>NW_006921705.1:6236943-6313924 GCF_000298275.1 Orycteropus afer afer
GGAGCTGTTGCATTGTGGTAAATTGTGGTCAATGTCATGAGACAAAGTGTATGTGAACTGCTATATGGAAAGTGAATTTGCTCTGTAAATTTTCACCCACATCACAAATAAATAAATAAATATCTGCAGTAATTGTGTGTTCATCACACTATATACACCTTATAATGAGGTAACAATTAGATTACATAGTAAGTGTTTATCAAGTTTTCCTGCCTAATGACATACCCTGAAAGTTCCACCTGAACAGTGGTACTTCCATATTGTCATGATGGGGAAAATCATAAATCAATTACTTAGGAGTTTTACAGGCTGGTGCCAAAGAATAGTGTTTTAAAGGCTCAGGAGGAACATTCAGGGGCAGAGTTAAGTATACCATCTCCACACCCAACCACCATGTCACTGCATCCAGGGAGCCACAGTTTATCCCATCAGAGCATTCTCATGCACACCGCCAGACCAGTTAGTTAGAAAGGAAAATGTGTCTTCCCAAGACAGGCTGCACCCCTCACCTTAAAAAGCCATGTTAAAAAGGCCACTATGACTCACCATACGATGAGCCTGCCAACAGTGTTATCAAAAAGGAGGTAAGGCGCCCATTCCAAGCCCACTGTCATTCCCTACGTTCCCATAATGAACATTATATTCCCTTAAGGTTGTAAAGGATGAACTTGCTAAATCCCACCAGACATACTTTGTTGGGCTAAAATTTGGGCAAGGCACATATTCACCATAATGCCTATTAACTTCACTCATGCTACCAGCCTGGTCCTTGCGAGCCTTCGATTTTTCATCCTTGAATTCTACAATACAATTGGTTACCATGGATATGGTTCTTATCTGTACCTGTGAATCCATAATCCTAACACAGAACCCTTAGGGCAAGCCCATTATTTGTAATTCTTTGCCCCTCACCCAACAACTAATGCCTGTTGAACTTTGACTATTCAGTGATGAGATGTTGTTTGATATATTCTGCACTTTTCCCTGCGGGGCTGTAGATAGAGTAATAATGATAGAGAAGAAGGTGTAGAAAATATGTGCCAGCAGTGAGCAAAGTAAAAAAGGGCTTGGTGAATCACAGCAGAAGCAGGACTGAAAAAAACGCACTTATCTCCCAACTGTGTCTCACTCTTCTACCTGCTGCCTGGATGCCTCCTTTGTATTACAGCAGAGGCTGGGCAGAAGTTGGACAACTTGGCATGATTTCCACTGACTCCATGCTGAGGGCAGAAGCCAACAGGTCCTTGTTTAATCCCCATCTCTGCTAGAGGGAATCCTGGGTAGGTGAATCCTAAAAAAATTACCCACATCTATAGGAGCGCAGAGGAGCTCTGGTAGCGTAGTGCCTAAGGCACTTGACTGCTAACCAGAAGGCTGGCAGTGCAAATCCACCAGCCACTCCTCGGAAGGAAGGTTGGGCAATCTACTTCTGTAGTGATACTACCTCAGAAACCCAAGGAGGGGTCACTATGAGTCGGGTCCGACTCGATGGCACGTAACAACAACAACAATAGGAGCACAGTGCCTAAGGCATTTGACTGCTAACCAGAAGGCTGATGGTTCAAACCCACCAACCACTCCTCAGAAGGAAGGTCGGGCACTCTACTTGCATAGTGATACCACCTCAGAATCCAAGGAGGGGGGTCACTATGAGTCAGATCTGACTCAATGGCAGTGAGTTTGGTTTTTTTGGTTAGTAGAATGAATGAACTGTGGTCTACTCCCACAATGGGATATTCTATAGCAATAAAAAAGAACAACCTACAGTTATATCCAATATGGAGGCTTATCACTAATAGTTTGTTGAATGAGAAAAGCCAGACACAAAAAAGTACAATCTCTATTATTTATAGGTAAATAAACACATGTATATAAATAAGTATGTATGTATATGTGTATTTATAACAAAAAAACAGGCAAAACTCATTTATGCTGCTAGAAGTCTAGAAAGCAGTCACCCATAGAGTGCAGTAATATCTAGGAGACACAGGTTTGTTGGTAATAATCTGTTTCTTGATTTAGGTACTGGCTTTATTAGTATGTTCAATATGTGAAAGTTCATCAAGTTGTACACTTACAATACTTATATTTCCTGTATGTATATTCTACTGCAATAGAAAGTTAAATAAACATCACTCATATGTAAGTGGTCCAGGTCAGAGAGCCAATTGAGGGCCCCAGGCAGGGACCTACGCACCCTCCCTAGGAAGTCTTTCCTTTGGTTCATCCTTCAAAGCCCCTTTTGCCTCATGTGGAGCCCCACTCACTCCTTCTCATCCTGTGAGAAGAGAGAAACAGCTAACTGTTCTAATGAATGAAGTCACACAGCTCCTTCAGGAGGTCAGTGTCTTTTCAAAAAACTTTACTGCCATCACTAACCTTTTGGTTTAAATCAAAGATGAGAGTATAAGAAGAAACTGCTACACTAAATGGCTCACTTAAATAGAATTCTAGTTCATAAACATCTATAAAGAAAACACTAGGGGAAGACGCCAAAAATAAAAGTAACTCAAATCAGTATGTAGAACAGTCGACAGCCACCCTGCAAGCAGACAGAGGCATAATAACTTATTATGTAATTGGCTATAATGTGTGATAATTTACAACTGGAATCATAGCTAAACACGTTTTTTAGATTTTATGTAAGTTTCAATTTAGGTAGTCAAGGCAGGGAGCTGGTAATCATCTTCAATCTTTCTAATAATGACTATAACATATTAATTTTAACCTCCACTTCACATTATCACCTCACATTCTTTTCACACTCTCCTACAAGCACAGGTCAAAAACAATCAAGTCCTTTAGATCATATTAACGGGAACCCTGGTGGCACAGTGCCTAAGGCATTTGACTGCTAACCAGAAGGCAGTTAGTTCGAACCCACCAGCCATTTCTCAGAAGGAAGACTGGGCAATCTACTTCCATAGAGATACTGCCTCGGAAACCAAAGGAGGAGTAGCTGTGAGTCAGAATCGACTTGATGGCAGTGAGTTTCGGTTTTTGTTTTGTTTTGTTTTGTTTTTTAGATCACATTAGATCACAGAGGCTGGCCTGCGTGTAAATACTGGTCAGGAGGAAGGTAAGAGTGATAATCAGATCTACTGAGCAAACCATAAAACATCAGCCATAAAAAAAAAAAAGAAGAAGGTGGGGACCAGGTTTGCTGGTCCAATGGAGCCTGGTGTAACCACTGAGACTATGGCCCCTAGCTGCCCTTCAGGTCTGGAATTGAACCCACAACTGTGGTTTCCAGCCAAACAAAGTACAGGCATGTGAGTTAAACATTTACCTCAAGTAGACACACGCCCTAAGGAGAACAATCATGGGAGAAGGAAGGGCTGCTTATGCACAGGGAGATAGCTCAGGGTGCAGAAGAGTACGAAGGGATGGACACTGGGAAGAGGTAACTATGGGGAGGAAGTGGGAGGGGAGCTGCTGCATTGTAAATTTTGGTCAATGACATGAGACAAAGTATATGTGAACTGCTGTATGAAAAGTGAATTTATTCTGTAAATCTTTACCCAAATCCTAATAAAAAAAAAAAAACATCAGCCATAATGGGGCAGGCAGACAGATTACCAAGAAATGAAGAAAGCACAGCAACCCTCTCTTACACAGACACATGTATAGTGCAAAGTCCACTTCATTATATTCAGGTATTTCTCATAAAAGACTCGTATTTCATATCTGGCCATTAAATAAAATCTGTGTTTTAAATTTTTTTTTTAATCTAACTTTATACGAGCTTTGAATGGCACATAAACTCAAAGTTAAATCCTTTCATAGGACATTATAACTGTGTTTAATTAAATGATTCCATGTCACATGGTTTATGAATATTCTAATGTCTCACAATGGATAATGTCCTTATTATTAGGAGCTGCTTCCCCAAGCCCTTAGGATTAGATGTAATGATGTTACAGGTTTCAGCTTAAAAATATACATATACCTATACACACATGCACACACAGAAAATATGACAAAATGCTAACAACTGTAAATCTACATAGTCAGTAAGTAGGAACTCATTGCATACTCTTTTAACTTTTCAGTATGCTTTTAGTTGTTTCTAATAAAAAGCCCCACAGAAATCTTTACTCACCTTTCAAGTAGATGGCTGGCTTCTTTCTCCTAATCAAAACCAAATGGTTTAATATGCCCACAGGCACATCAGGGATCGTTCATGCTGCCCTCATCCTGCAAGAATAAACAAAACAGCATGTAAGCACCAAGGATTTTTTTTTTTTAAGTTAATGTTATTTCAATCGAGAAAATGTTCTTAAAATATGACAAATTCTTAATTAAAACACTGTTATAACTTTAAAAACAAGGAGAAAAGTGAAGAGATAAAAATGATCCCATCATATATTGACCATAAGGAACAACCATCAGCCCCATCAATGCTAGGAACTTCTAAAACAAAGAAACGCCTCAATGAGCAATTCCAGAAAAGGGGCACCACCCAAACTTCCACTCAAACACAAACTGGAGCTTCACTTTGACTTCGGATTTCTGAGACCACACTTAGAAGGCATCCACGTCCCTCTCCGAACCACACCAGAATTGTTGATCTTCCTAGAGTCCTTTCCCACAAAGGCATTCAGATCCTTTCTACAGCACCCACAACTACAATACACACTACAGGGCAAAGTGGCATCCTACTTTAACAGTCCTATCGTACTGCCGCCACCACTACCATCTTGCGTTATGGCACACCATCTATTTCCTTTGATCCTCCCCACAGCTCTGTGAGGCAGAGTTCACTGATCCTACTTTTCAGAGCAGGCAGATGAGTGTCAGGGAAGTAAGACTTGGACATTCAATTAGAAAGCACCAGAGATAAATTTCTGCCTCAGTCTTCTGACCCCCAGCTCAGGGTATGTCTCTATTAATAGTACCATGAACAGCATAACTATTATTACCAATCACTACAATTACTATTAGTAATAATACTTTTCTTTTAGACACAATAACCCTTAATGTGTTTTTGGCATTTTATATATGTACTTCTTTTTTTTTTTTTTCCTTGGAAGAGTACAGAGTTGGTCAGCTGAAGTATACCAACCCTGGTGATTTTGATCTCTGCCTCAACAAAAGGCTGTTATCATTTGCTGTTTAAATTTTCCATTCACTTTTATAAAATGCAAAAGACAATAAAACATAATAGCACAGAGACAGAGTCAAAAACCACAGGGAGATATGACGGCCTAAAATGGCCATTCGTCTGCTAATAAACAAATTTCTGCACACAAAGAGGTTTAGGAATTGTTTAACACATGAATGTGCTGATGTACAAAAGCCTGAGGAAAGCCACTCAGGGATCTACTGCACCTGGCTTCCTGCCCTGTCTCCTCTACTAATTGTTGTTGTTGTTGTTGTTATGTGCTGTCGAGTCGGACCCGACTCATAGCGACCCCTCCTTGGGTTTCCGAGGCAGTATCACTACGGAAGTAGATTGCCCCATCTCCTTCTGAGGAGTGGCTGGCAGGTTTGAACCGCCAGCCTTCTGGTTAGCAGTCAAGTGCCTTAGGCACTATGCTACCAGAGCTCCCCTCTACTGATTAGTTTGATTTTACCTGCGCCTTCTCACCTGGGGGCTGGACACCTGTTCACAAGGATGTCATGATCCACAAAGACCACAGGGAGTGACACAGCCTGAAGCACCTGGACCCCCAGGAATACTGACTAGCAGATTAGCCGAGACACACACAACCATGGGAAGGAAACATGATGTACCTTCCAGAAACATCAATTTCACTCAAAGGTTTTGATGAGAGAAGCCTAAGTAAATGAATCAGTAATTTAAAAGTTAATATTAAATATAAGTTAATACTAAAACAAATATACATCATGGAGTAGAATACAATGTTTGCATGAATTTTTAAGCTAAAACTCTTGTCCTGGATCACTTATTTCCAGCTATACCTTTAAGTGTGGGAGTGGGGCATGAAGGTGGCTCTCGCTCCTTTTTCATTAAAGAGGGTCTTAGAGAAAGTATGAGGCTGGCAGCTATTTTAATATCACAGCTAGACTAGGAAGCTACCTACCAATGGAGGTACTCTGAAAAATTATCTTCAAAATCAGGAGTTCTCAATTTTTCCTAGATCTAAGTATAGGTAGAATGAAGTCTAGGCACATATAATGCCATCTGTGTACTTGTACCACATTCTGGTACAAGTACTACTGAAATCCTCCTACTACAACTCCTCCTGCCCCTCCCCAGCGCACACACCTGCCAGGTGAGCTTGTACCACCCAGTTACTCGGCTTCACACTACTAGCATTTCTTCAATCCCACAATGGTTAGCAACATATTCAGGATTTATAGTAATTTTCTTTTAAGTAAATGTCGCATCATTACTAAAGAATAATGAGCTCATCAATTTACCTTTTTTGTCTTAGAAAATTTTCTACAGTGAAATTTAAAGCATTAACTGTAGAAGCCAGCCCCCAAGATGGTCCCCAATGATTTCCACCTCCCAATACACATGCTGTGGTGTAGTCCTCACCCATATGCATAGGGCTGGCATATGTAAACTATGAAAATGATGATGTGTGACCTCCAAGGCTAGGTCATAAAAGACTCTACAGATTCCACCATGCTCTCTCTTGGATCACTCATTCTGAGGGACAGTGGCTGCCCCGTCATGAAGCCACTCAAGCAGCTCTATACAGAGGTCCATGTAGTAAGGAACTAAGACCTCTTGCCAACAGTCAGCAAGAACTACAGCCTCCTGGCAAAATAATGTGAGTGAGTAATCTTGGAAGCAGATTCTCCAGCCTCAGTCAAGCCTTCAGATGACTGCTGCCTCAGCTGACATCCTGACTACCACCTCAGGATAGAAACCCCCCTCCAGAGCCACCCAGCTAGCTGACCTACTCACACATTCCTAAAACTGTGGGAGATAATAAATGTTTATTGTTGTTTTAAAGCACTAAGTTCTGAGGTAATTTGTTATTCAGAAATAACTAATATAGTAACATAAGCCAGCTTAAAGAATAACAAAATAAAGCCTATATATGTAATACCAAGGAGCTCTGGTAGCACAGTGCCTAAGGCACTTGACTGCTAACCAGAAGGCTGGCAGTTCAAACACACCAGTCACTCCTCAGAAGGAAGGCTGGGCAATCTACTTCCGTAGTGATACCATCTCGGAAACCCAAGGAGGGGTCGCTATGAGTTGGGTCCGACTCGAGGGCACATAACAACAACAACAATGTAATACCAAGTAGTTTTGTTTCTGTTTTGCATTTTTTTTAAGTCCTGTGTGCCCCTTCCTACCCCTCACCTCTCCCTACCAAGATAACCATTAGTCTGAATTTTGAGTTCAGCATTCCTTTGCTCCTCTTTATGGGAACCTTGGTGGCACAGTGGTTAAAGTGTTTAGTTGCTAACTGAAAGGCCAACGGTTCAAACACACCAGATTTACAGCCGTGGAAACCCTGTGGGGGAGTTCCATTCTGTCCTACAGGGTTGCTTTGAGTCAGAATCAACTCAATAGCAATGGGTTTGGGTTTTTGGTTGCTCCTCTTTATAGTTTTATCACATATGTATCTTCAAACCATATGTTGTTTTATTTTGCCTGTTTTGAAACCTAATATAAATGAAATCAACAGTATGCATTCTTCTAAAACTTAACTGTTCTCTCAAGATTTCCATTTTGAGATTCATCCCTGTTGACTCATATGACTAGTTCATTTTCACCACTATGTGGTTCTCACTGTGTGAACATAACCACAACTCATTGCTCTATTCTCCTGTTGAGGATCATCTGGGAATTTTCAGTTTTTTGCTGTTATGAATAATGCTGCCATTTACATTTTAGTGCCCATTCCCTTCTGCACATGTGTGAGAGCTTCTCCAGGGCTTAGACCTAAGAGAGGGGAGGCAGGGCTTGGGATTGCACACGTTCAGGTCCTCTAAGGAATGCCCAATTGCTTTCCAAAGTGTTGTGTAGAGTCGAGTCTTTAACTGCCTTTCTAGTCTCTCTCCAAATAAGAGGCATACTTGTTTTGCTAATTACCAGGAAAGCTTTCAACCAACAAAAGGGAAAGCTTTTCCTATTTGCAGGATTAGCACTGCAAATGAACAGTACTCCAAAGTAGTGACCTAGACAGCTGGAATGTATTAGTCACAGGACATCAGGATAAACTTGGGAATAATGATGCAGACTCAGCCTGCACCACACACTGCTCATGGACATTCAAGTCAAATTTGATTTCTTGACCTACATTAAATTCAGAAACTGTTTTCTTCTTGGTGGACTCATACACTACGATCCGATCTTACTGCACTGCTGTCATCTTGAGAGGAAAAAACTCACATGCAACCCAGCCAAGTTCAAGCTTAAAGCAGGAGTCCAATCATTTCCAGGTAATATGTTTTTTCACTTGGTTGGGTTTTTTTTTGTTGTTGTTCTTGTTTTTAGGTAGAGCTAGTTATGTTTTTTACATTTTCACCTAAGATTAAATTATTATTTAATATAGATGATTTTTATTTATAGTAATTATACCAAAAAAAAAAAGGTATTCTCTATACAGAAAGATGTTCTTTTTAGATTTGAGAATTTAATTTCTTAGGTGACAATAGTAAATTTATGTTAATATAATCTGTAATTTTAGCAAGAATGGAAGTATCAAGATCTATTTGTTTGTATTAAACACAAAAAACAAGAAATACTTTCAATTCGGGCAGAAAGGAAAGAAGCACCATTACCATAAATTTCAAGGAGGTTCATGTCAAGTCATTCTAATTAACAATGGCATTATATGACCAACATTAGGTCATTTCAACTCAACCTCTTCAGTTATTTGTCTATTAACAATCATTTATCCCTATGAGTTAGGAAATATTATTACAGCCATTTTACAGAAACAAAGGTACAAAAACATTATACTATGCACATCACACACCTGGTAAATGGCAGAACTAAGATTTGAATGAAGGTCATTTACACCAGAGTCTGTACTCTTAACCACTACTCTAGACAGCTTCTTTAGTTCTCTATGACTTGTCAGAAGGACCTGGAATGATGACAATAACAGCAGTTCCCAGTTACTATGCCATGCATTTGGTAAGTGCTCTACTGTATTATTTCTTTTCCTCTTCATGCTCCTACCAGGCATGCAGTATTCCCATTTTACAGTTAAGTAATTCCATTTACAAGCAGTAAAATAAAACAGTGGAGACAGCACTGGAGTCAATTATCTCTGACTTCAAAGTTCATGCTCTCTCCACAATGGGCCTTCAGGATGAAACAAACTGCCTAATCAGAGTATGCAGTGGGCACCTAAACCAATAAGCAACATCTGGATAAATGGAGAAAAGACTGAAGTTGTCAAGGACTTCATTTTACTTGGATCCACAATCAATGCCCATGGAAGCAGCAGTCAGGAAATCAAATGATGTATTGCATCAGGCAAATCTGCTGCAAAAGACCTCTCTAAATTATTTAGGAGCAAAGATGTCACTTTGAAGCCTAAAGTGTGCCTGACCCCAGCCATGGTATTTTTAACAGTTCCATGTGCATGTGAGAGTTAGACAATGAGTACGGAAGACCACAGGTAACTTGATGCATTTGAACTGTGCTCCTGGCAAAGAATAATGAATGTACTGTGGGCTGCTAGAAGAATGAACAAATCTGTCTTGGAGGAAGTACAGCCAGGATGCTCCTTCTAGAAGCAAGAACAGCCAGACTTCGTCTCTCACACTTTGGTCATGTTGTCAGAAGGGACCAGTTCCTGGAGAAGGACATCATGCTAGGTAAAGCAGAATGTCAGTGATAAAGGGGAAGACCCTCAATGAGCTAGAATGACACAGTGGCTACAACGAGGGCTCAGGTACAGCAAGGATTGTGAGGCTGGCACAGAACCAGGCAGTATTTCATACTGTTTTACATAGGAATGCTGAGTCGAAACCGACTCAACAGTACCTAACAACAATCAGGGTTTGTGGTGGGCAAGTGTTGACCTTATGTCCTGGAAATTATTCCCATTTAAAAAAAAAGAAAAAAACTGCCACAGTGGGGGGCAGGGTGCCAGCCTTCATTGTGAGCAGTGGACAACATCTGCCATGCTTCCTCTATCACAAGCAGACTAGAGCAAAAGGATGCTGGTAAGAGGAAAGGACCCAGGCAGAAGACCCGGCTCAACAAGACCTGCCTAGTCAAATGGCCTCTCCAGCCACAGTATTTTCTTCTGTAAATTGGGAACACCTTTGATTTCAAAAGGTTCCTGTAAAGATTAAAGAGCCTAACATGTAAAAGCCCCTGAGACACAAAGTAGGAACCTGATAAATGCTTAATAATTGGAGGATTAAGCAAAAGCATGCTGTGGATATCTCATGGGAAAAAGCAGGAGCCCTGTGGTAGTTAAAGTTGTATGTCAACTTGGCTGGGCCTGGTTGAGTGGCTGGGCAGCTGGGTGTAGTTACTCCCCATGGTGAGATTGGTACTCAACTCCATGGTGGAATCTCCTGGAGCAGCTGAGTAGCTGCCTTAGCGATGTGGGCTGCTTCCAGTATACATAAGAAGCAAGTCTGAGGAAGGTCTCCAGCATATGGCACACTTGAAGCCTGCATGTAGCCAAGTCACTGTTCAGCAGCCTACCAAGTTGCCTTGCCAATCTTGGGACTTTTTCAGGACGTGAATCAATGGCCTGCCATGTGGTTTGTTACTGCCGGGACTGTGCCATTTTATTCGTCGACCTGGGTTTGTCACTCTCAGGCAGCAGCTGCCTGAGTGAAGAAAAGCCTCCAGCTTCAGTGGGCCGAGAGCAAGAGACAGAGCTGAAGCCCAAGGATGAGGAGCTTTCACCCAGCCCCTAGAGCCTGGCACTTTGAACTCGGACTTCTGGCCTCCAAAACTGTAAGAGAATAAACTCTTGTTTGTTCAAGCCATCCCATTTGTGGTATATTTCTGCAAGAGTGGCACTAGAGGTAACCAAAACAGGGCCATACTCATACTCTTGCTTCCATATACCGAGCCTCTCATGCTCCATAACAGACAGCTTCATAATTTAAAATAGGCCATCTTTATAGCATTATTTTCTAACTAATATTAGGACTTCCTTATTTGTCCTGCCCTAAACAGAATAATCTTACAACAAGATCAACCCTTTGTGATATTAATAAATATTATACATTATTTATATCAACACTAGAGCTGGAATGGACTCAAAGTAAAACACTTGGCTCATGTAACTTTGTTACCAACTTTAGACAATCTCAGGTGCTCATTTCAAATAGCAACATCTCTTCAGAGTATTTCAAGCTTCCTGGAAAACGTCCCAAATTATCTGGCCAATAAAGAAATTTGATCAAATAACTAATAAATGATGAATAAAAATTTTTTTTAAAAAATACTATAAATGACATTGCTGTGGGAAATAAGGTTCCTCATTAATAGCTCTTTGGTCATACCTATGATTTTTTTGTATTTAAAGTATGAAATGTGAATCTAGCAACAGAGTACCCAAGTTAGCTACCAGCAATCTGGACAGTAAGCGGTACCTTTTGCATTTAGTGGACGGATGAGGGAGCAGAGGGATCCCAGCAGGATGGGTCTGCAAAACTGGTCCAGTGTCATCCTTCTCAACCAACTGATGCAATCTCCTAGCAAACTACACAGACTGACACTCTGTTTCTTAAAAGAGAAAGGCTAAATTTTATGTCTATTCTGACATTTGATTCAGAGTGGAGTAGAAAGCCCCACAGGGATAATTCTCCAGAAGGATGGAGCCAGTGAGAGCAGGAATCACCTCAGTGTGGTACGAGATGTTTGACAAGAACAACAGAAGCAGTCACTGCTATCATTTTCTAAGGACAGACCTTCGACCGACGTTCTGATGGGCCCGATTCCCACATTCTTCCTTAAAACCCCTCATTCAACAACAAGGGGTCCCTTCAAGGTAAAAAAATATTGTAACACAGATCTCTAGTTAACAGGAAAGGGAATTAACTAATAAGAGGCTAAATTACTTGTTCAGTCAGAGAACTAGTAAATGGGTATAATAATACCTGGTAGGCACTTCACAAATATCTGTTTTTAAACTATAGAGTCTGGAAAGATAGGGCAAGTAAGTAGAAATGCCTATGTGGAAAAGTATACACAATGCATCAGGGAACAAGATACAGTATGTGTGTGGATGGCAGCACAATAGTTACGGAAGTAGCCAATAGCAAAGACAAGACAGGGAGAGATGTAGACACCACTTTATCGTGTAATGGAAGAAGCCAAGAGAAGAAAGTTTTCATGGGGGTGTACAGGGTGAGTGTAACTCAAGAATCAAATGCTGAAATGGTCAAGAGGAATGAAGACTGATGAAGCAACAAAAACTATACAGATTTCCAAGATCAATAGAGTAAGTGATTGCCAAAAATAAATAAATAAATAAATAAATAAATAAATGGCTGCCATCCAAAACTTGTATGCTATCTGAATATCTTGGATGAGTCCTAACTGTCTTTGTTGTTGCATTTTCCATCTCACTTTGCCTTCATCTTTGCTGTTAGAAGCCCAGAACTTAATAAAACATGTGGTGTAGTTTCACTGCACTTCAGAGGCTATAATTTTCAGAACATAGAAATTCCTGGAAATTGAGATTATGATAGTTGAGAGGTGGTGAGCCATTTTCTTGTCCTACATGTTGTTGTTTTTGTTAAGTGCCATCAAGCTGGTTCCGACTCATAGCAACCCTATGTACAAGAGAACAGAACAGTGCCCAGTGCTGTGCCATCCTAACAGTCCTTGCTATGCTCAAGCCCATCACTGGAGCCACTGTGTCAATCCATGTCAGTGAAGGTCTTCCCTTTCTTCACCGACCCTCTAATTTTATCAACCATGATATCTTTCTCCAGGGAATGGTCTTTTCTGATAACATGACTCAAGTAGGTGAGACGAAGGCTGGCCATTCTTGGTCCCAAGGAGAATTCCAGTTGCACTTCCCCCAGAACAGATCTGTTCATTCTTCTGGGAGTCCACAGTATTTTCCCCAACACCACAATTCAAAGGTATCAACTCCTCTTCTGTCTTCCTTACTCGCTGTCCAGCTTTCACACGCATGAGGTGACTAAAAATACCAAGGCTTGGGTCAGACGCACCTTCATCTTAAACGTGACATTTTTGCTTCTGAACACTTTAAAGAGGTCTTTTGCAGCAGATTTTCCCAGTGCAATATGGCGTCTGATTTTGTGACTGCTGCTTTCGAGACTGACTGTGGCTCTCAGCATCCAGACTGAATGAGTATGTGAAGATACACAACCCTGACACACACCCTTCCTGATTTTAAACCGTGCAGCATCCCCTTGTTCTGTCTGGACAAAAGCCTCCTGGTCTATGTACAAATTCTTCATGAGAACAATTAAGTGTTCTCAAATTCCCATTCTTCACAGTGTTATTCATAATTTGTTACGATCCACGAAAGCCTATGTACAGTCAATAAAACACAAGTGAACATCTTTCTGGTATTCTTTGCTTTCAGCTAAGATCCATCTGACATCAGCAATGACAACCCTGTTCCACATAATCTTCTAAATCCAGCTTGCATTTATTTCTACATAAGCTTATACAAAGACTCCAGAATTCTAGAAAGGAATACTTCATTTTTAAAGGATTTCAAAAAATGGAAAAAAATACAATTTAAGAAGAACTAAGACCTGCTGCAAAAGACCACTTTAAAGTTTTAAAGAGCAAAAATGCCACTTTGAAGAATAAGGTGTGCCTAACCCAAGCCATGGCTAAGACACTTGCCTGCTAACCAGATGGCTGGCGGTTCAAACCCACCAGCCACTCCTCGGAAGGTAGGCTGGGCAATCCTACTTCCATAGTGATACTGCCTCGGAAACCCAAGGAAGGGTTGCTATGAGTTGGGTTTGACTCGACGGCACATAACAACAAAAACAACCACCACCACAATCCAAGCCATAGTATTTTCAATCGCCTCAAATGCATGTGAAAACTGAACAATGAATAAGGAAGACAGAAGAGTTGATGCCTTTGAATTGTGGTGTTGGTGAAGAATATTGAAAACATTCAGAACAAAATGCCAGAACAATGAACAAATATGTTCGGGAAGTGCAGCTGGAATGTTCCTTGGAAGCAAGAATGGCCAGACTTCACCTTGCTTACTTTGGTCCTGTTGTCAGAAGGGACCATTCCCTAGAGAAGGATATCATGCTTGGTAAAGTAGAGGGTCAGCAAAACAAAGGAAGCCTTCAATGAGATGGACTGACACAGTGGCTGCAACAATGGGCTCAAGCCCAGCAATTATCGTGAGGATGGTGCAGAACTGTACCATCTGTTGTACACAGGGTCACTACGAGTCAGAGCTGACTCGATGGCACTTAACAAAAACAACAACAAGATTTGACTGTCATCTTATTTGTTTCTGAAGCAAGAAATAGATTGAAGTCAATAATATTCCCAAACTGACCAAGTGAACTGTGATAAATCCTTCATCCCTGTCCAGGGTGGCCTTAGAACACCACTTAATGAGCATCAATTATTCCAGCCAAATTAATCCAGTGAGACACATCACCCTGAGCAATTAACAAGAACTAAAGGAGCTCTGGTGGCTTAGCAATAAGACACTGCCTGCTAACCAGGAGGTCAGCTGTTCAAACCCATCAGCTGTTCCACAGGAGAGGAAGATGAGGCAATCTACATCCATAAAGATTTATAGCCTTAGAACCCCAATGGGGGTTGCTATGAGTTGAAACTGACTTGAAGGCAATGGGGTTTGTTTTTGGTTTAGAGGAAGATTAGGGGAATTAATAATTAAAAAGCACACCCACAAGCAAAGATAATACAGAAAAACTCTTCTCATACAACTACTTTTGCCCACTTTCCTTTTGGATAATTAAATGTGAAAATGTTAATTTGCTAATACCTGGTTCTTCGGATTATGAGAGAGGTAAGTGAAGGAGAAATAGCAGGCAACTTCAACTTTGAGTCTGGTTTAGTCCTTTCCACCACTAACAACTCACTACTTTTGGACAAATGTCTATACTGCTGCTTATCTCTCTTTTTGCATCTATAAAAAAGGGATAATCACGTACTCCTATCTAGCACACAGGCTACCAGTGGCACGCGCCAGATGAGATCATGTCTGTGGAAGTACTGAAGGAGAATACAAATAAAAAGGCAAATACAAGGTGTTATTACTGCTATTGGGAGGGGACCGTGCTTCAAATACATGCAATCACATTCCAACGGTCAACATATGCTTTCTTGCATCACAGCTGGGAAGTTCAGCAGATGCCAGAAATGATGGAGACAGAAAGGTGTGAGCAAGTATGCTTCTGTCACCCAGTTCCAGTTCATGGCTATGTGAAGACAAAGTAATATTTTCTCCCATTTATATTCTACTCATCTTTTCTGAGAGCTTCCTATGTGTCATATACCATGGTAGGCACTAAGAAGAATGGGATTTTTTAAACAAACCAGGCCATGTACTCAAATACCTTCAATCAGGAAACAACTAAATAATCAATCACAATCCAGTGATGGATGGAATGACTGAGCCAGGCACTGGGATGACATCTAACCTGGATGGTGAGTAGGTTAGGGACACTCCCACAAAGAAGCAGTCCAGTTGAGTCTGGGAAGATGAGAATACAATAGATGAGTGAAGCAGGGGGAAGGCATTCTAAGTAGACATAAAGCATGGAATCAAGGAACCACAAAGCAAGGGGTTCCAAGGAGCTAAAGGATAGGGTGGATAAGAGGGTTGACAAGTGACAAATCCTGGAGATGGGTGTGTTACCAAGAAGCTCAGGCTTTCTCCTATAGGTAACAGCAACTCTGGCCACATTTTAAATGAGGCCTCACATGAACACTCCTGCAGTTTAGAAAGAGGACTGTGACCAGCAGTTGGGAGTGTGGAATGAAGTAAGGGCAGCAAGTAGGTAATTCCAGGCAGGAAAAGATGTTGACAACATAGAGAGAAGGTGATGACTACAGAGATAATTGAAAAGGAAAATGAACTTGCTTTGGTGACTGGAGGCATACAGGGTATAGGAGAACGACTGTACGACTCCCTGGTTATGTCATGATGACTGAGAGGAGGACGGTCTTTTTCACAAGATACTAGAAGAGCAGTAAGACAAGTTGGTGGGCAAGATGAGTTCCCTTTGTACAAGCAGGGCACTTGTGACCAAAAGGTCTTCCACTGCTCATCACTTAGCCACCTATTTTAAATTTCAACAAGCAAGAGGACCTCTTAAATGGATTGTCCTGGTTAGTCAAGAACTCAACTCCATGTTCTTAACCTCTTAGTAGGAGCACTGGTAGTATAGTGCCCAAGGACTTGACTGCTAACCAGGAGGCTGGCGGTTCAAACCCACCAGCCACTCCTCAGAAGGAAGGTTGGGCAATCTACTTCCGTGGTGATACTGCCTCGGCAACCCAAGGAGGGGTCACCATGAGTTGGGGCCAACTAGACGGCACATAACAACAACAACAACCTCTTAGTAGCCAAAATGAAAATGTACCTCACGTCAGAATTGAAGTTTAGAGAAGTTAAGTGGCTTACCCCAATCTACACAACCAGAAAACAAGAGAACTAAACTTCAGTCCAGAATGGTCTTTTTCCAGAATGTCATGCCACCTTTTCATCTAGTATACCATCCAGTATCCACCTAGTTCCATTAAGGGCCTAGTACTATGCATTATAGAAGCCCTGGTGGCTCACAATCAAAAGGTCAGCAGTTCAAACAGTTGTTTCATGGAAGGAAGATATGCCGGTCTGCTTCTGTGGAGACGTATAGCCTTGGAAACCCTATGGGCTATTCTACCCTGTTGCTGTGAGAGTGGATTTTCATTATATGTAGCAAAGGCTCAATAAATTAAACAGGCTGTGGCATAGTGCCTAAGGCATTTGACCGCTAACCAGAAGGCTGGCGGTACCAACCCATCAGCCACTCCTCAGAAGGAAGGTTGGACAATCTACTTCCATAGTGATATCTTCTCAGAAACCCAAGGAGGGGTCACTGAGAGTCAGATCTGACTCGACAGCAGTGAGTTTGTTTTGGCTTTTTGGCATCCAAAGTCTTGCTCTGTTTATTTTCCTCTTGTTATTCCTTCTAATAATAGAATCTAGGCAACCCTGAACTACCAACTTTCAATCCCTAAAAACATTTGATTCCCCTGCTGAGCTCTGGCTACAGTGGCCTCTCCAGCTGGAAAGCCTTGCCCCATCTCTGCTTCTCAAAGTTCACTGCAATGGCTACTTCCAACCAGACACTCTGTAGCTCTCCAGGTGCAGGGAGAATGTTCTGGGTTCCACAGAAGAGGATTCTAAATTAATTTGTCCTATGTTGTATCAGGAGCTCTGGTGGCATAGTGCCTAAGGCATCTATCTGACTGCTAACCAGAAGGCTGAACTCTATAGTCCTATATAATCATAAAAGAACACCTGCATAATTGTTTTCAACTGGACATCATAACATTTGAAAAGGACTTTAAAGTTGCAATTAGCAACACATCTGTGAGAAAAAAAAATTAATTTTTAAAGTCAATCTCTCATATTATTTGTCTTTAAATGCTTGTTACTGAGAAGGGCGTACCAAACTGTCTACACGTAGACATACGGGTTGGGCAAACTAGAGCTTACAGGAGTAGGTTGAGATTTCTTATTTACTAAAATTTCAAAATCAAGAATTAACATAAAAGTACATGTCATCATTTATTCCAGTAGGAATCCCATTAAATATTCTAGGACTCAAATACAGATTAAAAATGGAAAGGTGAGATTTAATCTACACATCTCTTTCTCTGGCCCCTAAAGTTTATTCCTAAAACAAAGGCTACAGTGCAAAACAACGCTCTGTGCTACCTCTACCACTTCCTCCTACACAGTCTAACTTTTAGGGCCTAAATCCCTTTGACCATACCTCCCAGAGGGTAAGAAAAACCAAATAATCAGGCTGGACTACTCCCCCACCACCACCCTAAAGAAAGGAGACAGGTTCCCGTGGGAGTGTGCACATACAACCACTGGGCAGGAGGGCAGAGGGCTAAACCCAGGGGACACTTAGATGTACAAATCCAACAGAGGTGCCAGGGAAGGCGGGGTCTAAGAGGAAATGCTAAGAAGATAAGCGAACCAGAAGTATACAAGCTTCAAAGACCCAAAGGGGGAAATAAAGTGGTCCATAAGAGTCAAGGAAGTTGACAAAGCAGCTAAATAATGTCAAAACAGCACCTGCAGTGCAGTGGTCAGGAAAGATTTCGATTAAAGGAGAAAGGTGTAGACACTGTGAGTATACACACTCTCAAAAATGTGGGCTACTGTTGATCATGATGTGCTCGAGAGTGGGGCCTATTTCCCCTCTGCTTATACAGTTCTAACACATCTAGCACCAGCAGACACTTGGTGCATCAGTACGTCAGAAAGCATACAGGCAGAACCTTGTATCTCTGCCCACATTCTCACCTCCACCCCGGCAGGACCCAAGCAGATGCACAATTATGACTTACCAGAGTCTCCCAATATAGCAGATTCTACAGCTCGGAAATCACACTTTTGGTCAGCCACCAAATGTACAATGTAAAGTGCACTTCAACTATAAACTGGCAACCATTTACCTAAGCATCTGGCACAGAGCCCAGTTAGTTAGCAACACTAAAAATTTTGATGGCACATAAGGCAATTATCTTCTTTCCCGGAGACACGTTTTTCTAGTTACAACTTATATATTGAATAAAATAAAATTATTCAGAGAATATTACAACTATTGTTTGAAGTAGAACATTTGACTGATTGCCAACACTGACTGACTAAATGGATAAATGAGATAAATGAACATTAAACATGTATGTTATTTTGTTCAGAGGCCATCTATTTAAATCAAAGACTTCTTTTAAAAAAAAAAAAAAAAAGCTTTAAATCCATTCCATAAAAAAGGAAGAATCATTCAGCTCCAGATAACAGCACATGAGCAAAAAGACCAAGTTGTTGTTGTCAGCAGCCACCAAGTAAGTTCTGACTCACAGCAACCCTGCGTACAACAGAACAAAACACTGCCTGGTCCTGCGCCATCCTCACAATCACTGCCATGACTGAGCCCACTGTTGCAGCCACTATGTCAATCCATCTCATTGAAGGTCTTCCCCTTTTTCCTTACCTTCCACTTTACTAAACATGATGTCCTTCTCCAAGGATTTGTCCTTCTGATAACATGTCCCAAGTATGTGAGACAGTCTCTCCATCCTCAGTTCTAAGGGACACTCTAGCTACACTTACCCCAAGGCAGATTTGTTCATTCTCTGGCTGTCTGTGGTAGTTCAGTTTGTGTGTCAAGCTGGCTGGGCCCGGTTGAGTGGCTGGGCAGCTGGATGTAGTAGTCCCCATGATGAGACTGGTAATCAACTCCTTGGTGGAATCTACTGTGAACAGCTGAGTAGCTGCCTTAGGGAATGTGGTCTGCTTCCCGTATATAAGCAGAAGCCTTGGGGAACGGTCTTTATAGCTTATGGCACACTTGAATCCTGCGTGTAGCTGTGTCGTTGTTCAGCAGTCTGCCATGCTCTGCCCATCTTGGGACTTGCAGTGGACTTGAATTAATGGCCTGCCATGTGGTTTGGTAACAGCGGGACTGTGCCATTTTATTTATCAACCTTGGGCTTGTTAGCCTCAGCAGCTAGTAGCTGCCTGAGTGAAGAGATGCCCCTAGCTTCAGTGGACTAGGAGCAAGAGGTAGAGTTGAAGCCCAAGGTCAAGGGGTTTTCACCCAGCCCCTAGAGCCTGGCACTTCAAACTCGGACTTAAAGCCTCCAAATTTTAAGAATAAACTGTTTGTGATATATTCTTGTCAGAGCGGCACTAGGTAACCAGAACACAGTTCATGGAATATTCAATATTCTTCACCAACACTATAATCCAAATGTATCAGTTCTCATTCAGTCTTCCTTATTCATTGCCCACCTTTCGCACGCATGTGAAGCAACTGAAAATACCATGGCCTGGGTCATGCACACCTTTGTCCTCAAGTGAAATCTTTACTTTTTAACACTTTAAAGAGATCTTTTGTGGCAGAATTTTCCAGTGCAGAAAACAAACAAAGAGCTAGGAAGACTCAAAAATAAATAAATAAAAATAATCATCAAACACCAAGAAAACAGATTTTAATATAAAAATACAGTCCCTGATTCCATCAGTGAACTCACAGAAGGCACCCTCCATCAGATATGTCATGTGCCTCTAGAAAATATGGGCAGCATAAACAAACAGATTTGACTGGCATTGTTTAAACTATGGTTAATCATGTTTACCTTTTATCAGCCTATAAAAGTGCAAAGCATTTCACTTGTTACCACAAAACAGGAAGCTAACTTCAATTTCCTTCATCTCCACACTATTGCACCTACAAACAAGTTGCTGCAGGATGATTCAGTACCACAAAGCCAACGGACCACTAAAAAGGTTGTGGGAGAATATGCTGCTCTCCATTCTCCATCAAGCTTCCCTTACCCCATACAAATTTGGGACAAAATACAGATTACAATCAAGGTGTGACTGTGGCGTAGGGCCCAGAACAGCAGCTGTCCCTCCCAAATCCCAAAGAGACCGCCATCCCTAATCAGAAATTCCAGAGCTGCCACAATTAAGACAGGCTCCCAGATGACCCAGCCACTTAAATGAATCATATCTGCACATCTAGCAAGAGTCCTTACGAGAATTTATCAGCTAAGAGACTGAGTTGAGGCACCAAACACTACTGCATGATTTTCCCTCTTGAGGTACTGACAGGCAAGAGCTATCAGAGCAAAAGATATGAAAACATCAGGCTGTTTTCCAAGAACCCTGACAGGCCTCACTCAGGGCAGCTGCCAAGTTAGCTGTTGAGACTAAGCTGAAGAATTGTGAAGGGCTCCCTTGACCTCTCTTGACTAATGCTTTCACCTGAACACTGTTAACAATGTTTGAGTGTTTTTATGTCCACGAGGTAGGCACTCTCCCTGACCAAGCTTGGACGAGGCAGCCTCTAGTAAAACTTACGAAAAGAAGGCACAAATATTTTTCCTTATTAAAAACAAACAAAAAGCTTATTAAAATATTTTTTAAAGCACATTACTTATTTCTCATATTCTCAATCATATCCTAGAAATAATATACTGTGAACTTATACAAAAAAAAATTCATGTTTTTCATATATTTAGGGATCCACCACAGTCATCTTTAGTTTCTATACTTGGCCAGAATCTGATCTTCGGTTTCAGCCTAGAAGGCCAAATACTTTCTTTAAATGCTATTTCTGGCATCCTTGAACTGCTGCAGGATCAGCGACTGCATCCATATAGGCTACCACAACAGCATGGCATCAGTGTTACGAAGAAGGCACATCATTTGAATATTTACTGTCCAAAGATGCATTTTTAAATGCTGATGTGCATTCCACATGTACTCTAGAATAAAAATCTTCTACAGCCAAAGGCAAACTACATAACACGTGAGGGATTTTGTCATGCACTTACACAAGATGTACAGAAAGGATGGAATGGCTGGTTATTATATAATTTAAAATGCTGCTTGAATAAAAGCAAGCTCTAACACTGTACTTTGTGGATGATAGTGTCAACATTGCCTGCTACTAACACACTAACTATCAACGGTTGCTTGCAGAGAAAGCAGTTCAGTAGTTGGAAACTGAGGTGTTGGGAGAGAGCAAACATTTCTTACATATGACTTCTGTAAAGATTCTTCTGTCACTCTTCTCCGGGGAAGATGCTGAAATTTGTGTGCAGGCAGGGAAAGCTGAGATGCAGATGGAGATATCGAAAACAGCTTCATTATCTCAAAAGCCAATTACATCGCTCCACTGCCACAGTTCCAGAGCCAAGGCTTAAGAATGCATTTTCCTCTCAACTGATTGTGTGAAGCCACAAACATATGCAAAGATATCAGAGAAAATCTTGCATAAGGGCAACTATCTTACTTCTGCTTTTGAGATTATCCAGATATATTCACCTTCAAGTACTGCACAAAACTGAGGTGAGGGATTACTTCAATGAAACAGCATCATCATTATCACCAATGAAAGAGAAGTCAGTTAATTTGACAATAGTCTAGCAAGATGGAAACAAACTACCAAAGTAACAATAAGCAAAAGCCTCGTCCCTCCCACCTCCACCTCAGGTGAAAGTCAACTCTGCCACAATACCACTTGTTTGGTACACTGCTCACATATGCTAAGAAAGTAAGTTCCTATACCACAATACCAAACTCTATTGTAATTTTAATAATAAAACTATAGTAATTTTTATCAAATTTCAAATTTATACTTATAGCCAAAAGTCCATTCTAGGACAGTGATATGCAGCTTTGGCAATAGTATTCTTTTGAACATTAGATCTTTCAGCACCTAGTCAAAATCTCTAAAGAAAAAAAAGACTGCAGGGTTATAATCAAAATGAAAACAGCAATTATCTAAGGGTAACAAGATTATGATTTTTTTTTATTATAAAGTTATTGTGATTTGGGTGAAAGTTTACAGAGCAAATTCATTTTTCACACAACAGTTCATACACATTGTTTCATGACATTGATTGCAATCCTCATAATGTAACAGCTCTCTTCCCACTTATTCCCTATGGTTACCTTTTCTCTATGCCCTTCCTTCCTACGTATTCCTGGCTTTTGAGCTATCTCTCTGTGCTAATACTGCCCTTCTGATCTCCCATGCTTGATTGGTCTAAGGAGTGTACCTACCTGGTATAAATGTTCACCTTATACACCTACCTAATGTTTGGCGAAGCCACAGAAGTGAGTTCAATTCCAGGCTCAAAGGGTGTCTAGGGGCCACAGTCTTGGAAGTTTCACCAGTCTCTATCAGATCAGCAAGCCTGGTCCTTTTTTATGATTTTGAGTTTTGGTCCACATTTTTCTCCCACTCTATCCAGGATCTCCTACACTGATCCATTTCTGAGTGGTTGACAGTGGTAGCTGGGCACCACCTAGTTCTTCAGATGTCAGGGTCTTGTAGGCTGAGGTTCGCATGGTCCACTAGTCCCTTGGACTGATTGTTTACATGCATCTTTGGTTTTCTTCATTCTTTGCTTCGGATGAGGAAAGACCAATTATTGCATCTCTGATGGCCACTCACAAGCTTTTAAGACCCCAGTCACTACTCACCAAAGTAGGATGCAGAACAATGTTTTTGGGTAGTATGTGATGCCAATTGAGCTTGGTGCACCCCCATAACCATGGTCCCAAGCCCATGGGCCCAACAACTCACTCCCTCAAGGTGGTTGACTGAGAAGTTGTCATAAATTTGACCTCTGTTAGCTCTATGAATGATAATCTTTCCACTTACTCATTTTCTAAATGGAAAAGGAGAAAAAGAAGCAGTAGGGGGAAGAAGGAAAGAAAGAGCAGGAAGGACAGAGAAGGAAGAAAAAGACAAGTTGTCCTAAAAGGTAAACTCAATCTTAGGTTAAAAAGCAAATGCAGGGCAGTCTTGAACAGTCAACACAGTCCAGCAAACTCCAGAGTATACCATTCACCTAGACTCCAATGTTAGTGGTGCCCAAAGGAGTTATAGGACAGACAGCAATCCTACCTGTCTTGAGTCCAGCTCCATTCTGCCTTCCTCTGTGATGATCTTCCTGAACACATTAGCCAGAACTCACTTGGTCCCACTCACTAGTACAGACAGCATTTTATCACACTGCATTGTTGACAGGTCCATCAGTCAGCTGCCCTCTCTAGAGTGTGAGCTCTTGAGAACAGAACTCTACCTCACTGTCCTCTGGGACCCTGAGAGCCTACTCCAATGTCTGGCACACAGCAGAAACTCACTACATTCTGGCTAAGAACACAGCACTGGTCATATACTTGCCTAACACCAATTCCAGTTTATCTGTACGACTCAAGATACCTAGATTCCAATCCAGACTTCCCCAAGTTCCAACAAAGAATTTAAACCAGATGATTGCTAAAAGTAAAGCACTGCTCCACATGGCTACAAACACCACCAAAAACAAACACCACAGACAACAGTAAATCCAAGGCACAAAGTTCAGAACAACACAAGATCCAAGAAAAGGGTCAGTGAATGGACAACAGGCAATTCAAGGAGGGCTGGTGACAAGACCTGGACAAGAGGCAGTTCTGAGGGTGGTGGGGGGGATTGCTGGTGATGAAGCTTCTAAAAACTAAAGTACGGACAGCAGAAAACAGGGCAGGAAATATCACCTATTCCTAAAACTACTGTGCCACCACCTCCACATCCTCACTACCCACAAGCCTTTCATGGGGCTAGGGGAGAATGAGGCTAAAAGGAAGGTAGTTTAATGGCAGGGTATTAATCAGTATGACACCTTAATTACTTCAAGCTTTCTAGAAAATTAGTGATTTCAGGTCAGAGACGTAGCTAATAACGAGTATACAGAGGCACACCTGCTATTACTTCGCAGGTTATTACTGTCTTAACTATTCGTTAAAGAGTCATTCTTTTGTAGTCCTCATATGAGTATTTATAAAACTTTTTTATGGCAAAGTCAATAAAGCTACCTGCTTCGTCTCATCTACTTTGGTCATGTTGTCAAAAGATACCACTCCCTGGAGAAGGATATCATGCTTGGTAAAATGGTTGTTGTTGCATGCTGTCAAGTTGGACCCGACTCGTAACGACCCCTCCTTGGGGTTTCCGAGGCAGTATCACTAAGGAAGTAGATTGCCCAAACTTCTTTCCGAGGAGTGGCTGGTGGGTTTGAACCGCCAGCCTTCTGGTTAGCAGTCAAGTGCCTTAGGCACTACGCTACCAGAGCTCCATGGTAAAGTGGAGGGTCAGCAAAATGGGAAAGACCCCCAAGGAGATGGACTGACACAGTGGCTGCAACAATGGGCTCAAGTATAGCAAGGACTGTGAGGACGGCACATGACCAGGCAGTGTTCCATTCTGTTGCATGAGGGTTGCTGCGTCAGAGCCGACTCAACAGCATCTAACAACATTTCGCTAGTACACTAGAAGCCTATCGAGGGCAGGAATCATATCTGCCTAACACATTATTGTATCTTCAGTGCGCAACAGGGTGTGCAGCTCACAGTAGGTGTCAACCAATATTTTCTCAATAATCTAAAAAAAAAAGGTGGTACATATGATACTGTTTTGAGAAAAACTTTCTAAATTATTAATTATTCTCCCAGATATTACTTTATAAGGGCTGCCTAGCTCCATAAAAGCAGCTCTGGTGGTATAGTGAGTGGCTAAGGCATTAGTCTGCTAACCAGAAGGCTGACAGTTCAAATCCACTAGCCTCTCCACAGAAGAACAATGGGGAAGTCTGCTTCTGTAAAGATGTACAGCCTTGGAAACTCTGTGGGGGTCATTATGAGTCAGAATTGACATGATGGCAGTGAGTTTGTTTTTTGGAGTACTCCATTACATGGATATACACAACTAATCCCCAATTATTGGATATTTAAGTGATTCTAATTTTTCACAATGACAAAGAGCTCTGAAGAATAATAATCCTGATTATTTCTTAAAATAAACTCCCGAAAGTAGAATTGCTGGGTCAAAGAATATATAAGTATTTATGCTACCACTCTTAAAAGCTACCCTTCACAGATTGATCTTAATTATCATGAACTTTACTACTTAAGTAAATTGTCGATACAGCTTTACAACACTATGGACTTCTCAAGTAGAGGACTCTCCTTCAATAGGTGCCTCTGTCATCAACAGCCAAACTCCTAAACTGTCCTCTCCAAACCTATTTTTGTTGCCCATCAAACACAGAAATTTGAGAAGCTGCATCTGCTCCAAGTGGTCCTCTGCTTGCTTCCTCATGGCTCAACCTTCTCTCCTTGCTCAGTGGAGGACAAAACCACACTGTGGCAATATATACTCTTTCCCATCTTCCTTCTCCCTAAGTTAGCCTGTCTTCCAATGACACAAGCTACATCATTTTGCATCATTTTTTTATTTTCTCAGAGGGATAACTAAGACATGGAAATGTCAAGACCTAGATAAACACAATGAGGCTCTTGGTGTGTGCCTGCCTCCTCCACTTTTGGACAGTCACTTCTCATTGTTGGTGGTGACAGTGGTTGCCAATGAGTTTATTTCAACTTGTAGCAACACCACGTGCTACACGTAGAGTAGAACTGCTCCATAGGACTTTCAAGGCTGTGACTCTGCAGAAGCAGATCCCCAGGCCTGTCTTCTGGGACACTGCTGGGTGGGTTGAAACCATGACCTTCCCACTAGCAGTCAAGTGCTTAACCATTTGCATCACCCAGAAGAGTCTTCAATTATCATTCCAAAAACCAAACAACACACACTGCCATCAAGTCGATTCCTACTCACAGCAACCCTCATTGGGTTTCCAAGTCTGTAAATATTCATGGAAGCAGACTGCCCCGTCTTTTTTCCATGGAGCAGCTGGTGGGTTCGAACCACCAACCTTTCAATTAGCAGCCAAATGACTTAACTACTACGCCACCAAAGCACCTTTCACTTGTCACTAGCTCCTCTAAAAATAGAAAGAGGGGCAATAAAGAGAAACTCTCATTGGCACAATCGCAACTTTTTTCAGCTTTCATAAAACAATGGACATTCCAGAGACGTTCCTGGTGAATTTAATGAAAGTGATGGACGTTCTCCCCAGAAAAGAACACTTGAGTACCCATGTCTAAAATGATCAATTTTATTTCAGTGGCTTCACAGACCCCAGTGAGAGGATGCTCAAACAAATGGCCAAAAGGAGGTTTGGGAAATTCCCAAGCCTTCTCACTATCCCGTGTCTGTTTCTAAAATCAAAGAGAGAGGAAGAGCCAGCTATGTTCAAGGCCCTATGGAAAGCTGGAACACTTCCCAGAACAACTGCTGGTAACCATGCAGGCCTTCAGAGTAACCCAGGTGTCACTACACGGACAGTGTCAGTAAAGCAAATGTCAACCTGCCAACATGGATCACCGAATTCGTGATAGAGCCGTTAAGAGGTCTGGTGAGGCTTTGCCTCGTGACCACCTGACGTGCTACACCCCTGTTTACTTCTGCTCCACTGTCTGTCTGCTCCATTACCAAGAAAACTCCATGCGGCTGAGACCTTGCTTTGTTCACAACTATATCCTTAGCTTTGTCCAGAGTCGAAGCTGCTGGTGATTTGCATGCCATAATCAGAGACTGGGGCCATCCACAAAAACTTCCACAGAAAGCAATGACATACATGGGACATTCTGTATACTTGAGACTTCAAGGTGAGAACATAAAGTAACAGCCAGAGGGAACAACAAGGGCAGGCTCTGGCATAAGGATCAAGTAGAAACATAAGGCAAAGGACAATAGAGCCCACAAGGTGAAAAATCTCAAACATATGGCCAGGAAGCTGAATACAGAGGGACTTCCTTATGCAATAGCTCTAAGTCTCACTGGTGGTCTCCTAGTGAAAGGTCAACAAGCCTTCCCATGAGAGGAAAGGGAACCTGCACTCCCTCGGAAAGGGGAAATCTCTGTTGCACTGTGTGCCACTTCCCAAGGTCACCTCAAAGACATCTATAGATTGCTGCACTCCATTTCCAAAGGCACATGCCAACGGTTTTCATACAACACCACCGTGATGTCTTGACTATTATTACCATTTCATACCAAAAATAATAATAAAAAATAATAATACAGTGTCACGAAAGGGTTTAAACTCAAGAATACTGCTTTCTGCCACTTCCCAAATGGCTTTCAAAATTAGGGCCCCTGAGTCTTTATCTTTCCCAATTACTGTTATTCAGAATAACCCTTCTTCTCCCACCCACACAAAAATGGCTCAAGAAATTCATTACAATTCATGGTGTGCCTGGGCAGCCAGGTATGCCTGTCCCTACCTGCCCTCACTCCATCTCAGGTGACCAGGGCAACTAGCTCAGGCTTACAGCCCCAGATTCTCCCATACTGGATGTTCCTTATACAACTCCTATTTTAGTCCCCCGTAGCCTTCCTCCAGCATGCCAGGATGTCAGCTCTCCTGACATCATCCACCTAGCTGTGCACCTGCAACACAACCCCTGCCGACCTCACACCCTCTCCTCTCTACTTCCCGCAGGCACAATCAACTTCTTTTCTTTCTTGACCTTGGGTACATCTGCACACCCACCACACCCAGACCCCTCTTCAGATATCTGCCTCAAGTGTCAGATTGGGTTTTCTAAGCAATCAGGAAGACGAGCTGCCAGCAGAACACCTCCCTTCACAACCTCAGATCAGTTCTAAGAGCCCCTGTCCTTCAGGCACTCAGAGTTTATCGATGTGAAACTTTGGAAAGAATGAACATCACATGCGGCAGGAGAGGCATCAGTCACAACCCGGAAAATGCAAAGAGCTAGTGAACCAATGACTTACTCCTGTTTGTATAAAGTAGTTTGACCACATAACTAACCAGGATTGCAAAAGACAGTGTTGAAACATGAATTTAAAAAAAAAAAAAAAGGATTCTTTTTTAACATGAAAATAAAAGACTGATGATGGGGAGTTCACAAGCTACTTATTTCAGGTGTCCCCTAGTCACAGGACTCAGGGAATTCAGGGACCAGGGGTCAACTAATCCAAATTCTCATTTACAGATAAGGAAGCTGAGACTCTGAAGTTTCTCAAGGTCACACACACAGTTGGCAGATATGCCTCAGACTGCAAATTATTTGTAAGGGCATGAAGGAAAACAGAGGGAGGGAAGAAGAAGGAAACAAAGAGACGAAAGGAGGGTATAGAAAATTTAATACGTACACCACTAAGAAAGAAAATGAATGCAGAATTTAGCAGTTGGCCAAAAATTCAGGGAAAAATAAAAGGAAACCTTGTTTTTAATAAAGAATTTCTTTAAAAACCTGATTTATCTTTAAGAGAGAAAGAGATTAATCTTGTTCAGGCAGTAGCTAAAATGTTGCCACAATTTTTAAAGACAAAGAAAGTAAACTGTCCAGTGCTCATGTGAGAGTTCCTAAGTGGTTCTGAAATGCAGTACCAGTTCCCAACTTCCCCTTTGCTGACCACTTAAAGCCTGTCGGAGTTATCTCACTAAAAAAAGTAAACCTCATGTTATTTTCAAACCAAAAACAAAGATCCCAAAATACCACTATCCTGTGGTATCAGTTATCCTCTCCTCTGCAGGCTCTGCAGGCGACTTTCTCTGCCCAGCCCTATCACCCTTGCCACCAAGAGGGGCTTGAGGCGCAGCTGTACTACTGTACTCATGGCTTGGAATTGTCATTTACCTGGAGACATGTCTGTCTCCCACGAACCCCAGAAGGACTCAGACCCCAACTTACTCATTTCTGTATCTCTAGGCTTAATAGGGGTCTAGGCCATAGCACACCCTCAACACGTGTTTACTACCATTGTAAACCATGAGTTTTAAGGACCAGACTGGAAAGTATCTCACACACATGAACAGACCTCTCCAGCCTCCCCCATTCTGCCGCAGCAATCCCCCAATCATCTCAGCCCTGTCTATGCAAGTAAGCCACTCCAGGACTACCGGGACTACAGGGTCACAGGAGAGCCCTGACGACAAACCCAGGAAAGATCTAGACCAACATTTCTTCCCAACGCAACTCATTTCTGCTGCTCTCCTTTGACTCATGCTTTCAGCAACAAGATTTGAGTTAATTCCAAGTCCTAAATTCCTACAAGATCTTTCATTTGTAAAAATCTCTCATTCCACAGTTTTGTGTATAACACTACTCAGATGGGAAAGATGCCACATGAATTGCAAAACAACAAATCTTTGCTGTAACGGTAACAACAGCTTGTAATTCATGAGTGCTTCCCATAGCAGCTATACTAAGTTGTTTACACATGGTAGCTAGGTACACTTTTTTTTTTTTTTTTTTTAATTTGATACCATCCTACAAGCACAGACAGTTTTCTACTACAACTAACCCAGTCAAACAAGATTATCTTCTCATTCCCACTGTCAGGGTATGTATCTTAATATACTTTTAATTTCTCTGTGCCTAAGTTCTCTCATGGGGATAAATGGTAGACATAAAGTAATTTTCTCTCTTTTTTTGTCTATGGCAGGTTGTAGAAAAGATGGAAAAATAAAATGAAAACAAATCAGGCTACCTTCCTAAGAAGAGATGGAAAAATGGCACCTCGTGCTTCCAATGAATCCGGATGTTAACATGCATCCTTACCCCCACGTTTTCTCTGCACTCTGGGTGATCTATCCTGAGCCATGTCAGAAAACACTGACCAGCAAGGAAAGAACATCTCTACTCTGCACCCACTCAGCTATCCCTTTGCTTTGTCCTACATAAACAGACCACATGAGCTGTTTTTATTTTGTGAAGTGGAATGTACTTAAAATTTCTAAATCTGAAATCAACCCCACTTTATTGTAATTATAAGCAGGAGCAGATGATTCCTCACTCACTGTGGGTACTGCATATGGCAGTGGTTCTCAAAGAGTGGTCCCCAGACTGGCAGCATCAGCGTCATCTGAGAATATGTTAGCCAAGCAACTGGTCAAGCTCCACCCCACCTGCTGTCTCAGAAACTCAGGTGGAGGTGGAGGTGGAGCTCAGCAATGGGAGGTTTAGCAAGCCTTTCAGGTGACTCTGATACACACTGAAATTAGAGAACCACTGGCTTACTCCGATAAACTTCCAAGGTCATGGAACACACAGCTGGGCTAACCTGTGTTTCACAACTCTTTACGTAACTATGATGTCTCACCACCAGCAGCACCTACTCTTGTTATTTTTGCCAACTGGTGGAGGCTCCAAACACTAACTTCTTTCAGGGCACTCTTTCTTCTGCTATCTTGGACAAATTATTTGTGCCCCACTCTCCTGTATCTAAATATCTTTTTCACAGAACTGTCAACGAGGATCAAAGGTTTGGAACAGTGGCTCGTGGTAAGCCATCAGCAAATGTGAATATCCACCTCTGTCAAAAGATCTAATTCCAAACTAGGAATAAAACAAGACAAAACTTGCTTCCTGCATGTCAACTACCTGACTTACTCTATCCATTCTACTTCCAATCCTTGACAGAAGCCATCTGGGAGAGAGACTGCACCTGGCTCCACGGTCTTCCCAGCACTAACTGTCTACAGTCAGCACCCACCATCCACTCAACAACCCCAGCAACCTACAGAGACTTCTATGGTCCAGAAAGTCCACTCTACAGGACAGTGCCTCTGACCAGGTCTTTCTACTTCCAACCAGGTCTTTCTACTTCCAAGCAGGTCTTTCTGCACAAAAGCTGTTCAATTCTGGGACATAAAGGCTCATGTACCTCTAGCACAATGAATATTAACAAAAGTACCAATAATAAGAGCTAACATGTATATTGTTCTTACCATGTGCCAGGCACTAAATGCCTTACAAATGTTAACTTATACAGACTTTCCAACAACCCTGTGAAGTTGCTGCTGTTATTAAATGTGCCACCAAGGTTGAGGAAATGGAGCACACATAGAGGATTTATAAAATCAGCCTAAGGTCCCACAAACGAGTTCTGACGGCGTGGTGCTTAAAGCATTCAGCTGCTAACCAAAAGGTCAGCAGTTCAAACTCACCAGCCTGTGGGATACTTCTTCTATAAAGGTTTACAAATGCAACCACTGCCGTGGAGTCAGATCCGACTGATAGCGACCCTTCCTTGGGTTTCCAAGGCGATATCACTACAGAAGTAGATTGCCCAACCTTCCATCTGAGGAGTGGCTGGTGGGTTTGAACCGCCAGCTTTGTGGTTAGCAGTCAAGTGTCTTAGGCACTATGTCACCAGAGCTCCTCTATAAAGGTTTACAGCCTTGGAAACCCTACAGGCAGTTCTACTCTACCCTACAGGGTCACTGTGAATCGCAATCAACTCAAAGGCAATGGGTTAAGGTCCTACAACTCTTAAATGGAGAGGCTAAGATCTGAACCCAGGCACTCTAGCTCCAGAGTCAGCATTTTTAACCACTGAACTATCAGACAGTTGCTAGTTACCTGGTTACCTACTAGTCCCTAAAACCAAAAACCAAACCCACTGCAATCAAGTCAATTCCAACTCACAGCAACCCCCACTGGGTTTCCAAAACTTTATGGAAGTAGATTGCCTCATTTTCCACCCACAGAGCAGCTGGCAGGTTTGAACCGCTGACCTTCCGGTTAGCACCCAAATGTCTTACCCACTACATCACCAGAGCTAGTTATCATTAATCCCAAACAAAGCAGTGATTTCAAAATACTTCCATATAGGCACAATATCCATTGCAATGGAGTCCAATACTGGGCCCTCAAGCCAACATCCCTTATCCCCCCAATAGAAATGCTAATTATACTTGGTTGGTAGGACCTCTTCTCTCTCCCTAATCTATTTCTACCCAAGTCAAGTCAAAAGTCTTTCACAGGACCTTCTAAAAATTAAATGTTTATGTGCTTCCAAAGACTTCTCCAAAAGAGTCAAAAGAGAACCTACAGATTGGGAAAAAATATTTGGTAATAACATATCTGACAAGGGACTTATCTCTAGAATTTATAGAACACTCCAACGCCTCAATAACAAAAAGACAAACAATCCAATTAAAAAATGGGCAGAAGACATGAATAGACACTTCACCAAGGAGGATATTCAAGCGGCCAACAAACATATGAAGAAATGCTCACGATCATTAGCTATTAGAGAGATGCAAATCAAAACAACAATGAGATACCATCTTGCTCCAGCACTAGTATCAAAGTTCAACAAGACAGAAAATAACAAATGCTGGCGAGGTTGTGGAGAGATTGGGACTCTCATACACTGCTGGTGGGACTGTCAAATGGTACAACCATTGTGGAAAGCAGTATGGCGATTCCTTCAAAAGTTGGAAATACAAATACCATTTGACCCAGCCATCCCATTACTAGGTATATACCCTAAAGAAGTGAGAGCCATAACAAGAACAGATATATGCACGCCGATGTTCATCGCAGCACTATTTACAATAGCCAAAACTTGGGAACAACCTAGATGTCCAACAACTGAGGAATGAATAACCAAACTTTGGTACATTCACACAATGGAATACTATGCAACGCTAAAGAATAATGTAGAATCTGCAAAACACCGCATAACGTGGATGAACTTGGAGGACATTATGCTGAGCGAAATAAGTCAGTCACAAAAGGACAAATATTGTATTAGTCCGTTATTGTGAAAGTTAAGGAAAGGTTTATATATTGGAGGACATTTTCTTTGTTGGTTACCAGGGGTGGGAGGGAAGGAGAGGGAATGCTGTTAGATAGATAGAGATAAATATTGATTTGGGTGAAGAGAAGGGCAATGTACCAAATGTGAGTGACCAATATGGCAGCATTGAGGATGAGAAAGACAGAGAGAGTTACATGGGCAGTACAAACAACAAATATGAACCCCTTTGCAAATACAATACTGAGTTGTCAACGAAAGCAAACATGGGTATAGGGACGGATAGATGGGTGAACAAGCTAAACAATTATGTATGTCCAAATGGAGAGTGTATCCAAGATCATATACAGGGTTGGCAGACAATGGGCCTCTCAGGGTGCAGAAGAGTATGAAGGGATGGACACTGGGAAGAGGTAACTATGGGGAGGAAGTGGGAGGGGAGCTGCTGCATTGTAAATTTTGGTCAATGACATGAGACAAAGTATATGTGAACTGCTGTATGAAAAGTGAATTTACTCTGTAAATCTTCACCCAAATCCTAATTAAAAAAAAAAAAAAAAAAAGTCTTTCACAGGAGATTTCTCTTTTCTCATCATTTCCCTAGCACTGCATCACTTAACCCTAATTATATACCATCTGCCACACAGAGTTCTCTAATTGTTGCTTGTATACTAGTCTTCTCTTCCCCACTGAACTGTAAAATACTTTGGAAGCATCCATACTTTCTGTGAAACCCCTGCAATACTAGGCAGAAGCATGGGCTTGCTTATGTGGACTTAGAGAATGTTACATAGTTAACTGGTTGACTTATTCACTTTGCTTTTCTGACACTTCCTTGTTTTCCATCCTTAGAAAAACAGAATAAAAGTAAGTTTATGCTATTTAAAGCCAGCATCAGGGGCAACATTACACCAATAATCTGTGAGAAGCAACTCAGTTTCAAGACCTGTACTCCACACTTTCTCACATTATCTCATTTAAAACCCCGATCCACCTTGCAGGAGAGGGTGGGAAGGATGGTGTTATCCTAGTACAAGAAAAGCAGAACTTGGAGCTCTGAGGAGTGAGAAACTTGCCCAGCATCACTCAAGGCTGGTAAGTGGGGAACAGAGATTTAAACAAGATCCTCCCAAAAAGCCCCTACTCTGTCTACCTCCAAGATGGAAATTAAAGTGTCCAGAATCAAATTCTCCACAAAGTAGCACAAAATACCTTTGTAAAAAATGTTATTTTGACAGAGAAATTTAAAACGCTATTAAAAAATCATTTGAAAAGATGGAATGATAACCATGTCCATAATTAGAATTACAGTATTAAGATAGAAAAGGTGTCAATTAAACTACACATTCACAGTTTACAAATAACTAAGTTAAATTTTGAAAAAGATGAGCAAGGGAGAGGCTCACCTGCCAAGAAAGACACAGTGTAAAACCATAATAATAAAAACAATAGATGACAGGAAGAGAAAAGACAATTCAAACTCAAACCCCCATGAAGAATCTCAAAATCAATTATATTATGTGAAAGGAACCAGACATGAAGGAATACCATATTGTATGGTTCAATTTATATAAAGTTCTAGAAAACACAAACTAATCTATAGTAACAGAAAGCAGATCAGTGGTTGCCTGGGTCTGGGGACAAAACAGGAAAGGGACTGCTAAGGAATCCAAGGGAAGTTTGGGATAACGGGAATGCTTTGTCTCTTGATTGTGGTGGTGGTTTCACAGGTGTGTACATCTCTCAAAACTCATAAAATTATATACTTTAAATGGATGTGGTTAGTTGTATGTAAATTGTAACTCAAAAAAGTTGGAAAAATAGACTCATGATGTATGTGGGAGCCTGATGTATGATAAAGGCTACTTGACAAAAAAAACATTAGAGAAGGAATACACTGTTTGATAGATGATTTGGGGAAAACTGGCCCACAAAATGGAAAGGAAAAAGTAAAGCTGGATTCTTTCCTTATGCCATATATAAAGATGAACCACAGAAAGATTAAAGCCTCAATGTAAAGGTAAAATTAGAAAACTGACAGAAAAAAAAATATAAAGTATCTTCATAATCTTGTGGAAAGGAAGTGCAAGGGTCAAGTGTCTTAAAGTGCAACCTAAGGCAAAATTTGATGGATTTCATCTATATCAAAATTAAATATGTTTCACCAATGACAGTTATCAATGACAAAGTTAAAACATAGATAGCAGAATGGAATATATAGAATATGCAAGCAGCTTCTGCCGATGTGCACATCAGAAAAGGAGACGAGAGCTAAGCAAAGAAATTATAACACCTAACAAGTACATTAAAAGATGCTCAGGTTCACTAAGAAACCACATAAAACCACAGTAAAACAATGAGATACCACTTTACAGTTAGCAGGTATTGTAAAAATTAGAATGGTTGTTAATATTAAACATTGAGTAGGACATAGGGAATCAGAACGCTCTCGCACTCATATGGGAAAGTAAACTGGTTCTGCAATCAGGAGAGTAATTTGGCAATATTTATAAAAACAGGTATGCTTGTACCCTATGGTGCAGCCTACACACTCCAGGGTATACGTTCTTAGAGCCACCAAACCAAACCAACTGCCATCGAGTCGATTCCAACTCATAGAGATCTTACAGAACAGAGTAGAACTGCCCCATAGGGTTTCCCAGGCTGTAAATCTTTACAGAGGCACACTGCCTCATCTTTCTCCAGCAGAGCAGCTGATGGGTTCAAACCAGACATTTTGGTTAGCAGCTAAATGCTTGATGTAAATTGCAACTCATAATAAAGTTGCACTACCAAGAGCTCCTTACATCCTTACTGCAGTGGTTCTGAAACTCCCATGCATCAGAATCTCCAAAGGGCCTTGACCTTCACGGTTTCTGATGCCAGAGGTCTAGATTGAGGCTCACAAATCTGTATCTCTAACCAGTTCCCAAGTGATCTGATACTGCTAGGTGTGGACCACACTTTAAAAACCACTACCCTAGAGATATGATCACATGCATCTTTAAGAAAAAGGGTACAAGATGTTGTTCATCACAGCTTTGCTTGTGGTAGCAGGAGTGTAGGCAAGCTAAGTGTCCATCACTAGAGAAATGGATAAGTGGATGTATGCCAGACCATACAAAAGCAGCAGTCAGAAACAATGAACTGGATATACATACATTAGTGCAGGTCTCATAAATGAAATCTAGAATGAACTTCTTTGGATTTTTATACAGGTTTGCAATTTTCCACAATAAAGTCTTAATGTTGAAGAAAAAGAAACAGAATGAAGTCTATAGCACAATACTTCTTTTGGAAATTAAAAACAGAAATAAACTAACAGAGCCTCTTTAACAATAAGATATATATATACCTAAGACCATATACCCAACATGTAAGCAGAGCCTCCTCCAACAAAGAACAGAATGAAAGTGGGGATAAAAGAGAAAAAATAAAAGAGGAAAGGAGCTTTGCAGAGAGGATTATATGCCAACAACTAAGGAATGTGATTAACTCAACTCTCAGCACTCTAAGTTTATAAGGTAAAAATCATTAAAGTTATCTTTATACCACTCACCTGAATTTACATACAGTGGTGGCTTCAGTAAAGTCCCAGTGCTTTGCATCATTACAGGGATAGATTTGCCTGCCACTAAAAGAGTGAAGGGGAACTTCTGAAAACTTGAAGTGATTCAAGCTACCAGAATCTAACCTGCTACTGAGCCCTGGATTTCCCCTCCATGGCATGTTATTATTTAAGAAGTGGAAGTCCTTGGCTTTTGGCAAAAGGTGTGTGTATATATGTGTGCCTTCCTCTGTGTCTCTTCTGTTTATGTCTGTGGATCTGTGGGTGTCCTTCTATATTTGGACTCCCATATATGTGTGTGGTGTGTTTATCTGTGTAGGTAAAGAGAACTCCGGAGGCAAGCAGAGCACCCGAGGGAAGGCTGGGCCACGCTTGTTGATCATACAGTTTGGTTTTACTGAAACCAGAAGTCACAGTTACAAAACCAAGTCACCTTCCTGGGGCCCCACTGCCCTCCCTCTTGCTTTTTTTTTTTACTGTCCCCCCTCCTCCACATCCAATGCTGCCTCCCAAATGGGCTGATCCAAAATATGGTCCTCTTATGTTTGGGCGGGAGCTCTGGTGGCATAGTGCCCAAGGCTTTTGACTGCTAACCAGAAGGCTGGTGGTTCAAACCCACAAGCCACTCCCCGGAAGGAAGGTTGGGCAATCTGCTTCTGTAATGATACCACCTCAGAAACCCAAAAAGGGGTGCCTATGAGTCGGATCAGACTCCACGGCAGTGGATGCGCTGCATTGTGTTTATGTTTGGGAAGCTTATAAAAGTGACAAACTTTAGAGCTGAAGCCCTTGGAATGTACCTATTGCTGTTGTCAGGTGCCATAGAGTTGATTTCATCAACCCCATATGATGACATAGAGCCGCTTCATAGGATTTTCTTGGCTGTAATCTTTACAGAAGCAGATTGCCAGGTCTTTCTCCCACAGAGCTGCTGACAGATGCCAACCTTTCAGTTAGCAGCCCAGTGCTCAACTGTTGGCACCACAAGGGCTCCCTTTGGAATGTAGTAGGAGTTGATAATGACCATTTATCCTCTTAGCTAAGAGCCTTTAAGAGAAGAGCCAAAATCTTTAAAACCATAAATGCCGAAAAGTTCTTCCAGAAGGGATTGCTATAGTTATAGCTACCATCCAAAAAAGGCAAAGAAAAGAGAATTCTATAATCAGTCATGCTACCATAAGGCCAGACTGGCCACAGCTTTTTCCAAGAGCCACTGAACAGTTTGTCATATGAAGTAGTGGAAAATTATGGGACCAGGAGAAAATAAAAATCATTACTGATTGAATTAATGTTAGACAATCCAATAGATCTTTCTGGCAGCAGCTTCAAATAAGCAAGGCCATGCAAGAAAACTGTGTCTTTAGAGCAGGGCTTTGAACCAGTTCTTCCTGGTTCCATCATGGCCAACAAAGCAAAAGTAGAACAGACCCGAATCTGCAAAATGTAGGTGTCAGAACGATAACTGGAATGGGAAAAATAACGGGTCATCACCTCACTAGAAACTTAACCTCCCCCTCATAAAACACTGTGAAGCAACCAAATCTCTTGAATAACAGTTAGAAACAAAGGTACCCAGCTCAAATATGGTGGCCAACCACACCACTTTGTGTGTTGCTCTCCATTCATGGCAATAATCCAATCTCCCTCATCAAACTCCTGAAATGGTTCACCACACCTCTTCCTAGACTCCCACTCTAGGCCTTCAACCCCATAATTCTTTCCATCTCAGTTACTGTTCTGCTTCACCCAAATTTTTAAAATTCAGGTCTGTTCTGATTTTGCTGTGTCAGTCATGACTGAACTGGTTCAAACCAGTTCGAAATCCTGCTATAGAGGGAAAAAAATAGCTAAACTGGCGAGGGGAGCAGTAAAAGGGTAGTGTGACAAGTGGCTGGCCACACATTCACACACACTCCCAAAAGAGTGGGACATGTGCAAACACCCAGAATTTTTATTCCCAAGGCATGGTTTTGTTTTTTCTACAGTAGCATATTTTACTGGATGGTAAAGGGCTAGGAATCCTACAGAGAATATTCCTGTAATGGTTTTTGTGACGTGAAATTTTGTAAACTGCATCATATTTCATGTGCAGCAGGAGCACTTGCTACTTTTTAAAAAATCAACAGCCAAATGAGGAGCCCTTTAGATTTTCCTGAGCTTTGTTAGCAAAGCATACCTACGTCTGAAGTATAGGTTTGGCCACAACTTAAAATTTAAGGATTTAACCAAGGGAAAAAAAATGTTTAGTTGAGGTTTCAAACTAAAATTAAATGTCTATAGTTAACACATGTAAGTATGACTTATAAAAACATACAGAGTTCCTTAAGTGTCAAAACACGTTGACATTGATGTGTATACTTTATTCTAGAACTGTTGAGGGGAGAGCCCCACTTCTAGACTTAAGAAACAGATGAGGTACATGATGAACACTAATAAGCTTTTCTGTATCACGAATTTTTTAGATTCCAGATGAATAAGCATTTATTGACTGTGTATGAGATGGTAATAAACAATTACAAGTTAGGCACTATGCAAGATGCTAGCTAAAAGTCTTCAGATGAACAAGACACTTTTAAATACTGTGCCCCTTTAATAGAAGCCCTGGTGGCACAGTGGTTAAGTACTCAGCTGCTAACAGAAAGGTCAGTCCCATCAGCTGCTCGCAGGATAAAGATGTGGCCGTCTGCTTCTGTAAAGATTTACAAGCAGTTCTACACTACCCTGCAGGGTTGCTAGGAGTCGCAATCAATTCGATGGCAATAGGTTTTCTGGCCCCTTTAATGACCATTTAATCTATCACTTGAATTAATTTCTTTTAAAAATAAATACTGCTTAGGATATGTGTAATATATAGATCATTATCATCACGGAAGTGTTACAGAAATGCATCTTATTAAAAATGTAAATTTCCAGTCTCTAAAGAGAATGGAAGGAAAGCCTATTTCATCACTTTACAAACAACAATTACTTTCCTGAATAACCTCAAACGGTGCATTGTGGCAGCTGCCACCTCCTGCTACACAGCAGGTTACAGACCTGAAGAGACCCAAAAACATTCCACATAGTTTAAGAGAAACAGTGAAAGTACCAAGGCCTCAGAGACCTTAACAGGAAGCAAGATAAAGAAAGTGTGCTGCTACAGGCAGAAAGCAGCTCCCGGAGGCTCCCCCAAAGCTGGCACCTCCAACTGCAGGCACAGGCTCCTAGGGCTGGCTTGCTTGGCCATGGCACGGCCTCAGAGCTGGAAGACTGCCACCTGCTGAATCACCAAACATCCCTGGGCTTCCCTTGGAGCACTGACCACACAGGCACCCATCCCCCCTGCAGCTTCTCCTGTGGGCATCTTACTTGGGGACGAAGGAAAGCTCTCAACCTTCTCCCCTTCTATGTAGGCCCAAACAACCACCAACCCCTTCAGTCTGCGCAGCCCTAGGCAACCCCCATGGGGGTCCTACATCATATATCCCACTCCCCTCTTTCTGCCCACTCAGTCCCCCAGAACATTCAACCACCAATACTAGAAGCGTGGAGAGGACACCACGACAGGAATTCACCACTTCCACATCCAGGCAACCAACCAGAATCTGAAAGCAAAATAACCTAGCCAAACAGCTTGTCCAGGTAGGTATAAATGTCAACCCAAAACCAAACCCACTGCCTACCAGTCAACTCCGACTCATCAGAGCCCTATAAGGAACTGCCCCGTAGGTTTTCCAAGGCTATAAATCTTCATTCTGCCATGGAACCACCAACCTTTTGGTTGGCAGCTGAGCGCTTTAACCACTGCACCACAGGGCTCCTGGTAAATGTCAAGGGACCTAAAATAGTAGGCAGGCCCCATAAACACAGACAACTTCCCTTTCCGAAGGCGGCCCTCACTCTTGATTTCATAAGCGTGTATCGCAGAAGCCTGTGCTGTTTGAAGGTGAAAGAAACATCTGAAAAGCACCTGCCTAGATTCATTCTTTCACTCCCTCCAGCTATGGCAACCCTCTGCCCGATTTTCACTAGCGACGCCCGACTCCCGGAGGGAAGCAAGCGTTAATCAGAACGGGCCAGGCTAAGTCCGTTAGCTGGCCCACAGTACCCTACCTGGCCCCACAGAGGAAGCCCCGAGCCTCAGTTTGGGCTGTGACGGTGGGAGAAGCACCCGCTGCTGTCGTTGCTCTGCCCTTGACAAATCGCCTCGGAATCGCGATGGCTCCCTACTCGCAGGGAGAGCCGCGTCCTGAAGACGCTGTCCGGTCCGGGACCAGCCGATGGCCACTCCAGGCCTCGCCCCTAAAATCCCGAAGCTGCAGGGACAGCCCCTCGGGGTCTCAGGACCGCCCTGGAGCCTGGAGAATGTTGCGCAGCCGGGGGAGGGGAGCTCGCTCCTCAAGGGAGGAAGTCCCACCTGTTATGCTGGCAGGGGGCATCAAGGGGCCGCGGCGAGGGGGGTCTCGAAGCCCTCGGCGCCTGACCGGCGGCGATCTGGCCCTGAAGTCCCAACTGACACGCCACCGCCCGGGTCTTGGGGGTGGGGGTCGTGAGCTGGGGTCGGCTCTCGCAGGTCTCTGGACCCCCGCAAGGCAACTGCTTGAAGGCTCCCGGCCTCCGGGTTCCTCGACCCCGCCACCGCCCACCCGACGCTCGCCTCGATCCGCTCCCAGACAGCCTTCCAGCACACACGCAGCGCCTCGGAAAAAGTGCCCACGGCCGCCCCCGCCTGCCTCCCCGCCCCAACTTGCGGCCCGCCCCCTCCAAGCCTTGATTCGGACTGCCTACCGCCCCGTGTGCCCACCCTCCGGGAGCTGTGGCACCGGCCAGTGCCCGCCAGGTAACGCGCGAGGCACCGCACGGGCTCCGCTCACGCCCCCTCGCCCGGGGCAGCCCGTACGCCGTCCCCCGACACGCAGGGCCTGCAAGGACCTATCGGCCCCCTGAGATCGCGGCGCCGACTCTATGCCCGTGCCCCACGACTCACTTGCACCGGAGTCGCGGCCGCCTCCGGAATTCCGCTCGCCGAGTCCCCTGCTGCCGAGGAATGAAATCCGGGGCAGGGCAGCGTCGGGGCTCCGCACGCGAATCGAGCTCTCCGGCCGGCTCGCCGGGCCCGAGGGAAGAGCAGCCTTCCCTGACCGGCACTTCCTGCTCTCGATCTGCCGGTTGCCGCCGCCACTGCCCCGGCTGCTGCCTCGCTGGTGCGAACGCTTCCGACTTGCCACCGCGAGCCTCCCAGGCTGCCGAGCATGCCCAGTCCGCGGCCCAAGGCAGCTCGGCTTCCCGCGCTGCACGAATCCGCTGCTCCGGATGTTCGCGGCCGCCAGGGGGAGGCGGTGCGGTCCCGGCGGGCGGGGTTCGCGGGGGCTCTTCCCGGGTCCGAGCGGGACCAGGGCTGGACTGCGCACCAGCGGGACAGCAAGGGGTTGCGCCTCTTTTACTTTCAAATGAGACGATCGAGAGGCGGACACTTTCTAAAAATGACGAAAAAGCCCCCAGTTTACACATTTTTAGGGAGCTGCATAAGGAAGCCAGATGAGGGCTGAGTTTTACGCTCAGGGGGCTGGTAAACAACCTAGGGGCAGAGTAAGAGAGTTGAGAGGCTGAAAGGAACGCAAACTCAGGCTTCCGAGAGGCCGAGCTTGGAGCACGAGTTTGCGAGCTGCCTACAGATGCTCTGTTCCCCACGGAGCCTAACAGCTGCTCTACTTGTGGTTTACTCCTGATGGATCATTCATTATAAAACAAGAGGGAGGACCTCAGAATCTTCGGCCCACTTTTAAGTCCTTGTCCGTAAGTTCCCATCTTCACCCTCATCGCCCCCCTCCTAAATAATATTCAGGACCCCCGCGACGCCAGCCTGCAGGGAGGAGGCCAGAAGAGCTTTACTGAGCGCGGAAGAAACTCAGGCCGCGTCAGGGACGCCCCGCCCCGTCCGGGACCCACCCCCGCGGGCCCCTCATAGTTGCCGCGAAAACCCGGAGAGCTGCCGCCCTGAGGTGGGAGCGCGACGCATGCCCAGTAGCCCGACGTAGTGTGGGTCGCCCGAAGGGAGGTAGCTCCAACGGGACCCCCGCGCTCCGGTTGGGGGCAGGCACAGGGAGAAATTGCCTTCCGCCGTGGCACCCTCCCGTCACGGCCGCCCTGCGCAGCATCTCCGTGACACAGAGGCAGCCGGGGGCTGTGTCTCCCGCGGGGGCCGAGGAAGACTCGGCAGGCGGGGGAAGGGGCGCGCGGCGATAGCGGCATGACACGTGACTGTCCACGGCGCATCGGGCAGCCATCTTCGTTCGGCCGGCCATCTGGCCGCCCGCGGTCAGAGTCGACTGGGGAGCTGGCGGGGCAGAAACTGAGCGCCCTCTGCCCCCGCCCGCCATGCCCTCCCACCGGCTTCCAGCCTCGGCTGCGCACCTGCTTCCGCCCCGTGAGGGGGCGCTGGAATAGTTGCACTGACCCTCGGCTTTCTCCGAGGATGAGTTCCCACCGGGACAAGAGAACAGGAGTCCAGCTGCAGCCGGTTTTTGAAAGGCCGGCTTCTGCTTCTCCCCAGAAGCGGAAATTGGAGAGAGGCAGCGACACCTCAGCTGCCTCCCTGTTCTAATGTATTCCCTGCAGTGAAGGTGTCATCTGCACAGGGGCTGTGGTTCTGTATGTTGCGATACCTCACGGCCCCTGTCGGCAGGGTGATGGTGATGATGTTGATAGTGGATAGTTATTGAACTAATGCTACGAGTTACTTGGGGTTCTTGGGTTCCTAGGACCAACGGCATCACTAATATCCGAGAACGTGGCAGATATGCAAATTTTTGGCCCCACCTATATCCCCAGAATCAGATTCAGCGGTAAGGCACTGCAGTTTGTGGTTAACAATCCCTCCTAGCGTTTCTAATGGAAATCCTTCCGGCAGCCCATTTTATAAGTGAGGCATTAAAAATTCATGTAACTTGCCCCAACACAGAAGGGTCCGTCATTCAGACCGAGGCAGTGTGCTCCAGTGCGGGCTTTTCATCATGCCCTACACTCTGGCTTCTCTGGATTTCAGCCCCCCTTCACCCCTACAACATTTACACCGCTCTCCGGAAGATGAAAAGAATACATTTGTCAATTACAGCTAACAGCTGAAACTCAGTTCAACCACATGTTTTGAGTGTCTACTGAGGGCAACACTCAGTGAGTCATAGCAGCCCTACTGGGTATATTCGTCAGTTCGCACCTAGGAGGTGAAAGATAATACTGCTTTCTTGTGATGGAAATTTTTTTCAAACTATGGATGTGTTAGAACCTCTGGTTTCTCTGGAATGCTATGTAGGAGTATACTGGCCCTACAAGATAAGAAAGTAAAGAAGCCACTCCTTACACTATTTACCAAGACCTCAGCCCTCCGTAGGAGTTCTGGTAGCGTAGTGCCTAAGGTACTTGACTGCTGACTAGAAGGCTGGTGGTTCAAACTCACCAGCCACTCCGGAAGGAAGGTTGAGCAATCAGAAGGTTGAGCGATCCACTTCCGTAGTGATACTGCCTCGGAAACCCAAGGAGGGGTCGCTGTAAATTGAGTCAGACTCGTCTGCACGTAACAACAACAGACCTCCTTGGGCTAGCCAAAACCAGCTTGAGTAGTTTACACTTACTTAGTACTCTAGTGAGTTTGGTGGTGTTTTTTGTTTTTTTGTTTGTTTTAAATGGTCCTTAAATCACTGCTATTTATAATCTAAAGGAAAAAAAAAACTTCATAACAATAATCCTCCCTCTACATTCCGCTCTACCACAAAGAATTTTACCGGTACATATTTTTTGTCAAAATTTTAATAAGCCTGAATTGTACATACAAGAAAACATTGAAATGGCAAATGTTTTGTTACATATATATTTACCCTAATAAAATTTTAGTCACCATCACATTACTTGATTTTAAAACTTTAGGATTCTCAAATACATAAAAAATCAAACCTATTGCCATCAAGTCGATTTTAATGCATAGCCACCCCTATTGGGTTTCTGAGGTGGTAAATCTTCAAGTAGATTGGCCCATCTTCCTCCCGCAGATTGTCTGATAGGTTTGAACTGCCAACTTTCTGGATAGCAGTCAAATGCCTTAGAAACTGTGCCACCAGACCTCCTTTCTCAAGTACATGTTGTTGTTGTTGTTGTTGTTGTTGTTGTTATGTGCCTTCCAGTCGGACCCGACTCATAGCGACTTATCCTTGGGTTTCGAGGCAGTATCACTACTGAAGTAGATTGCCTCATCTTCCTTCCGAGGAGTGGCTGGTGGGCTTGGTGTTGAACCACCAGCCCTCTGGTTAGCAGTCAAGTGTCTTAGGCACTGTGCTACCAGAGCTCCTCTCTCAAGTACATAGAATATCATAAATTATATTGTCTAAACAACTAAGAACATTAAAATGAAACACCTCCAAGTCATAATCTGTCATTAAATAATTAAATAATGCTAAGGCTAATCAGAAGGCTGGTGGTTCAAACCCACCAGCCACTCCTGAGAAGAGAGATTGGGCAATCTACTTCCATAGTGATATTGCCTCAGAAACCCAAGGAGGGGTCACTATGAGTCGGATCCGACTCCATTGTAATGCGTTTGGTTTGGTTTAAGAGCAAATAAACCAAAACCAAAAATACTGGGACAAATTTGCCAAAAGAGCTATTGGTAGGTAGGTAGTTTAGTTCCAGATGAATGACTTTTACCTTTCTGCCAAATAACTAGTAGTTAAAAATGTGGTGGTTTTTAATCCAGTTGCCCTGGAAGCAGCAGCCATCACCCAGCAAACCTCAGTCAAAACTCAAATAGGGCTTGGGGAGCAAGGAGAGTTTGGTGGGCTCTGGAGCCTATCCAGATGGTGCTTCCCCTTCCTGTCTGACTACTCAAAGAATGGGGGGTAACAGACTTTTCAAATCTAAAAAGGAATGCATGAATGCAAATGGTCGACCTCCAGCTTTTTGCTAAATGGCTAGAGGAACGTTGCCCATGACCATTTGACCATGGAGCCGCACAACCTGAGCAGCAGGAGGAAGCCTTCATTCATGCCCCTCCTTAGTCCTTTCAACGTAGATGGCCAGCCCACAACCCAGACTCCAAACCAAGGCTGACCAGAAAAGCCAGCCTACAACCAAGCTGTTGTACAGCAAAGCTGTTGTAAGTATTTGCCAAAGGCCTTAGATCTGGAAACATCAACCTGCTGTGCTGATTCCTGTGCCTCTGACTAGGATTACTGGCTTCCATAATTGCTTTGAGTCTCCTATAAGCAAAAACACTGGAATTTATTGGCAGATACTGGGGTAGACCGCAGGTATAGCTGAGACTCAAGATGAGATTAGAGGGAGACCTTTGAAGTTAGAGGTTCCCACCAGAAATTGTAGTGTTGAGAGGAACCCAGGAAGTCTCCTTCTGTCTCTCTCCCTATGTCTCTTCTGCACTTCCGCTAATACATTCTCTCTCCTTACAGTCTGTTTTTTTCTGCCTTCAGTTCTCAATGACCACTTGAGGGCTCCCAAATTTCTATCTGTTCCAAAGAGCCATAAGAATGACTCCACCCATATTCCTTAATCCCTTTGTTTAGTTGAATCCTGTTTCTCCAGATTCCCACTGTCTACTTGAACCAATTCTATTAATATTTCAAGACCTACCTCTATTTCCACCTTTTCCATTAAAGCACCTCTGCATTCTGGGACCCAGAAGCCTCCTCTACACACATTTTGGCACTTGGTTATGTTATATTATGTCTCTTCTGGTTCTTTGTATGTTTACTGCAAGTTAAGTTTTGACTATCCAACTACATATTAAATGATATGTCAAGGATATATATTTATATTCCATCTTTCAGATTACCTAACGCAGGACTTGGTACCAAGGGAGCCCACACTAAGTATTTATGAACCTATAGTTTATAATTTTATTTTCTACTTTTTGCTTTTCTGTTGCTATGTTTTTGTTTGAAAAGTTAGGTAAACCACTAGGAATGGAATTGTCTTTGTTGCAGTTGTCCTCCTCTAATTAGCTACCACCCTCCACAATCTGCCATGCACATTTAAAAAGGACTTTCTAATTAGACATTTGTGACTGGACGCTAACCAGGGGCTGATGAATCAACGCCATCAGCAGGAATGCTGCACTTGCTGGCAGATACAGCTCCATTGTCAAGACCTGCAATTTACTCTGGTTCTTCAAACAGTCAGTGTGTAACTCTAGGCAAGGCTTAATTATTGCCTCTTAAAATGGGAATAACATTACCCACCCCCTCTTTGTTTCCCATGGGTATCATGAGAATTAACTAGGTCTTTAATAAGAATTTACGTCTATAAAAAGTTTCATAGATAATTAGAGATAAACATAATGAAAACATGAGGCATTGTTGTCATTGTATTATGAATGTTTATTGTTGTAGTTAGCAATCATCTTTCTTCTAAATACAAGTATTAACAGTGTAGTGTACAAAGTAATGAATGCATGTTGGGTCAGCTTCTCCTCCAGCCACTATTTGTAAACAAGTCCTAAATAGCTGAGAGTAATTGGAAGGTTGAGACAAAAATTAAATCTCCCACACCAAAAGAGGGGAGATTTACCTAATGGGATCACCTGAATTGCATAGTACCTGCATTTGTTTTTCAGAGGCTTCAAATCTAGGCCAAGCTACAGAGAGAACAAAAACATTGAGGGGTAACATTTTTTCTGGAATCTCAACAGCACTTCCCTTGTTTTGTAACCTTTTGAAGGAACTTAGCAAATTTCTCCCACCAGTACTTTAGAGCAAAAAAGGAAATATTCTCTCCCTCACTGACACCTGGAAGAATGTGGCACCATCCCACTTCAGGATGTGGCTAGAATCATTTGATAAAAGCTTTGTTAAATCCTGTGCACTATAGTCTAGTTCAGGATTTCTTAACTTCAGCACTGTGGACATACGGGGCCAGATAATTCTTTGTTGTGGGAGCGGCCCTTACACATTGTAGCATCCCTGGCCTCAACCAACTAGACGCCAGTAGCATCACACTCATTGTGACAACCAAAAATGTCTCCAAACATTGCCAAAGTTCTTCTTAGGGGGAGAGGCATCACCCTCAATTGAAAACTACTCATTTAGACAGTGAGTAAGTTAAGTGGGGTTACTGAATCAAAAGAAACTGAGGTTTGGTTGAGTTGGTCAAGCATCCTTCTTTAAAGTCACTCACTATTTTTATATATTGTCTTAGGCATCCATATGGTAGCCATTCAGCCAATGTTTGTTGAGCCCTCAATGGACAAGGCATGAGATGAGATACTTTTGTGTAACTCCATGAAATAGACGTAGACAGGGTATGTGCCCTTTCTCCACAGTGAGTATATATGTCATTCTCATCCTGATATTTGCCTCCTGATCAGGATTGCTAAATATTTTATGGGATATACTTATACTAAAAAATTATTTGTTGCTCATCTAAAATTCTAATTTAACCTGGCATCCTGAATTTTCAGTTGCTAAATCAGATAATCCTCAAAGTTTTATACCTGTCTGTTGAGTTCCAGCTCTATAAGCTTTATAATGTCTTCATAAAAAATAAAATTGTTACAAATATAACTGCCCATTCTTTCTTCCAAGGAGTGGCTGGTAGGTTTGAACCGTCAGCCTTCTAGATAGCAGTCAGGTGCCTTAGGCACTATGCCACCAGAGCTCCTAACAATAGTTATAAAAAATAAAGAAAGTTTAAAAAAAAAAAAAAAGCTGATAAAAATGAACAGCAGAACTAAATTTGAGTAAGGTAAACTTAGATGTTTATTTTTCTATTGAAAATTGTGGAAAACTCCTTAAAATTCATTCAAAGCCTAATGGGGTTCATTGCCTGATTTGTTTAAAAACACTTCTGATGTTCACAGGCTACCTAGCATTTATACAGCAAATTATGTCGTTCAAGTATTCCTGTTGGATGAGTCAGCATTGTGGGAAGGAAGACATGGAAAAAACTCAGATACAAACCACTTGTAACCTAACAATAGAAAAGGAAAGAACTGAAGCTTACACTAGCTTTACTTTTGCTCAGCTCACCTTCCCAATTCTCCAAGTCTAATTCTCATATCACCAGGGAACTTGTAAGAAATGCAGATTCCTGAGCCCCAACTCAGACCTACTGAACCAGAAACTCTGGGAGTGGGTCCCAGCAACCGATGTTTTAGCAAACCTTCCAGGTGATTCTGATTGACACATGTTCAAATTGGAAAACCACCGCTCCAGAGCCCTGGCTGAACAGGGAAAATGCCTGGGGATCTTTTAAAACTAATGATGCCTGGGTCCCACCCCAGAGAATCTGATTTAATTGCTAGAGGGTGCAGCCCAGGTATCAGGATTTTTAAAGTTCCCCAGGTAAGAACCACTGCTTACAGAATTTATTCTCATCTGTCAAAGGAAGGAGAAAATCCTGATGCCGGAAATGGAGTTTAATGCTTTTTACACCTAACCCAAGTCAACCTTACAGAAAGGCAAAGTGAACAGGCATTGCCTATTTTAATTTGAAGAATCCCAAAATGTCAACCAATTCAGACATATGGTCTCTTCCTAAATTCCTAAATCCACTCCTTAAGGCCTACTATACTGGTATGCTGTAATTGAAAGAGAAAAGACCATTTCCTGGCCACCAAACCCAGCCTAAGAGTTCATTAACCTCTCAAGGTCTTGTTTTCTATCTCTACCCCAGTGGTAATATTAACTCTTCACAGAGTTTGGGGAATGAGTGAAAGATTATACAGATAAAGAAGGCAGAGAAATGGATGAAGGGACAAAATCACAGCTGGAACTAAGGAAGCCCTGTATCATGGAAGTGACGGAACAGCGAGGGAAGGATTTGGGCAAGACTCAGTAAATTCACAGGTTTAATGTACCTAGTCTATGGGTCTTTCCATAATAACTACTTATTTTCTCTTTTTTTCCCTCATTTTTGTGTGTGACTCCGCAGTCCATCATTTTTCTTGTTTTCAGTGTGTACCTTGAGTGTACCAGCCTGTATTTTTAGCTAAGCTACAGCAGTGACATTTCAAGTGGTAGCTTTAAAGACCAATGTACTTACTACACACTTTTCAATTATTCCTGAGTCTATAACTAGGACAATGAGACTTTAATTTTTTTTTTCTTTTTTTAACAATATTTTAAGCTATTTGTTCATCTCAGGATGGATGTTACAGTTTTCCCTCACTGTCTTGGACTTTGCATTGGACTTTGCATGTCCTATCATAAATTGGAACAGTTCCCTATATGGCTTCTGAGTATAGAAGCTTGAGATATGGAGGCAGACTCGAGTTAACTGTTGCAACATGGTATGTTGGTACCCTCCCAGGATAGAGCTGAGACCCAAGGGTTTAAGCATTCACTGAGTGACCTTGGAAGGCTGGTCATGTTTGGGCATCTAGGAGCTAGGAAAGGACACTGAAGGTCTTTCCAGGGAAACCAAGATGGCAAAAACAAAGGAGCTCAGATGGACCACTGGCATAAATACTACCTAAAGTCTACTGGGTTAGTTCTCAGGGGCAACTACAAGATTGGAACAGAAATCTTTCTGTAGATTACATCATGAAGCAGGTCTAAATGCAGTACAGAGAAGGTCAAAGGTTAGACCACAAGAGTCAGAGTGCCAAGAAAGTGGTTAAAAGCATGGGCTTTGGAATAAGCAGCTGGGTTTGAGTTCTGGCTCTGCCACTTACTAACTGTGACATTGCTCAAGTGAGTTACTCTTCCAGAGCCTCAGTTTATTCACCTGTAAAATGTGATAATAGTAACTTCTTTCTGCGTCATGCAGATTCATTGATAATCTATATGAAGTACTTAGCATAGTACCTGGCATACAATGTAAGCGCATAATAAACGTTAGCTGTTGTTCCATTATAACATTTTGAAATAATGTATTATGTCTCATCACTATATAGCCTCCTTTCTTTCTTTTCCCTCTCCCTCAACCCCACCCCATTCTAGCAGCTGGCTTGTCCTGTGTTCATGGCCTCTGAGGAGACTTTCCTGATTGTTTTTTGCAAAAGTTTTAAGTCTTGTTCAGTAGACTGAAACAAAGTGACTTAGCCAGAAACAAGATGGGAATGGGATTTCTTTTCACCCCAAATGAAAAGAGATTCTGTCAGTATGGGGGAGAAGGAAAGGGTGTTGCACCAGCTTTTCAGCACAACTGTCAGAAAGAAAGCAAGGCCAGCCTGGGGAAAGTTATCTAAAACATCTGGACAGATGTGAATGTAAGCAACCTAATAAAGATTCTCATTGTTGTGACTGTTGTGTCAATCCATCTCGTAGCAAGTTTCCCTCCTTTTCATTGGCCTTCAACCAAACATGATGTTCTTTTTCAGAGACTGGTCTTTCCTGATGATGCGTCTGTAGTGAGTGAGTGGAAGTCTTACTATCCTTTCTTCTGATGAGCATTCTAGTTGTATTTTGGACAATATTCTGATGTGATCCACAGGGTTTTCATTGGCCAATTTTCAGAAGTAGATTACCAAGCCTTTCTTCCTACTCCAAAAACCAAACTCAACTACCATCAAGTCGGATCCGACTCATAGTGACCCCTCCTTGGGTTTCTGAGGCAGTATCACTACAAAAGTAGGTTGCTCAAACTTCCTTCTGAGGATCGGCCAGGAGTGGGTTTGGAGTGCCTAGTGGGTTTGAACCATCAGCCTTCTGGTTAGCAGTCAAATGCCTTAGGCATTATGCCACCAGAGCAACCTGTTCACCATGAGTAACCCTGCTGGTATTTGGAATATCGATGGCATACCTTCCAGCATCGTAGCAATATACAGATGGGTGGTGGTTCACACATACGAATGGTCTGGAACATGATGAAGGACTAGGCAACATTTTGCTCTGTTCTGCATAAAGTCACCATGAGTCAGACTGACTCTGATAACAACAATAAAGATTCCCAAGCCACAAGCACTGGTCCAAACATCAAAGAGCCACCAGGCATGACCTTCTATCTGTGTGGACAGAGGACTAATGCAGCCCTTTGTGTCCTGTTACCTCTGCCCACCATGCTGTACCTCTTGAAATCTTAAAACACACCCTCATTCTCCCCGGCCCCCAACAAAAGTTTCCACCAGTTAAGTAGAGTTGGGGGAGGGGGAGCATAGAATGGAATTTAAGTGTTGTTGTTATGTGCCGTGGAGTTGGACCCGACTCATAGTGACCCTTCTTTGGGTCTCCAAGGCGGTAACATACAGAAGTAGATTGCCCAGACTTCCTTCCAAGGAGTAGCTGGTGGATTTGAACTGCCAGCCTTCTGGTTAGCAGTCAAGTGCCTTAGGCACTATGCTACCAGAGCTCCCTGGAATTTAAGTAGAATTACTAAAAATAAAGTTCTATTTCCTATACACTGGTGTTTGTGGATTTTATGTGTGAGATACACATACGATTCCAAAACTTGCAAAAGTAATTGCTTAAAACATCAATTACTATACCCATTATTATTATTATTATTATACTGTAATGTTGATATAGATGCTGGGGCGATAGGGTAGAATCAACATAACCCAAAAAAAGCCCAAACCTATTCCTATCCAGGTAATAACAATTCATGGTGACTACGTGTCACAGAGTGGAACTACTCCATAGTGTTTTCTTGGCTATACTCTTTACAGAAGCAGGTCACCAGGTCTTTCTGCCTCAGAGCCACTGGGTGGGTTCAAACCACCAACTACACAAACATTTGCACTACCAGAGCTGCCACTAGAATCAGTACCAGCCCCTAGAAAACCTCAGAATTTGTTGCATTCACATTTCTTGACATCATTTATTGTCTCATAAACATCAAGTGAGCCACTCTGTGTCAATGAGCACCACCACAAAAGAGTTTCTACAAACATGATTATTAGGTCAAAGTCTGAAAGCATCCTTTCCTCCAGCTTTTCTCTTTTCTCCTTCCTTAAACTCTTTTTTTTTTTTTCATTTCTTTGTCAGTGCATTTAATATTTTTTAGCTGCATTTCAAATTTTTCTATTATTTCTGCATGAGTAAGATCATGTGTCATTTCAGCCTCCTTATCAGCTTCTATTTCACTTTCATTAAATTTGTTGATTGAGTGTGAAGAAAGAGCCACTGCCATCATTTCCACATTTTATGCTTATGAGGTAGATCTTGCTTGGAGCAATGCTGTGATCTCTCCCAGCTCTTTTGAAATGAGCCCTGGAGAAACAAGAACCTCATCTCTTCCTTCTCTCATCACACTGGTTCAGAAAGGCAGCAAAAGAGGGGAAGAGGATACTTCTCCTACTTCTCTTTCATTCATTTATTTGTTCATCCACTTCACAAATAATTACTGAGAACCTCTTGGTGGCGGGAACTGTTTTAGGTGTTGGAGATACTCTGGAAAGCAAAAACAAGCATAGTTCTTGCCCTCATGACACTTACAGTCTTGTGGTAAAACAAATTTTAATTGATTAAACACACTAATGAATGCCTTTTCATATACATTTTTAGAATTATCATGCCTACATCTGCCCCATCACAGAAAGAATATTCAGGACCCAAGGTATAGAAAAGCAGGCAAGATTTCGCCTCACCTGAAAGAAGATAAAACTTTTCCAGTCGGGGAGACACACTAAGCAGCCTGCCTCAGTGTTGACCAGGGTGGATTTCAAAAAGGAAGTAACACTTTCCCTCAGATGAGCAGCCTGAATTAACCTGCAATAAAGAGCAAATACCCAAGACACATGAAAAAACAAACAAAAATCTAGTATTGGCAATTGGGTGACAGACTGTCATTATTTACGTAAGAAAAATTTTTAAATATGTTCACAATGCCACTTTCCTTTCACCTATATACAATTTGCCCAAGTACTAGGATTTACTTGCCCAGATATTATATGTGAGATTAAGAAGCATATTCTAACCTGAATCTATTAATGTGTAAAATAAACAACAATCAAATTGTTACTCAACAGAATACTATTTTTAAATAAAGGTGTCAATGAATGGTCATGTGTAGCTTCTTCAGTTATCAGCATTGAAAGAATGTCACGTGGTTGGCTCTGTTGTTGTTGTTAGGTGCCAGCGAGTTAGTTCTGACTCATATCCACCCTATGTACAACAGAAAGAAACACTGCCTCGTCCTGTGCCTTCCTCACAAACTTGAGTTTGTCATTGCAGCCACTGTGTCAGTCCATCTTGTTGAAGGTCTTCTCCTTTTGCGCTGACCCTCTACTTTACCAAGCATGATATCCTTCTCCAAGGAATGGTCCCTTCTGACCAAAACATGCGAAACAAAGTCTGGCGGTTCTCACTTCTAAGGAGCATTCAGCTGTACTTCTTCCAGGACAGATTTGTTCATTTTCTGGCAGTCCAAGGTATTTTCAATATTCTTTGCCAACACTACAACTTAAATGAATCAATCCTTCTTTGTTCTTTCTTATTTGGTTGCCTCTATGTATGTACCCACAAAGCAGGAGTTTGCAACCCTGATTGTACAAACCACCTGCAGAGATATAAAAAATGCATGCTAGGGTCCACTCTCAGAAATCCTCATTCAAGTAGTCTGGAGTAAGACCCAGGTCTGGATATTTATTTTCTAGAGAGACATCACTATTCACTAGCTACTTGAAATGGAAGCATTAGGCATAAGGGGAAATTTAATAACTTTAAAATTCACAGCCTAGGCTGCTGCTTCAAATCATTTGAAGGCTTATAAAAATCCTGAGGTTCAGGCTGCACCTGAGACTAATTGAATCAAAACCTCTGGAGGAGGAATGTAGGCATCAGTTTTAAAATATTTGGAGTCAAGGTTGAGAACCACGACTTTAAAAAAAGGGGAACCACGACTTTAAAAAAAGGGGAAGCTCACAAGAGGTGTCCCACAAGAATGAGAAGGGCAGGTGTTTAGATCTTTGGTTTTCATGAAAACAGATCAAAACATTTCTTTAAACTTCTACTGAAGCCTTATTGCATAAGTTCTATCAGCTGTTACTCTTCACCTAGGATTTGTGAAAAGAAACTTGTTACTTAAGGTTACTGGTTGTTTCAGTACCTACCATCTGAGACAAAACCCCCCAAAAATGTGTTGCCATAGAGTTAAACCTGACTCATAGCGATCCAATAGGACATAGTAGAACTGCCTCATAGGGTTTCCAAGTTGGTAAATATTTATGGAAGCAGACTGTTACTTCTTTCTGCCACAGAGTGGCTGGTGGATTTGAACCCCCAACCTTTCAGTTAGAGTGGAGCACTTAGTTACCATGCAGATAGATAATATACCATATGTAATTAATATTTCAACATAAATGTTGTTGTTGTTATGTACCATTGAGTCAGGCCTGACTCATAGCGACCCCTCCTTGGGTTTCCGAGGCGGTATCACTACGGAAGTAGATTGCTCAAACTTCCTTCCGAGGAGTGGCTGGTAGGTTTGAACCACCAGCCTTCTGGTTTAGCAGTCAAGTACCTTACTGCCCCGGAAACCCAAGGAGGGATCACTATAAGCTAGAGACGACTCGATGGCACATAACAACAAATAACAAAGTGAAAGAAGTCATACTATACGATTCCAAGCATATGAAAAGGAAAAGGAAAAACTACAGAAACAAAGAAAAGATCAGTGGTTGCCAGGGACCTGGGGTAAGGGAGGAAGAATAAACAGGGAGAATACAGGGCATTTTTAAGGCAGTAAAACTATGCTGTATGATACAGTAATGGAGGATGCATAACATTGTACATTTGACAAAACCCACCAGACTATACAATACAAATTGTGAGTAGTAATGTAAACTAAGGCCTTTAGTTAATAAAAATGTATTGATACTGATTTATCAATAACAAATGTTCCACAGAAATATTAATAATAGGAGAAACTGTGTGTGGCAGGGGGAGTATATGGGAATGCTCTGTACTTTCTGCCCAGTATTTCTGTAAATTTAAAATTGTTCTGGAAAATAAAGTCTATTCAAAAAACAGGGAGTAAGGGATGGCTTGATTAGGTATTATTCATTTCTTAGTATGAATATTTGTTTTTTAAAAAATGAACTGCTTCCCAAGCATATTTGTATTTTAAGACTTATATTTATAATTATTTTTATTATTACTGCTACTACTATTGCCTCTTAAGAATAGTCATACCCTGAAAGAAGTGAGTTAGAAAAAAGATCGAAGTTGTCTAGGGCTTCATATTACTTGGTTCTACAATCAACGCCAATGGGAGCAGCAGTCAGACATCAGACAACATATTGCATTGGGCAAATCTGCTGCAAAGGACCTACCTCTTTCAAGTGATGAAAAGCAAAGATGTCTCCTTGAAGACAAAGGTGCGCCTAACCCAAGCTGTGGTATTTTCAATCACTTTATATGCATATGAGAACTGGACGATGAATAAGGAAGATGGAAGAAGAGTTGATGCTTTTGATGCTTTTGAGTTGTGGTGTTGGAGAACAATGTTAAGAGTATCAAGTCCTGCTAAAAGGACTAATAAATCTGTCCTGGAAGAAGTGCAGCTGGAATGCTCCTTTAAAGCGAGAATGCCCAGACTTCGTCTCACCTATTTTCATCATGTTGTCCGAAGGAACCATTCCCTGGAGAAGGATATCATGCTTGGTAAAGTGGAGGGTCAACAAAAGAGGGGAAGGCCCTCAATGAGATGGATTGACACAGTGGCTGCAACAATGGGTTCAGGTATAGCAAGGATTGTGAGGCTGGCACAGGAATGGGCAGTGTTTCATTCTGCTGTGCATAGGGTCGCTATGAGTCAGAGACAACTCGACAGCACCTAACAACAACAACATTTATAATTTTTTTATTACTACTACTACTATTGTCAGTTAGGAATAGTCATTCCCTGAAAGAAGTGAGTTAGAGTAATCTTGTATCAGTGACTTTGACTGTATTCCCAGCCAGAATTGCCTGGGGAAATAAATACCCATCACATATATCTCCATCTTCAAGGGAAAGAAACAGCTATTATAAAATGCCTTAAATGTACCAAAATAAAGCAAAATAAGTTAAAAATATGTTTTGAAATGACTGGTCTACAAATTAGGAAAAAGAGAGAGAGAGCGATACTCCCCAGGCTATCTTTTAGAATGAACAACTCAGAAATGAGTGATCAAGAAACTCTGACAGGCAGCTGTGAGCATGAATCCACAAGGTTGGTGATGGTTCCATGGAGATGGCAGGACACAAATGAGACATTGATGGAAAATTTCATTGAACAATTCGGTCCATCTGCACATTTGGTTTCACACAGACTGCAAGTCTAGATGATTGACTTATTAAATCTAATACAAACTAGATTTTTGGCTTTTATTGGTTTTACTTTGAGACGATGCTGGCTTGGAAAGAATTGAGAAAATACGTCCTCAGAGACAGAGCCCTTTTGAAATGGGGAGGTAGTAAGGACATTAGTTTGGATTAACTTCAATCTATTTAGACAAGGCTATCTTTCAACCTGAGCGTTTAATAAACTTAAACTTTGTTGCCTTCTCCCTAATTTTGCTTATTAAGTACCTCCTGTTAGCATCCTATAGTTTTGTTCACTCCACCAGACTTAGCTCCCTCCCAGGCTGCTGATCCCAGGATTTAAAAGCCTACCTTTCCTCTTTCTCCTTCACTGACAAAGAGTGAGTGACAAACAGGGTGGCACACACACAGGGTGTAAGCTCTTTGCAGTCTGGTGTCTGCCACCACCATCTTGGTGACCGTGCTGTCGTAGATTGAACTGTGTCCTCCAAAAACATATGTTGATGTCTTAACCCCTCTTTTGTTAGGTTAATGAGGTCATATTGGTGTAGACTCAACTCACTGCCATCAAGTCGGATCCGACTCATAGTGACCCCTCCTTGGGTTTCCAAGAGGATATCACTACAGAAGTACATTACCCAACCTTCCTTCTGAGGAGTGGCTGGTGGGTTTGAACCACCAGCCTTCTGGTTAGCAGTCACATGCCTTAGGCACTACGCCACCAGAGCTCCTATATTGGAGTAGGGTGGGTCCTAAGTCTAATCTCTTCTGAGTGGTGTCTTATAAAGGTGAGTGCAAACACAGAGATACAGATACTATATGAGGATCCATCTACAAGCCAAGAACACCAAGAAACACACAGAGCCACCAGAAGCTAAAAGAGACAAGGAATGATCTTCTCTTAGAGCCCTGACAACACCTGAATTTGTACACCCAGTCTCCAAAACTCTGAGACAATAAATTCCTGCTCTTCAAAGCCACCCACTTGTGGTATTTTTGTTATGGTAGCACAAGGTCACTACGACAGGTGCTTTCTGGAAAAGAATGTTGAGGGTTCTCTTCCCAGAAATGTTAGCTGAAAGCAAAGCATGAAATGATGTTGTCAAGATAGATAAGAGATAGAGAAGAGGCACAACTCTGGTGAGGTGCCTAGATGGAAGAAACTTACCAAGAGGAACAAATCAGTGAAAGACATATGGTGGGACAAAATAAACAAAATTAAAAAAACACACACATGGTGGGAATAATTGTTGTTGTTGTTGTTGTTATGTGCCGTCGAGTCGGCCCCGACTCATGGGAATAATTAGAGGCGGGAAATGGCTGAGGTACTATATTCTTGTAGCAGCTAACAAAGGACCAAATAAAGAATTTCTTCTTTAGTCCTTTCAAGCTCAGAGCCTTAACCTCACTGTCATCCACTCGATTAGACTCATAGCGACCCCTCCTTGGGTTTCTGAGGCGGTATCTCTACGGAAGTATATTGCCCAATCTTCCTTCCGAGGAATGGCTGGTGGGTTTGAACCACCAACCTTCTGATTAGCAATCAAATGCCTTAGGCACTATCCAATGCCACTGGGAGTTCCCACTGAGCACTGCTCCTGTGGGTCTAGCATTTATTGTCACACACAATTTGATCCTATTCTACTCTTCTGGCTTTCTGTCTTTCTTTCCTCCTCCAGAAATTCTGGCTGAATAAAATAACTTTCCATGCCCCCAATTCTCTAATTTTTAGGGCTCTGCTGGGAGCTCTGGTGGTGCAGTGGTTAAATGCTGGGCTGCTAACTGAAATGTGGGCAGTTTAAACCCACCAGCCACTCCACAGGAGAAAGATGTGGCAGTATACTTCTGTAATGATCACAACCTTGGAAACCCTACGGGGAAATTCTACTCTGTCCTATTGGGTCATATAAGTGGGAATCAACTCGTCAGCAATGGCTTTTTTTTTTTCTTATTTATTTGTTTATTGTGATTTTGGTGAAAATTTACAGAGCAAATTTATTTTCCATACAGTAGTTCATACACATTTTGTCTCATGACATTGACTGCAATTCCCTACAATGTAACAGCTCTCTTTCCACTTCCTGCCTGTAGTTACTTCTCCCCTGTGTCCTTCTTTCCTATGCATTCCTGCCCCTGAGCTATCCCCTGTGCAAATAGTACCCTTCTGTTCTCCCATGATTGATCATTCTAAGGAGTATACCTGATGTAAATGTTCACCCTATATGCCTGTGTATTGTTTGATGGGAAGCCATGGGAAGCAATGGGTTGTTTTCCTTGTTGTTATTGTTGTTTTAGGTCTCTGCTCCCTGATGACACCACCTATAATGTCCAGTTCTATCATCCTTCAAGCCCCAGCTCAACTCTGTGATGGGCAAGTGAATAGCTGAATGGAGGCTCCAGTAGAATCTTGCTCACTATCAGACAGCCTAGATTCTCAGGATGGCCCAAAATCTGCCTGCAGAACTGCCCTTTTGAAATATCAACATCACACATTTTTAATTGATACTCACCAAAACTGGCATCATTTGGAAGATCAAATGTCCAACGGATCAAGCGTGCCCAAAGTTCCCAAATGCAAATCATAAAGTTTTTGCACATACAGAAGTCACCAAAAGTACTCAAGACATCCCTCCTGAGCTAAAAATCAGTGTCTTACTATTTTTTCCTGCCCTTTGCTCTATATTTACAATTCTTTGTCTCTCATATATACATTCACACACACACATACATATATACATACAACAGGAAAGGTGCTAAATATAAACATGAATATGTATGTGTATATATATACACACATATGTACAATAGGAAAGATATTAAAACATAAATATAGTAAATATGAATACAAATATTAAAGTATATGTATATATACATGTACACACACATACATACATCTTGTTGCTGATTTATGTGACATAATCCTTTAGGGAATCAAGCAGAGGCTTCCAATTAGATTCATTACAAGTTCCCTTAAGAAGTGATTAGTAACGTATTGTCCCAAGTGGCTGATTCTCTCAGTAATCCCAGCAGCTTTTTCGGGGTGCTTGCCAACTCCAGACCAGGTTTTAAATGTCACATTTAGTACTCTATCACTAAGGGATTCCTGGAAACTTGCAAAACTGTATGCAAATGAACATAAGGTTATATTTTACTGAATGTCATCAATAATAAGCAATGTCAGCAATAAGGAAACCAGAAATATGAAAGCATCATTGAGAGGTATTTTAGAGTGGTGGCTAATTAGACCACAGCCTGCAGTCAGAGTGAGCTGAGTTAAAATTTCAGTGCCACCACTTATCAGTTGTGGGACTTTGGACAAATGACTTAACTTTTTTGAGCCTCAATTTCCTTATCTATAAAATGGGCATATTAATAGGGCAATTGGAAGGATTAAATGAAGTGAACACAACAACTCTGAACAACAAATTTGAACTTGGCACATAGTGTTCAAATAATGACAGCTATTATCATTATCATTGAAATTGGCAGGCCAATAAACCATGAATTGCCTCCCATTTCCAAAACACAAACTTGCAGCTGCTAAGCTATTTGTAAGCTCTTAAGGCCATAAAAAGAGAGAGAGAGCAAGAGAGAGAAAGGAAGGGAGAGAACTTGTTCTGTTCTCAGTGAGCTCCAGGCTTTCTTTGTTAACAAACTGTATGTAAGTATAATGGATATCTCTTTGAAAATATTTTTCTTCCCCCTCCTTTATAAATCTAGTTCCATTCAACTAGTATGGTCTCTGGAAATCCTTAGTCAGAGTAGGGAAGAATATGATGTAGATGAAGTTTTTTCCTCTGGCCTGGTGGATTGTGGGAAATGACAGAAGGTCTATAGTAGGACAGTCAAGTTTGTCTTGGTTTGCCCTTTCCAGGTCACAATCTGGAAGAGGGAAGAGGGGAGATGGGGGGATTGTGCCTCAGTGCTTGTTCAGCACTGTGAGGGGAGATTGCCGAGTAGCCTACACTGACTGGGACCACCACAGCACAGTGAAGATGGCAAGGAGGCACAGTTCAGTAGAGGGGGAGCCTGTGTGCCCTCTCCCAAGCCTGCCTTGACTCTTAAGTGGTATGGAGGGATCCAGAAGTTCCCACAACTGCCAGTGGGTAGGTAGATAACAAAATTGGCAGCCTTAGAAGGGCCTCTGTGGTTAGGAGTGAGGTGATCCTAACACAAAGGCTGGAGGGCATATGCCTATGCCAGGGTCCAGAGAGAGCACCTGACTGACACTCAGTGAGGTCTGCCCTCTGCCAAACATATTCCTTGGCATTCCTGGCATCTGTCCCACCCCCACCTGCACCCCCAATGTGTCTCTGTGTCTATTCTGCTCTTTTTGTAAGACATCACTCACGTGATTAGGTTTAGGCTCCACCTTATTCTGGAATGGCCTCATTAACATCACAAAAGAAACCCCCTATGTAAAAACAGGGTCATATTTATAGGTAAGGAGACTAGGACTCCCACATTTCTTTTTGCAGCAAACTAAATCCATAGAAATGTCATAACATTGTGACAACCAGACCCAAACCAAAAAAACCAAACCCACTGTCATTGAGTTAATTCCAACCCATAGCCACCCAATAGGACAGAGCAGAACTGCCCAATAGGGTTTCCAAGGCTGTAAACCTTTATAGAAGCAGACTATCTCATCTTTCTCAGACTACCAAACTTTTGGTTAGCAGCCAAATGCTTTAGCCATGACACCGCTAGAGCTCCTAGTGACAACCAGAGACTTCTAAAACAGAAGCAGGTGGCTCAAAGTCAAGTTCCCTGCTACCAAAGATCCTAAAATAGAGTCTGAATGCCCTTCGTATTGAGTTTGTATATGGGGTGAGAGTTACCCCAAATGTTAACACACACGGGGAAGACAAAGGGAGACAGATGCCAGGAATGGTAATGGCAATGGCACACAGCATAAGCACAACCTTGTTATTGCTGTGAGGTGCAGTAGGGTCCACTCTGACTCGTAGTGATAGTATGAAAATGGAACACAACACTGCCCGATCCTGCGCCATCCTCACAATCTTTGCTATGCTTGAGACCATTGTCGCAGGCAGTGCCAATCCATCTCATTTCCCATTTTTCCCTGACCTTCTACTTTACCAAGAATGTTTGCAGCTGTTTCTTTTCATGTTGAGTCGTGCCACATCAGTGAATGGAGGTCCTGAAAGCTTTACTCCATCTACATCATTAAGGTCAAGTCTATTTTGAGGAGGCAACTCTTCCCCAGTCTTATTTTGAGTGCCTTCCAACCTGAGGGGCTCATCTTCCAGCACTATATCAGACAATGTTTCTCTGCTATTCATAGTTTACAATGGCCAATTTTTTTTCAGAAGTGGATGGACCATCCTTCTTCACAGTCTGCCTTAGTCTGTAAGCTCCACTAAAATCTGTCCACAAAAATACCCTGCTAGTATTTGAAATACCAATGGCACAGATCCCAGGATCACAGCAACACATAAGCCACTACAATACGACAGATTAACAGCTAAGTGGTGGAAGCACAGGCTTACTTGTGCTTATTTATTAATCTGTAGTGAACAATTTCACATTTTTTCACCACATCAAATATTCTGCTTCTAGTGATGAGTAAGGTCCAATTCTACAGCACATAACAACAGCAACAGTGACGGCTAACATCTGTCTCTCTCTCAACCTCACAGCACCCTATAGAATCAAAGCTTCTTTCAAAATTTGCAATCTCTGATAGGGACGGAGTGCTCAGCAAGCAAGGTAAGCACAGGCTTACTTCATCTGCAGTGAACAAGTTCACAGGTTTTTAAGAACAAAGATGTGGTGTAGCCCATGTGAGACCGTTCACTACAGAGTAGTAAGTAATCACAAGTAAATTGGTGCTTACTTTGCTTACTTAGGAATTCACCTTTGGGCAGACCAGGACACAGGTGTTTGTTAAGTTATGTTAAGTTACATTCTCAGCTGAGAGGCTATGCCTGGGATGTAAGAGAATGTTTTTGTTCTTAGAAAATGTATGCCAGCGTTCATTGGTGAAGGGTCATGATGTCTAAAATTTACTTTCAATTGTTTAGCCCAAAAAAGTTTTTATATATGTATACACAGAGAGAGAATGTGGCAGAATATCAATAACTGGTAGTGTTTCTAGGTGAAAGATATAATGCAATGCAATGCACTGCCATCCAGTTGGATCATAGTGACCCATCCTTGGGTTTCCAAGGCAGTATCACTACCAATGTAGATTGCCCAACATTCCTTCTAAGGAGTGGCTGGTGGGTTTGAACTGCCAGCCTTCTGGTTAGCAGTCAAATGCCTTAGGCACTATGCCACTATGGGTATATTATTCTTTCAACTTTTCTATAGGTTTGAAGTTTTCAAAAAATTGGAAAACAAACAAAAAAGGAAACAAGCCAGTATTTTTGGAAAACACTTGGTGACTGAAAAGCCTCAGTCACTTTAGAAAGAAATAGAAGACAGATTTAAAAAAAAGAAAGAAAGAGAGGAGTCGCTATGAGTCAGATTCAACTCAATGGCAGTGAGTTAGAGTTTTTTTTTTTTAAGATTAGGCTCAAGAATAATGATATTCCCTCTGATGGAACTGTGTCTGTATTTTACCATTACCAGCACATTTAAGTATTTGGTCCTTTTGTATTTAGTGATCTTTCAGTGATTTATTGACTTCTGCTTATATATTAGTCACATCACTATGGCTATTAAAGTGTATTTACGGAGGCAGGGAAACATTAACAATGACATTCTTGGAGAGTTTTCAGATGTACTACCTTACAAGCATACAAGACAAAGCAGATGGTGGTGATAGTAATTACTGAAGATTGATCTTAAAGTCTCTTGTTCTAGGAAGAAATGGCAAGAGAAAATTAAGGGCCTTGTAGACAACAACCCTCAAAAACCAATGTGAAACCCATGTATGTAGGTGACAATTGATGAAACCAAGATTAGGATCTGCTGTAAACCCTAGCTTCTGTATACACAGTAACAGTTAAGGAGATAGGGCTGGAATTTTACTACTGTACAATGAGTTGGAATCAACTCGATGGCAGTGGGGTACAATCGAATCAGTTCAGAATTTTAAACAGAATAGACTTCAACTGAGGAAACAAAATGAATTTCCTGTTCTCTACTGGAGTAGCACCACCTGCTGGACCCGCTCAAAATGCAAATTCTTCAACCCTGAAGGAACTGTGTTGTTGTTGTTATGTACCGTGGCGTTGGACCCGACTCATAATGACCCCTCCTTGGGTTTCCGAGGCAGTATCACTATAGAAGTAGCTTGCCCCATCTTCCTTCCCAGGAGTGGCTGGTGGGTTTGAACCGCTAGCCTTCTGGTTAGCAATCAAGTGCCTTAGGCACTATGCTACCAGAGCTCCCAAAGGAACTGTAGTTGCTCCTTTTCTGGTCCCTGGCATCCCTTTTCTTGTTTCCTGACATTGGCTGACACCTCCTTCCTGTACTCATAAATATAGAAGTCCTATTTATATGTCTTGTTTCCACTGTGTTTCTTGGAGATTTTATTTCCCATATGTAATGTGTGTTATGGAGAATGACTACAAGGAATCTTTCAGGGTGTTTTTAATAAGAAAGTTAGACTTTAATTTTGCAGAATAATACTTTGGAAATAATAGCTGGTTGAAGTGTATGTCGGTCCTTAAACTCAGCTGTTTTTCCAAAGTAGTTGTATGTGTGTGCCACCAACTAGACATCTAGTCTCTAAATCTGCCTTCTTCCTCCCCCTTCTACTTCCCCAGATTCTAAGATGATCTTGTCCTTAGCCTGAAGATACTAAATAAGCTCCACTTGCAATACTAAATCATGCTCAGTACTCACCTTACCCCACTTCTACCAGATGGTATTTTGCTAAGGCACCTGAGATCACATCCCATAATTCAATCCCCTGTTCCCATACTGCATCTTTGTCTTTTTCTGCTAATGCCCACATCTCTTTCTCAATAATCTGCCCACTTCCTCCATTTCCTGGGCTCTCATGGGGGATACTATAAAGAGAAAGAGCTGAATGGGGGAAAAAAAGAAAGAAAGAAGGAAAAGAACAAGCCACGCTCACTGAAGGCTATCTGAAAATTAAAATCAGGGAGAATGTATAAAGTTCCCTGGGAAGCCAACTCTGAGATGGAGATTAACTCAGAGGAGTTTCATTAAAGTGTTCCTTTTGTAATGGACACCTGTGGAAAATAAGGGAAGCAGCAGGGTGGGGCAGAGAGAAGACCACCTGCGATGCAGCCTCAAGCCTCAGAGACTTAGTGGGGGTGGTGAAGATGGGATGACCCTTCAGAGTTCACCTGATTGGGGATGAGAGGGACAGGCCTTCCTACCCCTTGTCTGTGAGCCGCTGGTCATGAACAGATGGACTCCAATAGGGAGCATGACCTCGTGAGGTTCTCTTCAGCTGATGCAATGCCCTAGCAAGTTAACCTCAGAAGGTCATCTGGTAGCAGCTGGGAGAAGAAGTTCTTCATTCCTCAAGAGAGATCTGGGGGGGAGGATTCCATCATAAATCCCTCTGTCCCCTTCTCACCCCCTCCCCCAACTCTTGTCCCAGAAGCACTGTGATCTCACTCCCAATCTGGGAGTCACTTTGAACCTTTATCCTAAACAGAAGCAGGATTAACCCCATCTGGGTCGCTTGGAAGAAGCAGAACAGATAGTGCTGAGGAGCAGAGGAAGAACTGGAACAAACAAAGCAAAAAGAAAGCAAAACAGATTGTATAAAAATTGTTAAACAGAAACGTAATTTGTAAACTTTCACCTGAAACACAATTTTAAAAATTATGTATAAAACATTTAATTAAATTGTAAAATTATCCTTCCATAAAAGATTAAGAATTAAAGGGCTCAGAACTTTAAATGTATATGTATTTATGTTTTATGTGCGAGTACTATGTACTAGGTGCTGGGAAGAGATCAAGGGATGAAACAGACCAACATCTCAGCCTCATGGAGCTTACAGTCTACTGGAGAAAAAAACATAATAAATAAACAATAATTTTAAATAATTTGGGAGCTCTGGTAGCATAGTGGCTAAGGCACTTGACTGCTAACCAGATGGCTGGGGGTTCAAACCCACCAGCCACTCCTCGGAAGGAAGGTTGGGCAATCCTACTTCCGTAGTGATACTGCCTCAGAAACCCAAGGAGGGGTCGCTATGAGTCGGGGCTGACTCGACGGCACATAACAACAACAACAACACAATTTTAAAGAAAAGAATATATAAAAACAAGTGGTGAGTACAAAAGAGAAAAATAAAACAGGAAAAAGAGAGTGCTGTGGGAAGGAGTAGGGTCAGTATAAATAAGATGGTCAGAGAACATGACATCAAACAAAGCCCTGCTGTACATAAGGTAGTGAGCCACTCAGTTCACTGAAGGAGGAGTGTTCCAGCAAAGGGAACAAAAGGGCCAAGGGTAGAGTGGAGGCCATGCCCAGTGATGAGAAAAACAAGGGAACTTGAGTGGCTGAAGTGGAACGTGTTCATGAAAAGTCATTATAGATGAAGTCCGAGAAGCAATTGGGTAGGGAACACAGATCTCGCAGGATAGCAAGTTCTCCAGTGACGCTAACGTGCAGCCAGGTCTCAAAGGGTGGCCTGTGGACCAGCAGCATTGACGTCACCTGTGATATTGTTAGAAATTGTTAGAAATGCAGATTCTTGGGCTTTGCTCCTCCCCAAATAATTCTTATGTAAAGTGTGAGGAGCACTGGTAGAGAAATTTGTAGATGAACCAGGACTTTGGCTCTTTCTTTGAGAGAGATGGGAAAACATTGGACGGTTTTGAACAGAGATGCAGCAATGAGATTGTTGTAGAAAAACAAGGTCCATAGCCCCTGTCGTGAAGAGCCAATGATCACAACAGGTTGAAGTGGGAAAGTAAAAGGTTGATTGAGTATTGACCCGAGGAGACAGAATCACTTCTCTAAAATGTCTGTCTCCTCCAGCAAATGGGTCAACATGATTATATAGGGAAATGGGGTGAGGGTTGAAGATCCCTTGGACTGCCAAGAATGTCTTTGTTCTTTCCTTCTCTGGTTACTCCAGACAGCATTCCTCTTCTCAGGGTCGTTTTGCTTCATAGGTTATAGGTCTCAGCCAAAACCAGTCATGGGAGAGGGTTATGCTTAGAAGAATATGTAATTGAAAATAACAGATCTAAAGAACTCAGTGTCTGTAAAGAGGATGGCTATTCTATTTACTTAAAAGAAAGCAAAAGGGAGGGGAAAATAGCAAGTTAGTCACTGATTCGTGTCTACTTTAATCACGCCTGCTAGTCTGTTAAAGTTCTGAAATTTTCAGTGAGGGGCCCCTTCAGCCTTCTACTTCAGCCTTGCACAAGAGTGTAATGAAAGGAAAGTTAATGTCAACCAGGACATAGAAGGAATAGGACCCCTCATAAATTCAGGAAAAGGGAACTCCATAAATCAGTGTGTGGGCTACTTTCCCCAGAGTACCAGAGAGACAGGGAGGAGTCTATAGAGCCTAAAAAACTTGAGTTGCTTTCAAAACCTGTTACAGGCAGTAGAATTTTAAAGGAATCTTGGATATTAATTCCACCTTTTCTCATTTTATAGATGAGGATGTTGATGCCAGTGAGAGGAAAAGGACTTAACAAAAAACAGTATAGTGAGTAAGAGGTCCCAAACTAAGAATTAGTAAGTCGTTGCACTTTGGACTTCAAACTTCTCAGCTGTGATCCACAGTTAGAAGTAAGAACACACTGACACACACAGTTAAACTAAAATTACACAACACTTTTTTTGTGTGTGCTGCAATCTGTCTTCTCTTTCTTGTTTCATTTTTTAAATGCTGATTTGCTGTTGTTGTTGATTGCCATCGATCACCAGACCTTATTTCTTATGCACCTCTGGGTGACTTTGAACTCCAGGCTTTTGGTAAGTGTTGTTCCTGTTGTTGTAATGTGCCGTCAAGTCATAGCTGACTCCTCCTTGGGTTTCCGAGGCAGTATCACTACAGAAGTAGATTGTCCAACCTTTCTTCTGAGGAGTGGCTGGTGGGTTAGCATTCAAATGCTTTAGGCATTATGCTACCAGAGCTTTTTTGTAAGGAGTCCAGTGCTTAATCATTTCTGCCACCCAGGGAACCAAATGCTGATTTACTGCTGTTGTTAGGTGCTCCGAAGTTGACTGTGACTCATAGTGACACCATGTGGCAGAGTAAAACTGCCCCATAGGGTTTTCTGGGCTGTAATCTTCACTGGAGTGATTGCCAGGTCTTTGTCTCGCAGAGCCATTGGGTGGTTCAAACCGCCAAACTTTTGATTAGCAACTGAGTACTTAATCATTGTGCAACCAGGGTTTTCACAAACCAGCACTTTGGAAAACACTGTGGTAGAAGATACCTTAGAAAATAATACTGTCACTGAACAAGGTGTAAAGATTTTGACATGAGAGTGACTAATACCTCAGTAACAATAAGACAGAATTATGTAGGCGTGATGAATGTGGTCCCAGAAATGCAGTTCCCCATGGTCTTCAGGAGTTGATGCAGATATTTAAACAAGACTTAGCACAGGTTTAGACTAATATAAACATACCACACATTAACTTGGGTTGCTATAAACCGAAATTAAGTATATGTGAAATATAATAATAGCACATATAGCACTTACTATGTGTGGGCAGTGTTGTTGTTAGCTGCCATAAAGTTGATTCTGACTCCTGGCCACTCCCTGTGTGCAGAGCAGAACTGCTTCATAGTATTTTCAAGGCTGTGACGTTTCTGAAGCAAATCACCGGGGCTGTCTTCCCAGGGCCTCTGGGTGGATTTGAAATACCACTGTTCTGGTTTCCTAGTGCCACTCTGACAAGAATATACCACAAATGGGATGGCCTTAACAAACAGGAGTTTATTATTACAATTTGGAGGCTTTAAGTCCAACTTCAAAGTGCCAGGCTCTCGGGGCTGTGTGAGAGACCCTCGACCTTGGGCTTCAGCTCTGCCTCTTGCTCCCGGCCCACTGAAGCTAGAGGCATCTCTTCTCTCCAGCAGCTACTGGCTGCTGAGGCTGACAAACCCAAGGTCGACAAATAAAATGGCACAGTCCTGATGTTACCAAACCACATGACAGGCCATTAACTTAAGTCTATTGTAAGTCCCAAGGTTGGGAGAGCATGGTAGGCTGCTGAACAACAACACGGCTACATGCACGGTCCAAGTGTGCCATAAGCTAGAGACCATTCCCAAAGCTGCTGCTTATATATGGAAGCAGACCATAGTTCCTAAGGCAGCAACTCAGCTGCTCACAGTAGATTCCACCATGGAGTTGATTACTATTCTCATCATGGGGAATACTACTACATCCAGCTGCCCAGCCACTCAACCAGGCCCAACAAAGTTGACAAAAAAAACATAACCACCACAACCACCCTTTTGGCTAGTAAATGAGCACCCAGTCACCCCTGGCACTGTTGTAGAGTTATACAGGTATGTACCTGTATAATGTCCACCACCGTGGGGTAGGGAGGAAGGTCTTGCTTGGAAGGGAGCCAGGAGACAGAAGCAGACCTTGTTGAGTTTGTGTCTTCAGCTTGGGGCAGCTGCAGCTATCATTTCTCTCAGTTCCCAGGGCCAGGCTGCAGCCCCGGGCTCAGTTGTAGCCCTTGTAGACCCTAAGCTGCCATTGCAGCTGAGCTGCAGTGTAGGGGCTTCCATGGCTGCTGCTGGCACATGTGATGCTCATCCACCCGCTGGTTGGTGCCTCTGGGGAGACACTGGGCTGCAGCTGCTCCACTCTGTTCCTCTGGAACCAATTCCTATCAGGCTCCCTGGGGGCTGCTCCAAGTACCTCACCCAGAGGCAGCCAATTACAGGTGCAAGTTTGCAAATACCAGGGTTCCTGGCACTGTAAGAGAGCCAGAGCAACTAGAGAAGAAGTTGCTTTGGTATCTGGAATATATACAAACACATATACTATGGTGTTCACACAATGTCCAAGTCACATGACATCCTATTTCACAGAAAGTATGATGGACAGACACTAGGATCTCTGGTAGCGTAGTGCCTAAGGCACTTGACTGCTAACCAGAAGCCTAGTGGTTCAAACCCACCAGCCACTCTTCGGAAGGAAGGTTGGGCAATCTACTTCCGTAGTGATACCGCCTCAGAAACCCAAGGAAGGGTCACTGTGAGTTGGGTCCAACTCGATGGCACCTAACAACAACAACAACATGATGGACATTAAGTGACATATACTTGTGTATATTAGCTTAGTTAACTTTATAACACCTCTGAAGCAGATACACTCTGCCCATTTCACAGATAAGAAATCAGTCAACTATACAGTACACATAGTCAGTAAAATTTCACACGTCTTGTAATCCATTTGTTAGCAGCAATACAAAAGGGGTCTACAGTACTTCCAGGCCTCAACTAAACTCCTGGCAGGGGGAAGAATGAAATAGCCTTAGCATCTTTGGTCTCCCAGTTCTCCCAAGACACTGGGGAAAGCTGTCTTAAGGGCAAATGCATTTTGATGGGCTCCCAAAGAATGATGTGTTGATGCTATCCAGAGGAGAGAATAGAATCAAAGGAAGTTGGAAAACCCATCTTTAGGCCACTTCCTACTTCCTTTTTTTTCTCTAATATGCCCTTTGGGTTCTGCTTATCAACTTCCTGTTTCCTTGGTTGCCCTGCACAACTGACAGCCTTTTGTTCTCATATCCACTGGAGGATTTAACCCTTTATTTCCCTAATAATCTGTTTTCACACTTGATTTTGAGCCCCTCAGTAGTTGTGTCTTAAGGAGTTCTGGTGATGTAGCAGTTAAGCCATTTGGTTGCTAACCAGAAGGTTAGTGGTTTGAATCTACCATCTGTGCTATGGAAGAAAGGTGGGGCAGTCTGCTTTCGTAAAGATTTATAGCTTTAGAAACTCAATTGGGGTTGTTATGAGTTGGAATCGACTCAATGGCAGTAAATTTGGTTTGGTTTTTGAGTAGTTGTGTCTTACTCTTTATTGTGTCTTTTGTGTTTGGGACAGAGCCTGAGGCAGAAAAGTTTAAATGGAATTGGATGTCCACCTGATGGGGCAGGCCCCCCAGGGCCTGCAGTCAGAGGCAGTTCACTGTTTGCTTACAAGCATGTTGCCATTGTTAGGTGCTGTCTAGTTGGTTTCAACTCATAGCGACCCTATGTACAATAGAGCAAAGCACTGCCTGGTCCTGCACCATCATCACAATCACTGCTATCCCTGAGCCCATTGTTGCAGCCACTGCTACATCTCAGTGAGGGGCTTCCCCTTTTACGCTGGCCTTCTACTTTACCAAGCATGATGTCCTTCTCCAGAGACTGGTCCCTTTTGACAACATGACCAAAGTATGAGAGATGAAGTCTGGCCATTATCATTTCTACAGAACATTCTGGCTTTATTTCTTCCAAGAGAGATTTGTTCCTTCTTCTGGTAGGCCACGGTAAATTCAATATTCCTCGCCAACACCACAATGCAAATGCATCAGTTCTTCAGCAATCTTACTTATTATTGTCCTGGTCTCATATGCAGATGAGGTGATTGAAAAGACCATGGCTTGGGTCAGATGCACCTTAGTCTTGAAAGTGACATCTTTGCTCTTTAACATTTTAAAGACGTCTTTGCAGCAGATTTGCCCAATTTAATATGTTGATTTCTTGACTGCTGCTCCCAAGGGTGTTGATTATGGATCCAGGTAAAATGAAATCCCTGATGACTTCAGTCTTTTGTCCATTTATCATGATGTTGCTTACTAGTCCAGGTGTGGGAATTTTTGTTTCCTTTATACTGAGATGTAATCCATACTGAAGACTGTAGTCTTTGATCTTCAGTAAGTGCTTCAAGTCTTCTTCACTTTCAGCAAGCAAGGTTGTGTCATCTGCATATCGCAGGTTGTTATGAGTTCTCCTCCAATCCTGATGCCACATTATTCTTCATATAGTCCACATTCTCAGATTATTTGCTCAGCATACAGACTGAATAAGTATGGTGAAAAGATACAGCCCTGATGTACACCTTTCCTGAATTTAAACCATGCAGTATCTCCTTGTTCTGTTCGAACGATAGCCTCTTGTTCTATGCACAGGTTCCTCATGAGCACAATTTAGTATTCTAGAATTCACATTCTTCACAATGTTATCCATAATTTGTTATGATCCACACAGTCAAAGGCCTTTGCATAGTCAATAAAACACAGGTAAATATCTTTCTGGTATTTGTTTCCTTTCAGCCAAGATCCACCTGGCATCGGCAACAATGTCCCTCATTCCACACCCTCTTCTGAATCTGGCATGAATTTCTGGCAGTTTCTTGTCAGTGTACTGATGCAACTATTTTTTAATTATCTTTAGCAAAATTTTACTTGAGTGTGATATTAATGATATTGTTCAATAATTTCCACATTCTATTGGATCACCTTTCTTTCGAATGGACACAATATGGATCTCTTCCAGTCAGTTGGCCAGGTAGCTGTCTTCCAAATTTTTTGGCATGAACAAATGAGCGCTCCCAGCATTGCATCCATTTGTTGAAGTTTACAAGCATAACTTGCTTCAAATTTATGGTGGTACAGGGAGAACTGGGCTGGCAGTGTGATTGTCTTAGGAATCTGTTCCCATTTACAAGATGTTGCATAATGAAATCAAATCCAAATTGCAGTATGTTCATTTGATTCATTCTTGACATCTTACTGGGTGTTGGAGAGAGTTGATACAAGGAAATATCTTTTACTTCCCCTCCATAACAATAGTACAATTCAGAATCTTACAGGGCCATAATACAACTCTGCTGGTTGATTTTATTCCATTGATTTCTACCCAGCCAGGAGACAAAATAAATAACTTTTGGAAGCTTCATTCTTGAGTCCTTGAAGGTTTTACAAATAAAAAGACACGTGTGTTGAGACAAATTACATGCTTTAAAATCTGTCACCAACATCAGTTTTACATAAAAAAGTACTCAGTAAGTGTTAACAATGGCATTTCTTTTGTTGGTGGTAGAAATAATGAGTGAATAGTTATGCTAATTTAGAGACAATTTTCAAGTTTCAAGTCTATATAAAAAAGCTAAGAGTAGTTCAATAGGGAATGTTTGGGGGAATTGTTGGTAAGCTCCTGCTGATTTGTTGTATCTTGACAGATTGGTATGATTGAAATGAATTAAATATTAGATGCTTAATATTTTGTATGCTACATGTCACCATACAGTAAAGTGCACAGATCACTTTATTGACAGCCTTTAGATTTTAAAAATAAAGCTTGCTATATGAATACCATTTCATTATTGCCTACACTGCCTTGTCAAGTTAGAAAATATAATCAAACCAAAAAAACCAAACTCACTGCTGTCGAGTCAGAGCCGACTCACAGCGACCCCTCCTTGGGTTTCCAAGGCAGTATCACTATGGAAATAGATTGCCCAATCTTCCTTCCAAGGAGTAGCTGGTGGGTTTGAACTGCCAGCCTTCTGGTTAGCAGTCAAATGTCTTAGGCACTATGCCACCAGAGCTAATAGCTATCTTTATTTCCATTTTCCACAACTCATTGGTCAGTTTGTCATGCTGTGGTGTCTTACATCCTACTATAATGCTGGAAGCTATGCCCCAGTATTTCAAATGCCAGTATGATTACACATGGTGGACAGATTTCAACAGAAATTCCAGACTAAGACAGACTAGGAAGAAAGGCCTGGCAATCCACTTCTGAAAATGAACCAACAAAACCTTTATGGTTCACAACAAAATGTTGTCTGACTCTCTTGCTTTGGACACATGTCCAGGAGAGATCAATCTCCGAGGGAGGACATTATGTTTGGTTAAGTAGAGGACCAGGAAGGGCAAGGGAGACCTCCATGAGATTTATTGACACAACAGCCACAATGATGGACACACACATGCCAGCAATTGTGAGGATAACTCAGAATTCATCAATGTTTTGTTCTGTTGTATGTAAGTTGCCAAGAGTCAAAGCCAACTTGACAGCAGCTTTCTATATACCAATGTATTCCCATTTACAGCATGGTAGTCATAATGTTGAAGTCTATCACAGTATATTAAAAATAAGTCATTGTTGTAGGTGAGTTATACAATACAGCGAGGTTAGATCTCAGAGATGGATGGAGATCTCAGAGCTTATTTGATGCACCTCAGCACATCAACATTTTGATAATTGTAGTTCATCTACTTTCCCTCCTCCTGCCACCCCTGCCTTTTAAAGTTTTTTTGGACTTGAGTATCGGTAGTTCTGCTCTGCCATATGGGGTCACTATGAATTGAAAATGACTCGATGGTACTGTGTTAGGGGAAAAGAGACCCCAGATTCAAACATTGTCTATAGAGACTCTTTTCTTAAGCCTTAGACAGAGCAAAGACAGTCATGCAGAATGAGGGAAACCATCAGCATGGACACGGTATAGACGCTGAATAGAGTCCACTGAGTCACAGTCATGGTGTTCGTTATGTTTGATAGAGTACACAAAAATCATCACAAAATCATGATTATTGCCAGGTCAACTCATTACTGTCACAGTCAGGACTACAGAAGTGGGGAAAGGACCATGACTGGGATATGTACATAATTGGAGATTACAAAGGGTTATAGGATTCAGTTCTTGGCCTTGACCACCTAGCTATGTGGTAGTCAGGGTGTGACTCATGACCATGTAACCTGAGTCATTTGCCACAAGGTGGCTATAGGAAAATACCAGGACCCAAAGCTTTAATTTAAATTAGGTAAGGATTTACCCAGGATGTTCCCTTCTGCTTGGTGTAGCATAATCTGCTTTCAGCCACACTCTTCCTAAAGGCAAACTGCCCTAGGTTTGTTCCAGATTTATCTATACATAATGATATTGCTGGTTTAATGATCAGAGAGAACTCAAATGGCATCAGAAATTATGTCAAGACTCAAAATGGAATTAAGGCTCCCATCGTACACCACAGCCTTCAACAAACCAAGTGCTTTAGAAGTTAAGCTCTAAAACAGCATCTAACAACAGCATCAACATTTTAAAGCAAACCTCAGAAATCATAAAATTTCACCCATAAACAATTCAACAGAATGATGTTTAAAGTGTCAATATAATCATACCATGCCTGTTTATAGTATTTTAGCAGTTTCCTATTCTATTCTATTCTAAGATATCCGAGTAACCCCAAGGACACTCCGGACCTGGATGACTGAAAAGGTGCGACATTCCCCTTGTTACTCTTATACTCCACATCCGCTTGGTGAACAGAGGTTCGGCCATCCCCCACTCCCACCCACCTTCTGGGCCCGCAGGAACTCCATCCCACTCTGTGTGCTCTGAAGGAGCAGTGCTCTTCCCTGCCCTCCCCCAATTTTTTTTCTCTCTTTCTTTTTTCTGGTTTTTAGTTTCCTTGCTTTTGTCAGTTTTAAAAGTATTACTATTATTAATACTTTTGTCCTTTTTACTATTATTCTTTATTCTTCCCCTCCCAGGTCAGGAGCTCTGGTAGCATAGTGGCTAAGGCACTTGGCTGCTAACCATAAGGCTGGCGGTTCAAACCCACCAGCCACTCCTCGGAAGGAAGATGGGGCAATCTACTTCCATAGTGATACTGCCTCGGAAACCCAAGGAGGGGTTACTACTATGAGTCGGGTCAGACTCGACGGCACATAACAACAAATAACCCAGGTCCCAGTTTTCAGCTTTTTTCCTTTCTTTGTTCCTGGTTGCAAAATTTTTTTTTTCTTCTTTTTTCTCATGGTTAACCCCATTCCTTCTTGCTCTTTTTGCATTTTTCTCATTTTTTTCTTCATTATTCTCCTTCTCTGTCTTTTTTCTCTTATTGCCCTATCCCCAGATATTGCAGGTTTTCTTGTTTTATTCACTGACCTTCTTGTTTGTCCAGAGGGCATAGCCATTTTGGTTGTTTACATGTGGCAGCCATTTTTGGATATTTGAAGTGACAGAGGGTGCAGCCATTTGGAATGTTTACAAGTGGCAACCATTTTGGATTTTAAAGTGATAGCATTCTCATTCAGATGCTAGGGACCTGAGAACAGGCAGCAAGGCGGGAAGCAGGGAGAGGACAAAAAAGTCAAAGGGGATAGGAACAGAACACGGATTAAACCACAGGGAGCCAGGTGAGGAGAGGGAACCCAGGCCACCCCCCACAAGCAGCGAGGCGGGAAGCAGGGAGTGGATAGAAAAGGCAAAGGGCACAGGAACAGATTGAGGAGTTAGCCACAGGGATCCAGGTAAGGGTGGTTGGAGGGGTTTCCAACAGCTAAGGGAGACAAACTTGTCTGTCGGTTTGTCCTACTGTGGTGACGTGTTGCTGGGAGTCTTGAGGCTGTGCCACTGGTGTTTCAAACCCAGTGAGGTGCTCCTGTTACACAGGTATCAGCCTGGCTTGCAGACTGAGACAGACTAGGAAGAAGGAGGAGGCCATTCACTTCTCAAAGAATTGGCCTGGGAAAACCTTACGAATAGCAAAGAAACACTGTCTGATACATTACTGTGCAACTTTATGAATAGTCCAGAAACATTGTCCAATATAGACGAGGAAGATGAGTAACTTAGCTTAGAAAGCTCTCAAAGTAGGATGGGGAAAGAGCTGCATTATCAGAGTAAAATCAGCCTTACTCATATGGATAAGGTAAAGCTTTCGAGACCTCCATTTGCTGACATGGCACCACTCAAATTGAGGAGAAATAGCAGCAAACATCCATTAATAATTGGAACATGGAATGTACAAAGTATGAATCTAGGAAAATTGGAAGTTGTAAAAAATGAAATGGAATGCATAAAGATTGATATCTTAGGCATTAGTGAGCTGAAATGGACTGGTTTTGGCCATTTTGAATTAAACAACCATATAATCTACTATGCCGGGAACAACAGTTTAAAGAGGAATGGTGTGGCATTCAGCATCACAAAGTATGTTTCAAGATCTGTCCTGAAGTACAATGCTGTCAGTGATAGGATAATATCCATGTGCTACAAGCAAGACCCCATTAATACGACTATTATTCAAATTTATGCACCAACCACCAAAGCCAAAGATGAGGATATTGAAGATTTTTATCAACTTCTGCAGTCTGAAATTGACGGAACATGCAATCAGGATGTGTTAATTATCACTGGTGACTGGAATGCAAAAGTTGGAAACAAAGAAGAATCACC
>NW_006921705.1:6315490-6334162 GCF_000298275.1 Orycteropus afer afer
ATACAACTTTGCTTGCTGAAAGTGAGGATGACTTGAGGCACTTACTGATGAAGATTAAGGAACAGTCTGCAGTATGGATTACATCTCAATATAAAGAAGACAAAAATCCTCACAACTGGACCAATAAGCAGCATCACGATAAATGGAGAAAAGATTGAGGTTGTCAAAGAATTCATGTTGTTTGGTTCTACAGTCGAGGCCAATGGAAGTAGCAGTCAGGATATTAGATGATGTGTAGCACTGGGTAGGTCAGCTGCGAAGGAACCCTTTCAAGTCCTGAGGAGCAAGGACGTCTCTTTGAGGACTCAGGTGGTCCTGACACAGGGCATGATATTTCCAATCACCTCATATGTATGTGAGAGCTGGACAATGAATAAGAAGACCAAACAAGAGTTGATGCTTTTGAGTTGTGGCGAAGAATGCTGAAGGTACCATGGACTGCCAAAAGAACTAACAGATCTGTCCTGGAGGAAGTGCAGCTGAGATGCTCCTTGGAAGCGAGGATGGCCAAACTTCGTCTCACCTACTTTGGTCATGTTGTCAGAGGGGACCATTCCCTGGAGAAGGATGCCATGCTTGGTAAGGTGGAGGGTCGACAGAAGAGGGGAAGGCCTTCCACGAGATGGATTGACACGGTGGTTGTGACAATGGGCTCAAGTATAGCAAGGATCATGGAGCTGGCGCGGGATCAGGCGGTGTTTCGTTCTGCTGTGCATGGGGTTGCTATGGGTCGGAAGAGACTTGATGTCACCTAACAACAACAATTCTATGTAGGATAAAACCTTAACACAACCAAAGCCTTCCTTACCATCACCATTTCCTTACTCTCAAGAAAACCCTAGAGCGTAGTGCCTAAGGCACTTGAGTGCTAACCAGAAGGCTGGCAGTTCAAACCCACCAGCCACTCCTTGGAAGGAAGTTTGGGCAATCTATTTCCATAGTGATACTGCCTCAGAAACCCAAGGAGGGGTCGCTATAAGTTGGATCCAACTTGACAGCAGTATGATGTGTTTTTGTGGTTGTTGCACTTCTTACAGTGGGTAATTATGCATTTATCTGCATGCTTGCCTGTCTCTGCTACTGTATTGTAAGACACTTTTCCATTTCGCTCACTAATCTAAACCTAGTTTCAACATAAACCTACTAAACCAAACTCACTGCTATCAAGTCGAATCCGACTCATAGTGACCCTGTAGGACAGAACAACACTGCCTCATAGGGTTTCCAAGGCTATAATTCTTTACGGAAGCAGATTGCCTCATTTTTGCCTGTGGGGTGGTTGGTGGGTTTGAACCACCAACGTTTGGTTAGCAGTTGGATGCTTTAACACTGTGCCACCAGAGTTCCTTGTTTCAACATATGCCTGGCATATTGTAAGCATTCATGGAATGTTTAAAGAAACAACTTAAGAGTTAAAAGTGTAAGTGTGAAAGGAGCAGTCATAATAAATTTTGTAAAGTGTAACCTATTTTATTTAAATATTTAATTCTCCATTGTTCTTGGTTATATTAACAGACAGGATCACTTATCAGCACTGACTGATGAAGGCTTGGTAAATTATTTCAAATCATCTTTCAAAACAAAAGAGCACCATGTTGTTGTTGTTCTTTGCCGTTGAGTTGGACCCAACTCATAGCGACCCCTCCTTGAGCTTCCAAAGCAGTATCACTACGGAAGTAGATTACCCAACCTTCCTTCCAAGGAGTGGCTGGTAGGTTTGAACCGCCAGCCTTCTGGTTAGCACTCAAGTGCCTTAGGCACTATGCTACCAGAGCTCCCAGAGAGGTCCCACCGAGATTTGAACTCGGATCACTGGATTACAAATCCAGAGTGCTAACCATATAAAATCTCCCCTCATTGTTCTCATGAGCTAGAACTTGATAACATGCTTTTCCTTTTAGTCCTAAAAACAAACTGTTTTTCCCAAAAATGCTTTGGAGGTATTTGATATCAACATTGAGAAATTCAGGGCTTCAAACGGTTTGGTCCAGTTCAAACCCCTGCTGAAAATTTGCATTTCCACCCTGGATAAACTGAATCAGAATCTACCTTTTAACAAGATCCTCTGGAGATTCATATAAATCCCCAGGTGATAAGACCTGGAGATCTTGTTAAAATGTAGCTTCTGATTCTGGGGTGAAAAAAGGTAAATTCTCAGCAGGGGGTCAAAATGGACCGAATGGTTCAAGGCCCTGGAGAAATTCATGTGGCTCACTCTGAAATGTTGTGAGCCAATCCTAGAAACCTATCTCTAAACCAAGATCAGGCTCACTGCCACCAAGTCAATTCCAACTCATAACAACCCTCTTTGGGTTTCCGAAGTGGTAAATCTTTATGGAAGTAGATTACCCAGTCTTCCTTCTGTGGAGTGGCTGGTGGGTTTGAACCGCCAACCTTCTGGTTAGCAGTCAAATGCCTTAGGCACTGTGCCACCAGAGCTCCTGAGAAACATGTGTCTAAGGCAGTCAACATAAACAGCCATTACCATTACTATGAAGCACTGACAGTCTAGCATCTATTTTATCTGACCAACTTCCTACTTCAGACTGCTGTCTTGAAATATTCTTCTGGGCTGAATATCTATTGCAGTATGTATAAAATGGAATTACAGTCCCTTGCTACACTGACTGCAGTTACTGGCATGATGGATTGCAGGTTCTCAAGTAGACTGTACTTAGCATTATGATTTAGTGAAGTGGATGAAAGAGGAACATTAGTTTTCTTTTTGTTTTACGTTAACATTTTTCTTATAAAAGTCATATGTACATTGTTGAAAATTGGAAAATGCACAGAAGCATAAAGAACAGAATGAAAACTGCTGATGATCCCACCACCAAGAAATAATCACTGTTAACATTTTGGGTTATTTCCAGAGATTTTTCTATTATGAAATTGTTGGTATTTGATCCCTTTGACCTATAAAAATTAATGTAACATAGTTTAACATAATTAAATTAATTTCATATGGTTTATTCTAATATACCTACATAGTGTCATATGCATATTATTTTACATATTTAGGAGCACTTTCTGTTGTTTAGCTTACTTTTCTCATCTTACATTATAACTTAAGAATTTATTCATAATATTACAAATTTTTTGGAAACAATGATTATAAATGACTATTATATGCTAATGTATAGATGTACCATGATTTGCCTACAACTTCCTTGCTGTTGGGCATATTTTTTGCTTCCATATTGTCATCATTGAGACTAGTGCTCTGATAAACATCTATGCACAATTATTTGTGCATATTTGTACTTCTGAGTCCAGAAATACAAATGAGGACAAACTCCCAACTGGGAGAATATCTTTGGAAACCATATATCGAACAAGAATCTAGTAACCAAAATATATATAAAACTTTGACAACATAAAAAAAAAATAATTCAATCATATATTTCAGATTATTTTCATCTCTAGAAATGGAATTCTTGGTTACAGGTTATAAATATTTAAAGTCTATCAATACATATTGCCAAGAATTTGATTTTGAGATAGATCATATTTCCTTTGAGAGCAAGGACTTTTGTTTTTGCTCACCTCTTGCCCCAGTGGCCAGAAAATTACCTGTCATGTTGAAGGCAATGGATTAATGTACAGCACTAGCCATCAAAAATAAAGGAAGTTTTCAAAAATTGCAAACATGACACATATATCTCTTTTGGTTCCCAGTGTTAATTGTACTCACACTTAAGTTTGTTATTCTTAGGCACCAACAAGTGAGTATTTTTATGGCAGTTATTATCAGCTCCCTTCAATGTATCAGAAGTGTTTTACAGAGGTTGAAGATTTTAATTCTCAAATTAGATGAACTGTAGCTTAAATTCAGGATCCTCCACCTACTTGCTGTGTAACCTTGGGAGTCATATAACTTCTAAAAGGCTCGGTTTTCTCTGTAACATGTGATGATTGACAACACTGATCTCACTGAGATGTAGTGAGGATTAAATGAAATCATTTCTACAGAGATACATTATAGGATTGAGCATCTAGTATTTGCTCAATAAATGTTTTCTATTATTATTTTGTATAACTGTGAAATTCTGAAAGTATTTTCACCCCAAAAAAAGAGTATAGAAGAAAAGATGGTAATTCTATATAAGCATTTCAAAAATGAGTCCAGAAGTACGGATGAGGACAAACTGCCAACTGAGAGAATATCTTTGGAAATCATATGTTCAAGAAGAACCTAGTGACCAAAATATATATAAAACTTTGACAACATCAAAAAAATAACCCTATCATGTAATGGACAAACAACTTGAATAGACATTTCACCAAAGAGGACATGCGAATGGCCACCAAACAAATGAAAGCATGCTCAGCATCATTAGCCATCAGTTGTTGTTGTTGTCATGTGCCGTCAAGTCGGACTCGACTCATAGTGACCCTTCCTTGGGTTTCTGAGGCAGTATCACTACGGAAGAAGATTGCCTAACCTTCCTTCCAAGGAGTGGCTGGTGGATTTGAACAGCAAGCATTCTGGTTAGCAGTCAAATGCCTTAGGCACTACGCTACCATCAAATTGACAATACAAACTTGAAAGATTAGATAGGTACCTTAGGGGGCAGTGAGTTTATGTTAATGAGGAGAAACAACTCTGAGAAGAAGGGTGAGAATGGTTGCCCAACTTGAAGAATGTAATCAATGTCAGTAAATTGTACATGTAGAAACTGTTGAATTGGTATATGTTTTGCTGTGTATATTCTCAACAACAACAAAATAAAATGTAAGCAAAAAAAGAAAGAAGTATAGATGAGAAACCACATTTGTGAGAATTTTATAAGGTATCTGGATGATTGTTTTTATTATCCTAGGTCTATTTCCCTCTAGTAAATGGCAGAAAAATCTTCACAGAAATTAAAAAATCTGTTGCTATAGAGTCGATTCTAATTTATGGAGACCCTGTAGGACAAAGTAGAACTGCCCCTTAGGGTTTCCAAGGCTGTAATCTTTGCAAAGAGAGCCCTGGTGGCTCAGTGGTTAAAGCATACGGCTCCTAACCAAAAGCTGATCTGCAGGAGTGCATTGTGAGAAAAGAGACCCCAAATTCAAACAGGTGCAACAGAGACACTTTTATTAATTCTTGGACAGAACAAAGACAATAATCCATGAGAAAGCTGAATGGGGTCCGTTGAGGCATAGCCATGTGGCTAATTATATATGATTTTTTTTAAAAAAGGGGAATCATTACCAAATCATGATTGGCATTAGATAGAATCATCACTGTTGCAGGCAGGACTACAGAAGCAAGGTAAAGACCATGATTGGGATTTGAAGATAGGAAAAGGCTACAAGATTGGTTCTGGGCCTTGACTACCTGGCTAAATGGTGGTCCAGATACACTGTGACTCATGACCATGCAGCTTGAGTCAATACCAAGACCCCAACCTTAATTTTAATTAAAAAAAAAAAGACACTCTCAGGCAAGTTCCCTAGTTCTATATGAGAGTATAATTTATTTTTAATCATATTCTTTCTGAAGGCAAATTGCCCCACCCTAGGGAGCTCTGGTAGCATAGTGGCTAAGACACTTGCCTGCTAACCAGACGGCTGGCGGTTCAAACCCACCAGCCACTCCTCGGAAGGAAGGTTGGGCAATCCTACTTCCGTAGTGATACTGCCTCGGAAACCCAAGGAGGGGTCACTATGAGTCGGGGCCGACTCAACGGCACATAACAACAACAACAACAACAAGGGAGCATGAAAGAGATCACTGGCAAGACTGACGCCTGCCCCACAGCCTGTCTTCCAGAGATTGAGATGGTGTACTGAGTGAAAGAGAGAACAGGGATTCTGTGAATGCATGAGCGTCTACAGAGACTAGGACAGGAGAGAAAGAATGCCAGGAGGAAGCCTAGCCTGAGAAAGGTCTTTGAGACTTGAAGATTTTCAGGCCTGGACAAGGTCCTTGTCATTGTGTGACTGGGTCAGGTCACGGATGCTGATTGAGGATGGACTGGCAGCAGCAAATCAGCAGTGCTCGGAATAGGCTGGTGGGCAGAGGACATAGGGCTGCTACTGGGAGCAAGGCTCCAATCAAGCCTTAGTTTTCTCTGATGTGCAATGTTCATTTAATCTACAACTATTATTGAGAGCCTACTATGTGTTAATCCTAAAAAGCTAAACTCCATGTCCTTGAGTTGTATTCAACTCGTAGCATCCCCCCTTGGCTTTCTGCGGTGGTATCACTATGGAAATAGATTGCCCAATCTTCCTTCCGAGGAGTGGCTGGTGGGTTTGAACCGCCAGCCTTCTGGTTAGCAGTCAGATGCCTTAGGCACTACACCATCAGAGCTCCCTACTATGTATTAGGCACTGTTGCAGACCCAGGGGAATCAGCACTGAATCACAACAACAACAACAACAAAAAAAAAAAATGCCAAAAATTCTACCCTTTGAGGAACTTATATTTGACTGGAAAGATACAGACAATAAATAATAAACATAAGTACATGATATTATATATTAGAAAGTGATAAGTGCTTTGAAAAAGAAAAGGAACTGGATAATGGGGATGGTGGGGAGTACGACAATATTAAAAGAAGTAGTAAGGAGCAGGCCTTTTCAAAAAAGAAAGTAAGGGAGCAAGCTTTTGGAGAAACAAGGAGAGAGTGTTCTAGGCAGAGAACAAGCAAATGCAAAGTCCTCAAAAAAGAAATATATCTGTTTTGGGGAAACAATAAGGAAGCCAGAGTGGCTGGAGCAGAGTAAGAGAAAGACAGAGATAGGTAGGAAACAAGGGCAGGGAGATTAATGGGTGTCAGGTTAGCATAGGGAGTCCTAGGTGGTAAAAATTGTTAATGCTGCTAACTAAAAGGTGGGAGATTGAGACCACCTAGAGGCCTGGCTATCTACTTTCAAAAAATCAGCCATTGAAAACTCTATGGAGCACAGTTCTACTCTGACAAATGAGGTCACCATGGGTAGAACTCAAGTTGACAGCTACTGACTGGCAGTTAGTGTAGAGTCCAGGAGGCCATTTTAATGTTGGATAGTCCTGTATCAGAGACTCTCAAATTATGTTCTCCAAGTAATGAGTATTCTCCAGGAGGGTGTTTCTTGGCCTGTTCAGGCTGCTCAAATGGAGCGTGGGTACAAAAATATAATTCTAAAGTGTGCCATTGAGTCATTCTCCAAGCTCTCTTTCCCTTCGGATAGATAGAGGGAACTTAAAGGGCAACCCTAGGGAAAGAAGCAGCAGATAAAGGTGATGCCTAGAAAGGTCCTCCTTGAGTATTTTCTTTGGGCAGTTTGGGATATGCTGGCCGTGCTGGAGAGCTCTGCACCCGGGTTCCTTCCCTCATGCTCCTGTAGCATCTACCCCTTCAAAGGCAGGACTGAGGCCCACTCAGTTCTCTGGAGAATAAGACTCTCCCTGAAGACCCCTATACGCAAAGAGCCTGCTGAGGTACAAAGGTCTAATTCCCCAAAAGGCAACTGAAGCTGTGGCAGCCTTTCCACTAGAAGACTCCATTTAATGATTTAAAAAAGCACTCACAATAATGAAGAGGCGGGTGTTATTAAAGACTATGATTATTCAGGATCTCTGTCTTAGTAAGTGTATTACTTCAAAATCCCCCAGCTTTGCAGTCAAATGCTAAAAGCATTTATTTACATTTTAAGATTTTAAAGGGCCAAAAATATTATGCTTTTAAGATCTGTTTATAGCTTTACCATTTTTTAAACTTCATCTCAGATTTCTTATTTTTAAAGAAAATATAAGGGGGCAGTGATGGTTCGGTGGTTCAGTGGTACTCAGTTTCAATATAGAAGGTCTAGGTTCAAGTCTCTATGAACAGCCAGTACCCTTTTATCAGTGGAGCGCTGTGTGTTGCTGCGATGCTGAACAGGTTTCATTCGAACTTCCAGAATAGGAAGAAAGGTCTGGCCGTTTACTTCCAAAAATCAGCCAATGAAAATGCTATGGATCACCAATGTTGTCACTAGGGGATGCTCAGGGGTGGACTGCACTGAAGGGCACAGTCAGAGGCGGGTGGTAACACTAAAATGATTGTCTGTAAAATTGTTTCTACAGTGTTTCAGCAGAAATTTATTATTTTTAAAATAAAAATATCCCTGTGGTTAGTTATAACAACAAAAACATTTTTCGCCTAGCGTGTATTTATCAATATACCTACAAGTCTAAAACTCTATGCTAATTTATTCTTTGAAGTCTCTAATGTGCTCTAGTCAGAGCTGTCATTACTACTCAATTACAATGATGTTTGTGGTTTTGTCTGTACACACTTCGAGTACCCACTATTGGTTCATTGTTTCTATAGCTGCTGATTTTGAAAAATTTTATTTATTTTGTTGTTGTTGAGAATATACACAGCAAAATTTATACCCATTCAAGTTTCTATAAGTACAATTCAGTGACATTGATTATGTTGTTTGACTTGGGCAACCATTCTCACCCTCCTTTTTTGAGTTGTTCTTCCCTCATTAAAATAAACTCTGCCTCGCTAAGTTGCCATTTAAGCTTTTGAGTTGCTATTGTCAATTTGATCCCCTATGGATAATTCTTCAAAGAGCTATGCTCAAAGCAGACCTTTGCTACTAGGTAAGTTTGGTTTTATGATGATGCCGGGGGATATTTTTTCCTTAAGGTTTAAAGGTTATCTCAGGGTGTAGTCGCTTATTTTGTCAAATTTTCTGTTGTTTTAATCACAATACTGTGGTAAACAGTGTACCAATAACTTTTTTTTTTTTTGCAAATAAAGTAATAGTTAAAGAAAAAGAAAGACAAAGATCAAAAAGGCTTCAGTTAGTAATAATGTTGTAACTAACAATGATGTAATTCAATGTGTAAAGATTTTTCAAAGTAATTTTGTTATTAGTATTCATATAATCTAAGAAATATTTAAGCAATTTATAACTATATAACATATTATTCTATGATTAAAATTGAAAATAAACATTACTAAGGATTCTGTACGGTCTGATATGGGAAGAGGCCCAAGGAGGGGGCGTGACACCATGACTTACTGCACTGGGTGACACTGACCCTACTGCCACCACTGTGAATCACAATGATCTGATCCACAGCCTACCATGGGGATGGTGTAAGACCGGGAAGCACTGTGTCCTGTTGTCCATGAGGTCATCATGCGCTGGGGGCCAACTCCACAGCAGCTAAGGACAACAATCTATTCATTTAAATTTCAGAGATATTCAAATAGATATTTAGAATCCATGTTATGGGCCTATTTTCAATTCATGTGGACATAATTAAATCATATAAATATTTAAAGGAAATATCAGAAAATTATGCCAGGAGGTAGGGGTCAAATGAGAAATAACTACCTAATAAGAATCAAACTACTTGATGAATTATATTTTCTGGATGCTGATGAGTCAATCACCCTAGCAGACATTTCCTTTTTAGTCTGACAGTTTTCGGATCTTAGGTCCTTAACCCAATTCTGCTTTACCCCTTCCAGGTCAGACCAGCTTGCTCAGGTAGAACACTGGACCACCTGACACATCCGTCTGACTGGTAGCTCTAAAGTGACAAGCCTAAAGCCACCCAATACTTGTCTAATAGGACCATGTGAAAAAGACCATTTTTTTTCCCTTCTGAGATATGTTATCGTTAAGTCTCTTTATCTCAGAAAATGGAGCCACCACCTCCTTAGTTACCCATTGCCATTGAGTCGGACCCGACTCATAGTGACCCCTCCTTGGGTTTCCGAGGCCATATCACTATGGAAGTAAACTGCCCAACCTTCCTTCCAAGGAGTGGCTGATGGGTTTGAACTGCCAGCCTTCTGGTCAGCAGTCAAATGCCTTAGGCACTACTTCACTAGAGTTCCCACCTTAGTTGCTCAAGCTAAAAAGCTGGGGGTTGTCCTTTGATTCAGCGCCAGCACCACCACTGTGTACATCTAATAACTTAGCAGATCCCAACAGCTCCATCTCCAAAAGGTGTGACTCTGTACCCATCCTTCCATCCATACTACTACAAACAAATCTGGTCCAAGCCTTGATCACCCCTGGCTTAAGTTGTAAGAGCCTAAACAGTCTCCCTACTTCCAAGGTTGCCCACCTACTGGCAGTCAGACTGTTTTTTCAAAACCTGGATCAAATCTTTTCACTCTGTGTAAAATCTTTCAACACTTTCTTTGAGCTAAAATGAAAACCAAATTTCTTACCTTGGCCAATAAGACCATTTCTTGACCAGGTTTTCCCCTACTTTTCTGACTTCATCTTGTACTCTTCCCTCCCTTATGTCTGCACTACAGCCACATTGGCCTTTTTTTGGTTTCCTGAACTCACTAGATTTGTTCCAGCCTTTGCATTAAGTGCTTCTTTTCCTTGGAACAACTCTTCCCACCACTGACCCTCTCAAAGGTGGTTCCTTATCATTCAGCTCTCATCTTAAATATCACCTCGTCAAAGAGACCGTCTGACTCCCTAGTCTAAAGTTACATCAACCCCCCTCCCTCACCACCACCAATCACTACTCTCTATTCTAGTTTAGCTCTCAAGAACACATCCTTCATATTTATTTTTCTTTCGTAGTTCTCTCCCAGTCATGGCCAGAATATGAACTCCCAGAGAGCAGGGATTTTGTCTGTGTTGTTGTTGTTGTTGTTATGTGCTGTCGAGTCCCGACTCACAGCGACCCCTCCTTGGGTTTCAGAGGCGTATCACTACGGAAGTAGACTGCCCCACCTTCCTTCCGAGGAGTGGCTGGTGGGTTTGAACCGCCAGCCTTCTGATGAGTATTTATATCCCTATCACTCAAAAAATCAGTGTCTGGCAAGGAGAAGGCACTTAATAGATAAAATCTCCTGGTGGGGTTGGTGTCTGTCTCTGACCTTGGCATGGGTCAGTTGTCTTTACATCTTACCCATAGCTCTGAACAGTGCATTTCACCTGGGCACACATCTGACAGATCCATGTGTCCACTTCATCATTTGGTGGCCAGTGATGGGGAGGGAGAGGGTAAAGAAGCACAAGTTCAACAGTCCAACTGAAAATATTATCACAACTTATGCCTTGGTGCCTCTAAATCAGTGGCATTATCTTTTCACTTATTATAATATTTTGCATTCATATTTAGATGTTCTTCTAAGGAGTCTATCTCTCTAATCCTTTTTATTTCTGTGTGATAGAGAGGGAAAAAGCATTACTATCATTCATCACTGAGAAACTTAAAAGATTTATTACTGAAATGATTTTAGAAGCTTTAAAATTAAGTGGGCAATGGTATTTTAAACACAATATTAAAATCTAGAGCATATAATCTAGCACTATCACAGAAGCACAAATAACTTTGGGCTTTAAATCATGAGAAAAGTCAAGAGAGGAAGAAGTGGTCTAGACAGAGCAATGGTCTAGGAACTTCATTGTAAAAGAGGCTATTTTTACATTTTCACATCAATACCCTCCATGAGAAGGTGTTCTGTCATTGGTCTTTAAATATATCACCACTTTTGTCAGCTTAATAGTAGTTTAATATTTTTTTTCTGATTATAAAAGTAATGTATACTCACTGTATGTTGTTGTTATTGCGTGCTGTCAAGTCAGACCTGACTCTAGCAACCCCTCCTTGGGTTTCCAAGGCAGTAGTATCACTATGACAGTAGATTGCCCAATCTTCCTTCTGAGGAGTGGCTGATGGGTTTGAACCACCAGCCTTCTGGTTAGCATCATATAGTATTTGGAAAATGCACTCTACTAATTTGGATGGGCTAGACTTGAGAACTGTCACTTGCATATCAACATGTGGTATGAGACAACATTGCCCCCTAGAGGTGCTTTGTGTCCTGTGGGCACACCACGTATCTAACTCCCAGTGTCTCAGCTTCTCCTAGGTCTTAAAGGCTTGTGGACACTGCAGCACATCCTGTGATTTCAGTGGGGTGTAGGGATCCTGTGGGAAGGAACTAGGTCCTGGTCCACAGTGGGCTTCACTCATAAGCAGACCTGTCTGATGGCTTGGGTTCCTCTAAAAAAAAAAAAAAAAAAACCACTGCCATCAAGTGGATTCATACTCATGGATTCATACTCCATGTGTTACAGAGTAGAACTGTTAGAACTGTTCCATAGAGTTTTCTTCACAGTAATGGTGACCCAAATGGTTTTCCCTGGACTACCAGCCTAAAGTGATGCCAAAGAAGAAAGGCCATGCCATCTGCTTCTGTAAAGACTACAGCTAAGAAAACCCAATGGAGAAGTTTTACTCTATAAACATACTGGGTTGCCATGAGTTGGGATCCCTTCATCAGCAACAGGGTTTTTGTTTTTAGAATCTCAACAGAAGTAGGTTACTAGGTCTATGTTCTGTGGCACTGCTGGTGGGTGCAACCCACCCACCTTCAGGTTACCAGTCAAATGCAAACCATTTGCACCACCCAGGGACCTCCTTATAAGTAGGCTGAAAAGGAGGAAGAGTCATCAGCTCATGAGAGAAAACACCAAGAGTGGGGCTCATGTCAGCAGTGTCAGCAAAAAAACAGTTGCCATGGAGTTAATTTCAACTCATGGCGACCCCTTGTGTGTCAGAGTAGAACAGCACTCTGTAGGGTTTTTAGTGGACAATGTTTTGGAAATAGATGGTCAGGTATTTCTTCCAAGAGGCTTCTGGATGGACTCCAACCTCCAGCATTTTGGCTAGCAGCTGAGCTCATTAACTGTTCTGCACCACCATGGATTCCATAGTGTCAGCAGGACAGGACTTAATGGTCAGAAGCAGCTCCAGGGAAGCATTAGGTTGTGTTCCCCCCCACTCCACCCCTGTTCTTCACCTTACTGTGCCTGTGAACTATGGAAAGAAAGAGGTATTGTCAGGGGCCATGAGGGAAGCAGCAGGAACTTTGCTGGTGGCCAAAATGAGAGTGGACACCAGAGGTTCTGAGGAAGCCCTTGGAACACAGGCAGTAAATTGGGGGTAGCATAGCAAAATGGGCAACAGAAAGACAGGAAGTAAAACCCTCATATATCAGAGTAAAGAACCTTCAGAGATACAAGAAGATATCTGAATCCATAATCCCACCAGGAGTCCCTGGGTGGCACAAATGGATAATTGCTCAACCACTCAACGTGTTAGCAGTTTGTACCCACCCAGAGGCCCTATGAAGACAGACCTGGAGATCTGCTTCTGATAGGTCCCAGCCTTGAAAACACTATAGAGCAGTTCTACTCTGCACAGATGGGGTCTCTAAGAGTATGGTTACACCCATCCCACACAGTGGTGAGGACCCCCCTCTGCTGTCTCTGTTTTGCCTGTTGGGCTGTCCAGCTTGCCTTCTATCCCACCGCTCCATGCCCCCTTCTGCTTCACTCCCTCAGTGGACTGAGACATGCTCTTACCAAACACGTGAGGTGTGCCCACCAACCCTGAGTTTGATGAGGCGCACTCTTGTGGATCAGGTGCTGTCCACATGGTACCCTTGTGTTTGGAGGTACATGCTCCTAGTAATTGAGTGCTGAGCATCCACCACATCTGCATTCAGCAGCACACACAGGTATGGCACTGAGAGCCAGCCACTGCTGCAGTTGACGCGAGCACCACATGGACTGAGTTCCCCCACACCACTGCCTCTGCTGCCAACAGAGCATGCTCCTGTGGAACAGGCAGCAAGCTCCTACCACCCCAACCTTCTCCTTTCTTTCTTTCTTCTCTTATTTTTTCTTTTTTAAAAACTATTGTTTCCCTTCCCTTTTTTTTCTCCTTTCACTTCTCTTGTCTTTGTGATTTTGTTTCTTCTCTTTTCCTCTTTTCTTTCCCTCTAGTTTTTTCTCCCAACCTGCCAAGAGGCAGCAACCATGTTCACACTCTACACAGACACACTCACCCCTCCTGCCACTCCACCCACTAGGCAAGTGCCACCACCTGCTGCTGCACCACTTGATCAATGACATACAGTGGCCAAGACTAGCCTAGCCTTCCCTCAATTGCTCTACATAAACACTGAACAAAGAATGGTGCACATACTGCCATCCCTTACCATCCCTGCATCAGGAGACAGGTGGTGAGCACCTAAGTGCTGACAAACTAGTGAGCAGAGTAGAATGCCCACCTTGCCTACTCAGATATTTCAGAACAAAATAAAGCAAAAAAAACCTGGATGAAATACATGAACATACAATCATCAAATAACTACAAAGGCAATAACACCACAATGTCTCAGAGATAACAGACAACCTCAGATCACACAAAAAACAAGAAAAGGTGGTTCAAAAAGTGATTAAAATACGAAGCCAGAAAATCTTCCCAAGGAAGATTTATTTAGTTAGTGGAACACCTGGTAGGGAATTCAAAAGAATTATATTGCTGACCCTTCAACAGGTAAAGTAATAGATCAAAGAAAATACAAAGAAATTAAAGAAAATACAGACAAAACTTTAGAAGAATTCAGGAAAACAATACAAGAACAAATTGACAATATAAATGGAAAATTAGAAACAATACAAAAATAGCAAGTAGAAATCCAGAAGATTAATACTAAAATTTCAGAAATAGATAATGCATTAGAAGGGCAAAGGAGCAGAACTGAATCAATGGAAGACAGCACTAGCAAAATTAAAGACAAATCTCTCAATATTAGTCTATTAGAGGAACAATCAGAAAAATGAATTTTTAAAAATTGAAGAAAGTCTAAGAATTATGTGACACCATCAGGAGTAATAACTTACATGTAATTTGAATTCCAGAACAGGAAAAGACAATTTTAAAAAAAGCACCAAGAAAATTGTTGAAGAATCATTGCAAGAAAACTTCCCCAATATCATGAAAGACAAGACGATACACATTCAAGAAGCTCAGCAAACTCCAAATAAGATTGTTGTTGTTTGTTGTGTTGTTTGCCATCGAGTCAGCCCCGACTCCTAGCGACCCCTCCTTGGGTTTCGGGGGCAGTTATCACTACGGAAGTAGGATTGCCCAACCTTCCTTCCGAGGAGCCAAATAAGATAGAACCCCCAAATAAGATAGAACCCCCCAAAAAATCACCAAGACATATCATAATCAAACTTTGCATAACCAAAGAGAAAGAAAATTCTGAAATAACTGTAGGAAAAGATGAAAAGTCACCTACAAAGGAGAACCAATAAGAATATACTCTTTTTTTTGGCAGAACCATGCAGGTAAGAAGGCAATGGGATAACATATATAAAACTCTGAAAGAAAAAAAATTGCCAGCTAAGAATTATATATCCAGTAAAACTGTCCCTCAAAGATCATGGTGAAATTAAGACATTCCCAGAAAAACAGAAATTAAGAGAATTTGTAAAAATCAGATCAAACTTATAAGAAATATTAAAGGGAATCCTTTGGACAAAGAACCAACATCAGACAACAACCTGAGATTACGACACGACAGCATTACCCAAGTTCCAACCCTTATAAAGAGTGCACAAAAATAAAATAAAGCTGCAAAACTGAAAACAGGGACTAAGAGATGTCAATCTGTAAATGACAACAACTTCAAAACAAAAAGGGAGAATAAATGGTGTCATTATAGAATTTCCATACAGAAAGGAAATCAAGGAGAGATCAAGATATAGCAGACTGTTCTAAACTTAGGAAGATAAATGTAAATATCAGAGTAATCACAAAGAAAATTACTAAGTCTGTTCACCAAAAATAAAAAGAAGAAAATAAAAAAGATTCAGTGAACACAAAATCAACAACAAAGAATACAAAATTTGCAAACAAAAAGTACTCAGAACAGAAAATTAAGTGGAACAAAAAAACAATTACCACCACCAAAAAAGCATAACAAAACGATAGTAATAAATTCATACCTATTGATAATCACATTGAAAGTAACCGGTTTAGGAAGGGCACAAGGAAGAGGTAAATATGGAGAGGAAGTGAAAAGAGCTGTTACATTGCAGGGAATTGCAGTCAACGTCATGAGACAAAATGTGTATGAATTGCTGTATGGAAAATGAATTTACTCTGCAAACTTTCACCCAAATCACAATAAAATTTTTTAAAAAGGAAAGTAAATGGTTTAAATGTACCAGTCATGAGACAAAGAGTGGTGGAATGAATTTTTTAAAAAAAAATGATCCATCAATATGTTGCCTACAAGAGGCACACCTTAGACAAAGACATAAATAGGCTAAAAATCAGAGGATAGAAAAAGATATATCAAGCAAAAAGTAACCAAAAGAGAGCAAGAGTGTCAATAATAGTCTCTGATAAAACAGACTTTAATCCATTAAAAGAGACAAAGAAGGGTATTATATAATGATGAAAGTGTCAACTCACCAAGAGGACATAACCATAATAAATATTTATACACTCAATGACAGAACTCCAAAATAAAAATAAATGAAACAAATATAACATGTTCAATGATAGAAAAACTACAAAGAAACTCAGCAAAGATACAGAAGATCTAAATAACACAATCAATCAACTGGACCTACAGAGACATATACAGCACACATTACCCAAGCAGCATAGTATATATTCTTTTCCAACACACATGGATCATTCTCAAGAAAAGACCATATTTTGGGCCACAAAGAAAGCCTCAATAAATTAAAAAAAAGAAAAAAAAAAAAAAAACACCAACATTGAAATACTCTAAAACATCTTCTCTAATGGTAACGCTATAAATGCTATAAAATTGATTTCTAAATCAATAACAAAAAAAAATTTAAATACACAGAAACTTAAGACACCTTATTTTAAAACTATTGGGCAATAAAATAAACTGAAAATGAAATTTAAGAATTCTTCTTAGAACCAAATAAGAATAAAACCACAACATAGCAAAACCTTTGAGACACAGCTAAAGCAATGCTCAGAAGAGAATTTATAAAGATAAATGTACACATTAAAAAAGAAGAAAGGGCCAGAATTAATAGTTAAATCCTGCAACTTAAACAAATAGAAAAGGAGCAGCAAATGAAGTCTACAGTCACCAGAAAAAAAAAAGGAAATAATCAAGATAAAAGCAGAAATAAATACAAAACAGAAAAACAATGGAAAGAATCAAGACTAGAAGTTGGTTCTTTGAGAGGATCAACAAAATTGACAAACCACTGGCCATGATTGACAAAGGAAAAAAACGAGAAGATGAAAACAAACAAAATAAGAAATTAAATGAGTGACATTACAACAGAACCAACTGAGATAAAAAGGATCATAACAGAATATTATGAAAACTGTACTCCAAAATATTTGAAAACCTAGAATAAATGCACAAATGTCTTGAAACACACTGTCTACCTAAACTAACACAAATATAGGTAAAAAATTTGAACAGACTCATAACAAAAGAAGAAACTGAAGGTGTCATTAAAAAAAAAGAAAGAAAGAAAACTCTCAACCATGACAACAAAAAGCCCTGGCCCAGGTGGCTTCACTGGAGAATTCTACCAAACATTCAGGGAGGAGTTGACACGAATTCTACTCAAACTATTACAGAACATAGAAAAGGAAGGAATACTTCCTAATTCATTCTATGAGGCCAGCATAACCCTGATACTTAAGCCAGGCAAAGACACTACTAAAAAAGAAAATTACAAACCAATATCACTCATGAATATAGACACAAAAATTTCCAACAAAATTCTAGCTAACAAAATTCAACAGCATATAAAAAAAAAAAAAATACATCATAATCAATTGGGATTCACACCAGGGGTGCAAGGATGGTTCAACATTAGAATATCAATCCATATAATTCCCTATATAAATAAAACAAAGCAAAAGACTCACATGATCACCTCGATTGGCATAGGGCATTTGATAACATCCAACACTCTTTCCTGATAAAAACTCTCAACAAAATAGGAACAGTAGGGAAATTCCTCAACATAATTAAGGCCATATAAGGAAAGCCAATAGCTAATACTATTCTTAATGGAGAAAGACTGAGAGCATTCTCCTTGGGAACAGGAATGAGACAAGGATGCCCTTATCATCACTTTTATTCTATATTGTACTGGAAGTCCTAGCTAGAGCAATAGGGCAAGAGAAGGAAATAAAGAGTCCAAATTGGGAACGAAGAAGTAAAACTACCCTTATTAGTAGATGACACAATCCTATATACATGGAAAATCCCAGAGAATCCACAAGAAAGTTAATGGAACTAATAGCAGGATTCAGCAAAGTGGCAGAATACAAGATGAACACACAAAAATCAGTTGGGTTCCTCTACACTACAAGGATTCTAAAAAGGAAACCAAGAAATCAATACAATTTACAATAGCCCCCAAAGGATAAAATACCTATGAATAAACACAACAAGGATGAAAAGACTTATTATGAGGAAAACTATAAAACAGTACTGCAAGAAATTGAAAGAGATCTACTTAAATGGAAAAATATTCCATGCTCATAGATTGGAACACTTAACATTGTGAAAATGTCAACACTGCTAAAAGTGATCTGTAGCTATAATGCAATCCTGATAGAAATGTCAACAACATTCTTTAATGAAATGAAAAAAGTAAACTCCAACTTTATATGGAAAGAAGGAGGCCACAAATAGCTAAAAAAAAAAAAAAAAATACTGAAGAAGAACAAAGCTGAAGGCCTCACACACACATCCTTACTATTCATGGGTGAAGAGAAGGGCAATGTACCAAATGTGAGTGACCAATATGGCGGTATTGAGGAAGAGAAAGACATAGAGAGGTACATGGGAGGTACAAACAACAAAGATGAACCCTTTTGCACATACAGTACTG
>NW_006921705.1:6335072-6346157 GCF_000298275.1 Orycteropus afer afer
GAGCTGTTGCATTGTGGTAAACTGTGGTCAATGTCATGAGACAAAGTGTATGTGAACTGCTGTATGGAAAGTGAATTTGCTCTGTAAATCTTCACCCAAACTTACTATTCAGCCGTGGTAATTAAAATAGCCTGGTACTTACCGGTTCGTGACAGACACAGTGGAATAGAATTGAGAACCCAGAAGTAAATCCACCCATCTATGGGTGGCTGATCTTTAACAATGTTTCAAAGTCCATTCAATGGGGAAGAAACAACTTCTTTAACAAATGTTGTTGTTGTGTGCCATGAGTCAGACCCAACTCACAGCTACCCCTCCTTGGGTTTCCAAGGCGGTATCACTACGGAAGTAGATTGCCCAACCTTTCTTCTGAGGAGTGGCTGGTGGGTTTGAACCACCAGCCTTCTGGTTAGCAATCAAGTGCTCTAGGCACTACACTACCAGAGCTCCTTGCCTGGGGATGGGGAGGGCAGAATGGAGAATGACTGCTTAAAGGATATAAAGTTTCTCTTCTAGGTAATGAAAAAGTTTTGGAAATAGATGGTGGTGATGGTTGCATAATATTGAGAATGCAGTTAATGCTACTGACTTGTGCATGGAAAAATGGTTGAAAAGGCAAATTTTATTATATTATTATTATATAATTATATTACATATATGAGCTCTGATAGTGGGTAAGGCATTTGGCTGCTAACCAGAAAGTTGGTGGTTCAAACACACCAGCTGCTCTGCAAGACGAAGATGAGGCAACCTACTTCCGTAAAGATTTACATACAACCTTGGAAACCCAATGGGGGTCACTATGAGTCAGAACTTATTTGATGGCAGTGGATTTGGTTTTGGTTTTGCATTACACATAATTATTTTATTATGTAATTAGTAATTATATATTATAGTTTTACCACAATTAAAAACATAAAAAAAGGAAAAGAAATTAAGCTGATTTGCATGCAATTAAAGGCATTCCAGCAGAGAAATGATGTAAGAAGAGGTGACAGTCTTTAGTAAAGGATATGGAACTGTGACTGTATCCCTATATATTCTTGTATGAAAATAAACAAACAGCATTTGAAGATCTCTCCTCCTAAGGTGAATAGAAGCTGACTCAACAGCTTATTTCCAAGCATCAACCTGCAGGGGACACTGGGAAGTCCTATTCCCCAAAGTCATGCTCCTGTCACACAGATAGAGATAGCATGTATAACGAATTGGGAAAACTTGAGAAATGAAACATCTCTTCTGCATGCTTTAACACTAAGGCACTCTCAGGATACAAATTTCCATTCCATATTCTAGGTGCTGCAGTGATGAGATGAGAATGAGTTTAGAAGGTTCATCTCTTGCCAATAAAAAGGTTCATTTTATCTCTCCAATTTTTATGATTATAATTTTGGAACATTTTAGATAGGAAATTGAAAGAGACAGGAGGAACGGAATGATGGCAGAACTAAAGAATTGATGAAAGAGTCAATGAAACTAAGAAATATTGAGAAATGAATTTTAATGATGGAGTCAACAATGATTTCAGCTAATTTAACCAAGTCAACAAAGCCATTATATTGTATACATGCTGTTTATTTTACCACAAATCTATGTAGAATGAAAGCCACATTATGAAATGTAAAAAGCTCCTACACTTAGGATCTGAGCAATTGCCTGGATGTTTGGGAAAATAAAATGTGAACAGAATGTTAATTTTTTTTTTTTTTTCTGCAGCAAACATTTCATTCTTACTAGATGTCCTCGATATCCCCTACCAGGTAACCACTGTGTATCACATTCTAAGGTACTGTCATTTTTAAATCTAGGCTCGTCTCCAAGTTTACTGTTGATCTTGTGACACACAATACCCATTTGTGGGTTCCACTAGGTGGCTAGATGTGAAATTTTTTGAAGCTAGTTTTGTGTATTAAAAAAAAAAACCAAACTCATTGCCGTCAAGTCGGATCTGACTCATAGAGACCCCTCCTTGGGTTTCCAAGGCAGTATCACTACAGAAGAAGATTGCCCAACTTTCCTTCCAAGGAGTGGCTGGTGGTTCGAACCCACCAGCCTTCTGGTTAGCAGTCAAATGCCTTAGGCACTATGCCACCAGAGCTCCTAGTTTTGTGGATAGACTATCTTATTCTTACTATCACACTACATATATTGGTATTAATGTTACATCTTATACATTTCAAAGCTCCTTTCTAAAAATTATCCCTTTTGAACTTTACCAGACCTTAGAGATAGGCTGTGCAAATAGTTTTACCTACCATTATATAAAGAAGGAAATTGAGGGTCTAAGAGTAACTTTTCCAAGGTCACATAGAGAATCAGGACAAGACCATATGTCTCCTAATTCTCAATTCCTGTTACTCTCGTTCTCCACTGTGTTATACATTATCTGCTTGAATATAACTGGGAAACTCTAAGCAGAAATATTCCCTAGCCTCAAACCACCCTCAACAAGATGGACTGACACAGTGGCTGTAACGATGGGCTCAGGTATAGCAAGGACTGTGAGGATGATGCATGATCAGGCGTGTTTTGTCTGATGTACACAGGGTCACTGAGTCGGAGCCCACTCGACGGCACCCACCAACAACATCAAAAATTTCTGCCGAAGCTTAGATCCTGTCTTGTTTGTCCTTCTTGGTAGGTATGTGGAGTCTGTAGAATATGCTAGCCCAGAACACTGAAAGTCCAAAGGCACTTCCAGTGGTGACATTGCACTGGTTTAGCAACCTTGATGTAGGTAGTGTCCTCATGTAGGGAGGAGGCTTACATAGCAATCTACAACAGTAAGATACAGCTCAGGTACCAGGTAGACTGGTTCAATCACTGAGCAGCAGTCAGAGGGAAGTTTTGACCAACAGTAGACCACAACAGCAAGGCCAGCACCAGAGCAAAGTGTCCACTGGGACAACGGTTGAGAGGGAGAGTGAAGCCTGAATTCCAGAGTGGAGGAGTGGGAGGGCGTATGTGCTGCTTTCTGTGGTGATATCCATCATTGCATATGAGGGCACCACTGTTTCTCCTACCCCTAAGACATGGGATTCTCTCAGGTTTCTCAAGTAAGAGAGGAGGTGTGTAAGAGAGACAGGGAACAGAAAGGGAGGGAGCAGAAAGGAAAATGAATGAACAGAGATTACAAAAAAGGCATAGTCAATGAGAGATTGCCAAGATTAAAAAAATACCAATAATCCTTATCTTTCTTTGACATGATTATCAAATAATTACCATTATCGAAAAATCACTTTTCCCCTTGGCGATGTTGAGAGTGCTGTAAAGCCACTATCCCTAATGTCTGAATCTATGCTTATGGAGATCTCCTTCAGGAAACTGCATATGTGTTTAGATTGAGTTTGGAGTAAGGCTGTGGTCTTGCTTTGGGTGCCAATGCACTAAAGAACTTTGTTAAATTGTTAAGGTGACCTGATGCTGTTCCCCAAAGCCAATGAGGCTTGGATCATGCTTCCCAGACTTTAATGCATATCAGAAACACTTGGGTTTCTGAATCAGTGGGTGTTGGATGGAAGCGCTGGTGGCGTAGTGCCTAAGGCATTTGACTGCTAACCAGAAGGCTGGCAGTTCAAACCCACCAGCCACTCCTTGGACAGAAGGTTGGGCAATCTACTTCTGTAGAGCTACCACCTCGGGAACCCAAGAAGGAGTCACTATGAGTCAGACCCGACTCAATGGCAGTGAGTTTGTTGTTTTGATGGATGGAGCGAGGTTCTGCTGCTTTCCTTAGAATCCTCCCGACGATGCCTACCTACAGCACCAGTCTACAGACTCCTGAAAACAGCAAGGTGCTGGGGGATGCTCAGATTATACTGTATATGTGGTTTTGCATTCTGACTTTTCCTCTTAACTTCTAGAAATGTTTTTACTTAACATTTTACATGAGAATAACACATTTTTCGGGGCTTGTTTTGGTTTTATTGAAGGATAATTTACATTTTGGTCATGTTGTCAGAAGGGACCATTTCCTGGGAAAGGACATCATGTTTGGTAAAGTGGAGGCTCAGTGAAAACGAGGAACACCATCAAGGAGATGGGCTGACACAGTGGCTGCACCGATGGGTTCAAGCATAGCAAGGACTGTAAGAATGATGCAGGGCCAGGCGGTGTTTTGTTCTGTTGTACATAGAGTCATACGAGTCAGAGCCAACTCAAAGGCACCTAGAAACATTTACATACAGTAAAGTTCACCCTCTAGAGGTGCTCAGTTCTATGAATTTGACCAATATATACATTCATGTAACAAATGCAATCAAAATATAGAACATTTCCATCACCCTAAAAAGTTCTCTTGTGCCACTTTGTAGTGAGTCCCTCATTCACACCCAACCTCAGACAACCACCGATCTGATTTCTGTTCCTATAGATTTGCCTTATCCAGAATGTCATAAAAATGGATCATACAGTATGTAGACCTTTCAGTCTGGCTTCTTTTGCTTAGCATAAAGCTATTTTTCCCCTAAGATATTAATTACTCTTTAGATACATGGTTTTTAATAGCTATGTCACACTTAGTTATTTGGATGTATAGTGATTTATTTAACCATTCATCTTTTGTTTGAAATCTAATATGCTGCCATAACCTATATTGCTATGAATTGTTGATGTTGTTATTAGGTGCTGTCCAGTCAGTTCCGACTCATGTTGTTGTTGTTGTTGTGATGTGCCCTCCAGTCGGACCTGACTCATGGTGACCCCTCCTTGGGTTTCCAAGGCAATATCACTACAGAAGTAGATTGCCCATCTTCCTTCCAAGGAGTGGCTAGTGGGTTTGAACTGCCAGCCTTCTGGTTAGCAGTCAAGTGCCTTGGCTTGATGCTTGGGCACGATGCTACCAGAGCTCTTTTCCAACTCATGTTGTTGTTGTTGTTGTGATATGCCCTCCAGTCGGACCTGACTCATAGCGACCCCTCCTTGGGTTTCCGAGGCAGTATCACTACGGAAGTAGATTGCCCAACCTTCCTTCCGAGGAGTGGCTGGTGGGTTTGAACTGCCAGCCTTCTGGTTAGCAGTCAAGTGCCTTAGCCACTATGCTACCAGAGCTCCCTTCCAACTCATAGTGACCTTATATATAATAGAGCAAAACACTGCCCAGTCCTGCGCCAGCCTCACAATCCTTGCTATACCTGAGCGCATCATAGCAACCACTGTGTCAAACCATCTTGTTGAGGGCCTCCCTCTTTTTCGTTGATCCTCCACTTTACCAAGTATGATATTCTCCAGGGAATGGTTCCTTCTGACAATATGACCAAAGTCTGGCCATTCTCACTTCCAAGGAACATTGAGGCTTCACTTCTTCCAGGACAGATTTGTTAGTTCTTCTGGCAGTCCATGGTACTTTCAGTATTCTTTGCCAACACCAAAACTCAAAAGCATCAACTCTTCTTCGGTCTTCCTTATTCATTGTCTAGCTTTTACATGCATATGAGGCAACTGAAAATACCATGGCTTGGGTTGGGCGCACCTTAGTCTTCAAAGAGACATCTTTTCCCTTCAGCACTTTAAAGAGGTCTTTTGAGGTAGATTTGTCCAGTGCGATACATCATGATTTCTTGACTGCTGCTCTCAATATCCCTGTTCATAAATCTTTGCATCTCTGCACCAAAACTTGCAACCATATTAGAGCATTTTTTTAAGGCCCAAAAACTTAAGAAGAGGAAAATGTATAAAAGAAATAGAAAACATAAAACCAAATGTAGACTGAGTACTATACGCACTCATGGCACTGAGTGACAGGAATTACCGAATATAAAGAGAAGTACAAACAGCTATTCTTTCGTTTATTGCTACCTTATATTCTTACAATTGGAAGATATAATGGCTAGACTTCGTCTCACATACTCTGGTCATGTTGCCAGAAGGGACCAGTCCCTGGAAAAGGATATCATGCTTGGTAAAGCAGAGGGTCAGAGAGAGAGAGAGGGGGGAAGACCCTCAACAAGATGGATTGACACTGTGGCTGCAATGATGGGTTCAAGCACAGCAAGAATTGTGAAGACGGTGTAGGACCAGACATTTGTTCTGTTGTACATAGCATTGCTGAGTCGAAATAGACTCAACAGCACCTAACAACAACATACTTGCAAAGTATGCCTTAAAGTACACAGCTCTAAAGTGGCTAGAAGTTTCCACAGAAATCATTGCAATCAGGAATAGTGCTCTAAAATTCATAATGTACTATATGAGGGAAAACGTACAAGCTGTATAATATTGAACAGTAAAACATAGGCTACGTTCTATGCAATCAGAATAAAATATGCCCTATGCACTGAATCTTAAAAACTATCACAACTTTGCACAAAAAGTAATCAACAAATTATATTAAATGGGAAATATTTACCTAGTTAATTTGACCTCTCTGGTCTGCTGCTGTGTCCCTAGGTCCTTGTCTTATTAAGATGGCATCTAACCCATGTGGCATCTTTGAATAGAAAAGAGCACCCCATCTACAAGCAAATTTACTTTCATCCTGCTGAAACTCAGTGATTTTGTTAGATAGAACAAGATACTAGACCATCTGCTAGAAAACTGTAGTGATAAAAAGACAAATCTACAATGTCTACAATGTGATTGTTACCCACTAGATGCTTTGCCATGTACAGTCTACACAACCACAGGCATTGATTGTTCTCATGTCTGAGAAGATAGTTACTGAATAAATGAATGTATTCCATTGATTCTGGTTAAGCTGTAATCTGCGGGGGTTTTTTGGTTTTGTTTTGTTTTTGTAATCTACAAGATGTAACCTTCCCTTGCCACTAGATGGGAAGCTCACAAGTATGCAAAGTGACGAATCAGAGTAATAGAGAAGCCTAAATTAGTGCTTCTTCCCAAACTTTAATGGATGGATGAGTCATCTGGTACTTTTGTTAAAATGTAGATTCTGTCTCAGAGGTGGGGTTTAGGATTCTGCATTTTTCCAAGCTCCCAGGTGATAAGGATGCCGCTGGTCCAGAGGCCACCCTTTGAATAGAAGCAGCAGTAGTTCTCAATCTTGGCTTTCCACTAAGGAATTTTTTTTTTTTTTAGCAAAAACTAGTTTGTCGAAATTGGTTTGATACTGTCTTTTAACTCCTGTGTTGAACACTGGAATGGAAAGGAATTTCCAGGTGATTCAATGTTTAGCCAAGATTGGAAACCACTGGTTTAATATAAAGTCATGAATTCAAAGCATCTAACAGTGGTGACTGCCTGTCAAAGGAGGTCACAAATGAAAAAAGACATTAAATAATTGTGATTTAAAAATTTTTATTAAATAGAATTGTTAATCAGATATGTGATTCATCACCAAATGAACGACACACCTACTCCTAAGGAGTTTAGAGGCTTGGTAGAGTGCTGTGGGTTAGAATATTTAGGGAATGGAGGCTATAAAAAGCCATGGGTAAAAACTCCATCCTCTCAGAGCCCCAGGGAAGTGGTACCATGGGGAGGAAATTGGAGGGGAGCTGTTGCATTGTGGTAAACTGTGCTTGCAGAGTGTTACAATTTTGTAATTTTTCCAACCTACTCTAACCTCATAGCTGTGCTTTAATTCTGATTTATTATATTAATAGGTGCTCTCTAATTTCCATTTGTAAAGGGTAAAGCTCTAGCTTTTAACCTTTCTTATTTAAAACTTAAAAGTAGCTGTAGGTGTGCTGGGAGTGTGTGGTTAATACTGTTTCCCCTCTGCCTGGAATATCTTCCCTCTACTCCTACTGCATTCTTTTATCAACCCTCCAGCCCATTTTTGGCCTTCTTAGTCCAAGCGTTGGCAAAGGAACATGTTATTTCAGAAAGACACCAGATTTTCTTTGGGGAAGTCACTCCCTTAAACATTTGTGTAGTGGTTTTAAATATGTGTCCACAAATCCTTTGATACTTCTTGACTAAAGAGATGAAGGTTGATTTACCTTTCTTTGAGTATGAATTGGGTTAAATGACTCACTTTTAATAAACAGAATCAGGAAGAAGTCATGCAACAGCACTTCTAGCAACTTGGAGGCACATGCTCACTCTCTCACTCTTTCTTAAATTAATCTCTCTGCGGAAAGCCAACTATGTCATGAGGCAGCTTGCCAAGAGTCCCATGTAGTGAGGAATTGAGATCTGCCAACACCAACAGCCACAGGAGTGAGCTTAGAGACATATTCTTCCCTAGAAAGGTCTCTAGATGACTACAGCCCTGGCCATTACCTTGGTTACAGCCTGTTAAGTACTGACTAAGTCAGAGCTACCCCACTGAGCTGCTCAGTACCTTAAGAAGCTGTGAGGTAATAAATGTTTGCTTTTAAACTGTTAAGTTTGGGGTTAATTTGTTACACAGCAACAGATAATTAATATAACTTGCTTGGAGCAAAAAAATATATATATATTTTTATTGTTCTTGTAGTAAGTTTTTTATTTTTATTTATTTTTTATTTTTTATTTAGATTTGGGTGAAGATTTACAGAGCAAATTCACTCTCGATACAGCAGTTCACATATACTTTGTCTCATGTCATTGACCACAGTTTACCACAATGCAACAGCTCCCCTCCATGTTCCTCCCCATGGTACCACTTCCCAGTGTCCATCCCTCCATACTCTCCTGCCCCCTAAGCTGTCTCCCTGTGCATAAGGTGCCCTTCCTTCTCCCATGATTGTTCTCTCAAGGGCGTGTGTCCACTTGAGGTAAATGTTCAACTCACATACCTGTACTTTGCTTGGCTGGAAACCACAGGTGTGGTCTCAATTCCAGACCTGAAGGGTAGCTAAGGGCCATAGTCTCAGTGGTTCCACCAGGCTCTATTGGACCAGCAAACCTAGTCCCAACCACCACCCCCCTTTTTTTTCCCCTCCAAATGATTTTGAGTTTTGTTCCACATTGTTCTCCCTCTCTATCCAGGATCTCCTACATCCCTTCCAAGTGGGTGACAGTGGTAGCCGGGCACCATCTAGTTCTTCTGGTCTCATACTTGTATAGGTTGCAGATTGGATGGTGTACCAGTCGTGGGGACTGATTGTTTCCATTAATTTTGGTTTTCTGCTTTCTTCTTTGCTCTTGACGAGGAGAGACCCATCGTTACATCTAGATGGCAGCTTGCTAGCTTTTAAGATCCCAGTCGCTACTCACGAAAGTAAGAGGTGGAACAATGTTTTGTATAGTATGTTATGCCAATTGAGTTTGATGTCCCCTGTGATCATGGTCCCAGGCCCTCAGGATCAACTACTCAGTCGCTGTGGGTAACTGGCTGTGACCAAGCAGTGACCATAAGCTAGCCCCTTGTCAGTTGTACTATACTCCTGGGGATTCTGATCCTTCACATAAACTTATAGGACCATTGTCTGCCAACCCTATATATGATCCTGGATACACTCCCTCCTTCATAGACATAGTTAATCATTTAGCCTGTCCACCTATCTATCCATCCATATATCCATGTTTACCTTCACTGAGAAGCAAAAATATTTTTTAAATAAAGAACCTGATGCTCCAACTTTGTTCAGACTGATTCTGTACTGCATATTAGAATGGAAAAGAATGTTTAGGGTCAAGATGAATCTATGAACCAGCAGACTTAACAGAATAAGTATGATAGTTATTAAGAAAGTAAATTTGTATGTCTATGTACATATGCACATATGTTTGTTTAAAATACATTTCACTTCTTTGGAAGTAAAGGTGAATTTATTTTTCAATGTTTTTCATGTGTACAGTTTAGTGATATCAATTACAATAATTGTGTTGTGCAACTATCACCTGTAATAAAAGATGAATTTTTGAAAAATAAAAAGCCCTGGTTCATTGTCATCATTATTGAAACTGCTTGATTATCTTAATCATGCCTCCCTCCACTCCTAAAAAGAGTAGAGAATGATAGCTAAGAAGACAAGAGGAAGACTGATTGAGTTACTGAGGCACAAGGAAACTGCTCTTTAAGGCACATGGAAACTGCTCTTTAAGAGAGAAAAAAAAAAACAAAAAACCTCACTGCCATCGAGTTGATTGTGACTCATAGAGACCCCCACTGGGTTTGCAAGGCTGTAAATTTTTAAGGGAGAAGATTGCTCCATCTTTCTTCCATGGAGCAGCTGTTGGGTTCAAACTGCCAACCTTTTGGTTGTTGTTGTTACATGCTGTCGAGTCGGACACGACTCATAGTGACCTCTCCTTGGGTTTCCGAGGCAGTGTCACTACGGAAGTAGATTGCCCCATCTTCCTTCTGAGGAGTGGCTGGTGGGTTTGAACTGCCAGCCTTCTGGTTAGCAGTCAAGTCCCTTAGGCACTATGCTACCAGAGCCTTAACTGAAATTCCACTAGAGCTTAGAGTTGTTTTATTTTAATTGAATTCAAACTGATATTCAGACTTTAAAGGGAATGTATTGGTTTACATATCTGGGAAATCCAGAGGTAGAACGAGCTTCAGGACTGTTTACAAAGGCCTAAGTGATGTCACCAGTGCACTGTTTCCTCAGCACCTCTAGCTCTGCTTCCCTGTATCTTGCCATATCGTCTGTGGCAGATGGCTTTCCTTATAGAAAAGTAGCCTAACTTCTCATCTTGAGTTTACTTGCTGCAGGGTACAGAGATTAATCCAACTCTGGAACACTCTGATCAACCAGTCTGGGACATAATCTTTTGGCAGTGGGTGAGGGAAGGCAGTGAAGACACTGTGATTGCCAGCCTTGGCTGACAACATGGAGTAGGAGAGGGTGATTTTTCAAATAGTGGAGAGGAGATGGGAGAAGGGACTGGGTAAACAAAAATATAACCACCACAGTGCCCTACAACCGCAGATACTTGACAGGAATAAGGCACCTATACACAGGGTTGCTGTTCTTAGGGTACTTCAAGTCACAACTAGAAGCTCAGATAATGGGTAGGAGCAGTTTTCTTGCTTCCAGAACCAGTAAGACTAAATTATTTGGAGGAAGAAGACATCCTCAGAGGCATGGAGACAGGCAAGTGGGTCCCGCAGGCTGTGGGAAACCGATTTTCCTTCTTAAAACTGTCTTTTGGGGGGGCAAGATGGCGGACTAGGCAGAAGGATTGCACAGACCCTCTTCAACAAAGAAAAGGGAAACCAATTAACACAGACACAGAAGATAATCTTGG
>NW_006921705.1:6350367-6351548 GCF_000298275.1 Orycteropus afer afer
AAAAAAAAAAAAAAAAAAAAGACTAAATTATTTGGAAGCCCAGGACTAGCCCTCCAGGTCTATTCTACTTAAAGCTGTTTTACTTGTAAGTGTGACAAGCTAGCTATCTTTCCACCCAACAGGAGAGAAGAATTAGGCCAATATACCCTTATATTTCAACAGAACCCATTCAGGGTTTCAAAACATAAGGAGACTGAAGATTCAAGAATGTGTAGAAGTTATGAGTATCTGCTGTTTTTATTTTCTTAAGCAGATTTGAGGTGGGATCCTCTCATATGCAACCAAAAGATTCTAGTAAAGTTGGTTAAGAAAAAGATCCAAATTTTTGTATTTGTTGTTGTTATGTGCCATCGAGTCGGACCGACTCATAGCGACTCATAGCGACCCCTCCTTGGGTTTCCAAAGCAGTATCACTACGGAAGTAGATTGCCCCATCTGCCTTCCGAGGAGTGGCTGGTGGGTTTGAACCGCCAGCCTTCTGGTTAGCAGTCAAGTGCCTTAGGCACTACGCTACCAGAGCTACCAAATTTTTGTATTAGCAAAGAGATAAATGTGATTTAAGTGATTTTATTCAAGCTTATATATTAAGAATTAAAGTAAAATATTTTGCACTGGAAGATCAGCTCAAGAGTAAATCCATAAAAAAAAAACTCATCAAAAGAATCTTATACATTCAGAATCACAGTGTGCCTGAAAAGGACTTAGAGATTTTATTTTAACTAGCTTTTAAGTGAAGACAAGAATATTTTAATATATTTAATAGCTGTCTATATTTCATTTGTGAAGTGCCATTTAAAATTCTTGGCCACTTTTCTATTGGAAAATTAATCTGCCAGCAAGTTGTGTTATTTCTCTATGAATGATATAAATGAGACCATTGCCTATGACACAGTCTGCATCTCTCCTTTTTTCTTTGTTAAGCTCTTTTTTATTTATACAATAAGTTTAATATTTTTGTGCATTTAAATCTATTAATATCTTTTTATGGATTATATCTTTGGTTTATAATTAGCAAGACTTCTCAATCCCAAAATATATATTTAAAATCCCATTATATTTTACATATTATTTTATAATATATTTATTCCACCTAATTTTAAAAATCTATCTATACTTTAATTACATGTTGTTGTTGCTGTTGTTATGTGCCATCAAGTCAAACCTGACTCATAGTGACCCCT
>NW_006921705.1:6351648-6357332 GCF_000298275.1 Orycteropus afer afer
GAAGTAGGATTGCCCAACCTTCCTTCCGAGGAGTGGCTGGTGGGTTTGAACCGCCAGCCGTCTGGTTAGCAGGCAAGTGTCTTAGCCATTATGCTACCAGAGCTCCCTTAATTACATAGAAATCTTTAATATATATGGAATTTAACTTGTGAAGTAGGCATCTAATTTTATTTTTTTCCCCAAATGGTTAGCCAAATGTCCCTGTACCATTTACTAAGTAATCCATCTTTTTCCCATTCGTTTGAAATAACACCTTGAGTTAATATTTTCTTGGAGTTTGAGGTGACAGTACAGCTCAAATCATTAATTAATGGGGAATAATATTGTATGTAATCAGTATTTGACTTAACACATCAATTTGGAGAATGGGAAAAAATAAAAGGAAATGAAATGTTGGGATTTTTGAAGTTACACAAATTGGAAAAATAGTATGTTCTTTTATTTTAAGGTAGAAGCTAGCAATTCTTTTTAGCTGTATTTGAGAACTTTATCTTCTCTTTGCATTTTCTCCTCTGCCATCTGCAGATTTCCTAGCAGACTTAACAACGCACAGCAGGGGATCTGTAAGCCTAAGGAAGGACCTTGACTGACAAGAAGTTTTTCAGGTGATGTTAAGGTTGAGAAAAGAGGAGTTTATACACTGAAGATGTGAAAAGAAATATCTTCAAGATTTTAAACTCTATCCTCAAGACATCAACGAGATTTAATCTCTTCATGGTTTTTGACATCAAAATGTCCCAAAACATCCTTGTGAAATCAATTTTGCCAAAGTTTGAACATTCATAGAAGATGATTTAACTAGAATATGATGGTACTTGTTGATTTAAAAAAGAAAGAACATCAAACCTCTATAAATAACAAATTAGAACAGTCAGCCATTAATGTGAGGAGCTAAAGGGCTACAGGAGTCCCTGGGTGATGCAAATGGTTAATGGGTTCAGCTAATTGAAAGGTTGAAAGATTGAGTCTATCCAGAGGAACCTCAAAAGAAAGGGCTGTAATCTACTTCCAAAACACCACCAACTGAAAACCCTGTGAAACACAGTTCTACTCTACGAGGTCACCATGAGTCAAAATCAACATGATGGCAACTTCTTTAAATATGGGTAATGCCCAAATCTAGTCCTCAGCTATAAGCTGATGTGTCCAACTTCCTTCTTAACTCCTCCACTTGGATAAATAATAAGTTTCTCACTTATTAAGAAGTCCAAATCACATCTTTGATTGAATTGTTCCTTCTTGCTAATCATGGCTCTTCATCTGTGCCAACACCCCAGCTTAAAAGTCATCCTTGATTTATTTTTCCTTACCCTTCACACCCACACCCAATTCATGAGCAAGTATTGTCAGTTTTCCTTCCAAATTAGATTTTTATTTTATCTTCATCAGTTCCACAGTCCCTGCCCTAGTCTAAGTTACCATCACCTCTTGCCATAGCCTCTTACGTAGTCTCCTGCCTCTCGTCCTGCTGTCTTATAATCTTTTTCTGTATGTAGTAGGCACAGTTATCATTTTTTCATTTTTATTTCACTAGAAAATATACATACACAGAGTTTAAATAGGCAAAGAATTCAACAAACAATATCACCAGAAAGAAAGAAAGAGAAAAAAAACAAAACAAGGAAACCTACCCCTAAACTTGGTCCATTAACATCTTCCAGATAAACTATTCTTAATAATTTAGCTCAGAGTTATTATTTATTGTTAGTTTATCAAGGAATATTTTATATAAAGTATAATTTACCAGTTCACCTTGTTTAGGTGTATAGTTCAAACACTTTTGATGAAAGTGTATAGCCATGTAACCACTACAATCAGGGTACAGAATATTTACTTTACTCAGTTACATTTTAAAACATAAACCAAATTATGGCAACTTTTTTGGTAAAAAAGCCTTTGACTTTCTTCTGAATTTGGATAAAATCCAAATTCTTTGTCAGGGTCCTTGAGGTACTGCAAAGTTTACTTTTTTTTTTTTTTTAACTTCTCTGTCTACTCTAGTAAGTGACCCCCCAACTCAGCAAAGCCCCTTCCTGGATTTTTGTCCCACTTTGTGGCTGTTGAACTTATTGTGCCCTTTATCTCTTCCTGTGATGTTCCATCTCACTATCTCACCTTTTCTGACCTCCTTATTCAAAGGAGCTTTTGCTACCCTCAAGTAAGTGTCAACATTTCATCCTGTTTATTTCTAATCAAAATTTGAAATAACTTTGTTAATTTATCTGTTTGCTCAATCATGTCTCTGTCTATAAGAATGTAAGCAAAATGAAGTCAGGGACTTTGGCCCATTTTATGGGACACTACACTCCTCAGAAGGAAGATTGGGCAATCTACTTCCGTAGTGATACTGCCTCAGAAACCCCAGGAGGGGTCGCTATGAGTCAGATCTGACTTGATGGCAGTGAGTTTTTTTTTTTTTGGTTTTATATTCCTGGCTTCCAGGATATTATCTAGCATACAGAAAATGCCTTGTATTAGGTCAAACCATTTGGAATTGCCGATTCACGACCACATCTAACCTACAAAATGATAATTTCATAAGAGTTAGCATAATAAAGATTTGCTAAGTGAATGAATGAACGGAAATGAATGAATGGAAATCTGCCACCAGGAGGCAGTAGACAGTTACATTTGTATGCAGTTAGACCAGGGTTTGTTCTTTCTGAATACACTTGACTGCTTCTAGTCCTGGGAGCTCTGGTAGCATAGTGCCTAAGGCACTTGACTGCTAACCAGAAGGCTGGTGGGAACCACCGCCACTCCTTGGGAGGAAGGTTGGGTAATCTACTTCTGTAGTTATACTGCCTCGGAAACCCAAGGAGGGATCACTATGAGTTGGGTCTGACTCCACGGCCCATAACAACAACAACAGCTTTTAGTCCTGAATTACCTAGAGAGAAGTACCATCATAATTTTCCAAATAATAATTTTCTGTTATGGAGATAGGCTTCTTTACTAAAACAGATAACATGGGTCACTTAAATGTAAAACTTAAAGGTAACACCTCTTTAAGGTAAATTACTAAAATAAATAATTTTCCTAATTTTGTTAGTTTTATTAAAACATGATTTACATATAAAATTCACCCATTTTAGAAAATAAAAATAATGAGTTTTGACAAATCTAACCAGCTGAGTTACCACTACCTCAATGATGACATAGAAAGCCTCCATCACTGAAAACATATTTTATGTCCCTTTGTCATCAGTCCTCTTCTTCCTTCTAGTCCCAGGCAACCCCGATCTGCTTTCTATCATGACAGCTTTGCTTTTATTAAAATGTGGCTCTCCAGTATTTCACATAAATGGGACCATACATGTAGTTTTTTGTATTTGACGTCTTTCACTCAGCATAATAGTTTAGAGCTTAATCTACTTTTTTTTTTCTGTCAGTATTTTATTCCTAGCTAATTTTTAACGCTTCGTGATACCAGGTGGCAGGCATCCCATGGACTGTCCTGAGTGGCTCAGAAAAAAAGTGGCTTCCATTGGAGGTGAGTTTGATAGCTGCAGGCAGCCTTACTGCCTGATAACTAACAGGGCCAGTTCTTGCATCAGGACCACCTATCTTCATTGCTGCCTTTGTTACTTACCTGCTAAAAGATCTTGCCACCATCTGACTGTTAATTTGTCATACTGGTAGTGGCTTGCTTGGTGCTGTGATGCTGGAAGCTATGCCACAGGTATGTCACCTGTGGTGAACAGGTTTCAGTGAGCTTCCAGACGAAGGCAGAACAGGAAGGGCTGGCTATCTACTTCTGAAAATTAGCCAATGAAAACCCCATGGATCAGAGAATATTATCTGAGACTGACTTGCTCGCTTTGGACATGTCAACAAAAGGGATCAATTGCTGGAGAATGCTATCATGTTTAGTGGAGGAGAGTGAAGGAGAAGGAAACTCTCAATGAGAAGGATTGACACAATGGCTGCCAAGATGGAGCAAACATAACAACAACCATGAAGACAATGTTTCATTCTGTTACACATAGGGTCACCGTAAGTTGGAGCCAATTCCATGGCAACTAACAACAAGAGGATCTTGTGCAAACTCTTTGGCTCCCTCATTCTGTTTCCTTAGTTAAAACCATACGATATTACTTCAGGGCTGAGAGGATCACATCAGCTAATGATGTGAAACACTCAGTAGAGTGCACGCTCCAGGCCTTCATGAGATTTCACCACTTGCAAATCTCATCAAAACGTTTATGTTCAAGTGCCCCAAACAAGTCTCATCACCTTCCCCAGCACACCAGCTCCCCAGCCTGTTCATTTTCTGATTTGGGCCCACCCCTTCGAATCACCCTGGCCAGAAATGACAGAGGCCTATTTGGTACTTTTATTTCCGTTCACACTACTGTTACCACACTTGCCATTCTTTTTCTTTCTAGGATGGGCTCCTCTACATTATCATGGACACTTACCCTTCCTTCAAAGGCCTCCAGAAGTTCTATATTGCTTCCTGAGGCTTTCTTTAATTTCGCCATCTCATAGTGGTCTCTCTTTCAGTTAAGTGTTCATTGCACTGAGTATCAGTACCCCATAGTTAGTACAGAATTGTTCTTTGGTTCTCATATTTTAAGACTCTGTAGAATATTATTTTTTTCTCCCATTAGGGGAAGGATACATGCTAATAATAGTAAATTTAGAAGTTTTTTTTTTTTTTTTAAAAAGATCTTATCTACACTATTTTCCATTTATGCATAGCTTTTTCCTATTTTTATCTTGCATTGGTAACTTAATGTTATAAAGTATGCATCTCCATGCTCATCAATATCATTTAAAATTACTGAATAATATACCATCAAGTAGCCATCCCTCAATTTTGTTTTTACTTATCTCTATTGTTAGGCATTACATATTTTACAAATTAAATAATGCTGTGATAAATTTATACATTCACAAGTTTTCTGTATGTTTGAATTAAAGGAGATAAAATAAGTGAGGTAAATTGGGAAAGTATTTGACATATAACAGGCAATAAAAATACTAGATATAATTATAAATTTATTTATGTCTTATTAAAAGCTCTGAGAGGTCAGAGACTCAGTTCTTTTTATTCTTCAAATTACTTAATGTGGTACTATGCTATAGAAAGTGCTCAATTGCTTGTTTTTTTTTTTAAATAGCTATTTTTTAAATTATGAAGTAAGATATGTTTACTGCAAAAACTAAAACAAAAGAAAACCAAAAAATAAAGAGGAACATACTGAAGGAAAAAACACATGTGCATAATCCCAGTCCTCAGAAATATAATTTTTAATATTGTTGGGGCATTTTCTTCAAATATTGACTATTATCTATTATCTACATACACACAGAAATATACAAAGTTGAGCACATATATACAACAAACTATGTTGTTGTTGTTGTTGTTAAGTGCTGGCAAGTTGTTTCCGACTCATAGCGACCCCATGCACAGCAGAATGAAACACTGCTCGATCCCGTGCCAGTCCCACAATCCCTGCTATACTTGAGCCCATCATTGTAGCCATCGTGTCAATCCATCTCGTTGAAGGCCTCTCCCTCTTTCGTCAACCCTCCACCCTACCAAGAATGACATCCTTCTCCAGGGAATGGTCCCTTCCTACAACATGACCAAAATAGGTGAGACGAAGTCTGGCCATTCTTGCTTCCAAGGAGCATTCTGGCTGCACTTCCTCCAGGACAGATCTGTTAGTTCTTTT
>NW_006921705.1:6359502-6362115 GCF_000298275.1 Orycteropus afer afer
CTTTTCAAACTGTCATTCCCGGCATAGTGGATCATATGGTTGTCTGATTCAAAACGGCCAAAACCAGTCCATTTCAGCTCACTAATGCCGAGGATATCAATCTTTATGCATTCCATTTCAACAAACTTTAGACACTCAATTATTTTTTTCTCCATACAGTACGAAATCTTGCACAATAATTCTCATTGCAATGGAACATGACTTTACATTATCTTAAAAGAAAGGTAATATATACTAGGATCAGGCTCTCCAATATAATAAACATGATAAATATTCTCAATGTGATAAAACAAAAACAAAGGTCTTCTCTGTCTTAGTAAATTTAGACTCAAGTTTTGAAATGAAAATTTAAGCACACTTATTTTTAACAAGTTTAGCTGATATTTAGAGGCTCAGCAAGTTCAAGGTTGAGAGAAACAGATTGGAAATATCAGCTCTTAAATGTTTAAAGTTTTGGAGTAAATGGCTTCTAGGCTTTTAGTGAAACAAAGAATCTGCAGAAGTATGTAGTAAAGATTAATTCCATATTGTGTGCAGCTTAGAGCTAGACAGGGAGAGAAGAGCATGAAGGGAAACCAGATAAATTCAGCCTTTGCACATAACACCACCTATAATGAATGACACTCCTATTTACCTTTTGTAAAATGGACAAGTGCTAATAATAACTGGTATAGCTTTTTACTTCATTCATAAACATCTTGAAAAAGCCAAGAAAACATTCACTTCCAAATTTTTAACAATCAGTAGTTAGAGAAGCCTAATTTTATCTTCTCATATTTTCGCCTTGCTCCAGTCTCATGATTTCCCAAAATAGATATATTATCTGACTGAAGAGTTCATGGGCAAACGTCACACTTTTCTTGGTTCAGCTAATTATATTTCTGCTTTTGCTTAGAATAAGATTAACTTTCTTATTCTGTTAATAAATCATGTGATGGAAACAGACCATTAATATTTTCTTGCTAGGAAAAGATGCTTCTGACATTTTAAAGAATAGAGAAGCTATAGATATGTCATTATGTGTGTAAAGATTAATTTATTTATATGAAATGTTCAAAACCTATAAAAGGGTAACAATTTAAATAAAACCCTTACACAATTAAATTACTTTTCAGTTACAGAGAGTGATTTATTTCTTCTAAGAAATAAAAAGTACCTGTCTACATGAAGAATGGCTGAAATAATGGTAAAAAAAACAACAACACTGAGTTCATTCAAGTAAGCAGCATCTTTGATTTTACAGATGTTGTTAACTTTGAACTGTATTTAAGTGCTTATATAGAAACCTTGCAAGTAGAATGATAGCTTTGGTCCTGAGTCTCATATATTTTTCCACTTCTATCCTCCTAAAATCCCTACCTGATAACCACCCTTTCCAAGGAAAAAAAGTACTAAGTGATTAAACCACACTCAAAAAAAAGAAAAAAAAAAACAAAAAAACCCTCACTGCCAGCAAGTCAATTCCAACTCACAGCAACCCCCACTGAATTTCCAAGGCTGTAAATCTTTACAAAAGCACACTGCCCCATCTTCTGCAGAGCAGCTAGTGGATTCAAACCACCAACCTTCTGGTTGGCCGCCAAAGGCCTTAACCACAACACCACAAGAGTGCCTTGATTAGTCCATACAGAAAACAACATACCATCTACTTCTAGTAAACTTGGAAACTAAAGAGAAAGCTGCAGGCATTAAAATAAGGAAACTGATGGGAACATTCTGGAAGTCACATTTTATAAAGGTTTTCCTTCATAGCACCTCTGTCCTTTCTTTTTTTTTCCCTGATCCTGCACAACTGTGCCCATTGCTGTTGTTAGCTGTTCTCCAGTTGCTCTCAGTCATGGTGGACTTACGTACAACAGAAGGTATAGTGCCAGGCTCTGTGCTATCCTCATGACAGTTGATATGTCTGAGTCCATTGTAGGGGCTATTGTGTCAGTCCACATCACTGTGGGATTCCCTCATTTCGTTGATGGCCCTATACTTTACCAAACATGATGTCCTTTTCTAGATTTTGGCCTTTCCTGATGACATGTAAGCATGTTGAAGTCTTGCCATCCTCATTTCCAAGGGGCACATAATAAACAGATTTAGATACTGTTTGGCAATTTATTTTTACTTATGATTATTATTTTTTTAAATTGTGATTTGGGTGAAAGTTTACAGAGCAAATTCACTTTCCATACAGCAGTTCACTTACACTTTGTCTCATGATATTGACTACAATTTACTCCAATGCAATAGCTTCCCTCCCACTTCCTCCCAATAGTTACCTCCTACCTGTGTCCATCCCTCCATGCACTCCTGCCCCCTGAGCTGTCTCCCTGTGCATAAACAGCCCTTTAATCTCCTATGGTTGCTCTCTCCAGGGAGTGTATCTACCTCAGGTAAATGTTCAACTCTTATGTCTGTCTTTTGTTTGGCTGCAAGCCAAAGGTGTGGGTTTAATTCCAGAGCTGAATGGCAGCTAGGGGCCATAGTCTCAGTGGTTCCACCAGGCTCTATCAGACCAGCAAACCCGGTCCCCCCCCCTTTTTTTTTTTAATTAGGATTTGGGTGAAGATTTACAGAGTAAATTCACTTTTCATACAGCAGTTCACATATACTTTGTCTCAT
>NW_006921705.1:6368860-6369763 GCF_000298275.1 Orycteropus afer afer
TTTTTTGGTGAGTCTCTTGGGTTTTCTAGGTATAGAATCATATCATCATCAAATAGGGATAGTTTGACTTCTTCCTTATCAATTTGGAGGCCTTTGATTTCCCTTTCTTGCCTTATTGCCCTGGCTAGGACTTCCAGTCCAATGTTGAATAGAAGTGATGATAGAGGGCATCCTTGTCTGGTTCCTGTTTGCAAGGGAAATAGTTTCAGTCTCTGTCCTTTGAGAATAATGTTGGCTGTTGGTTTTGCATAGATGTCCTTTATTGTGTTGAGGAGTGTCCCTTGTTGGAGACCAAGAGAGAAATTATCAAAGGACACGAGTCCAAGGCACATGTCCAACAGCAACAATAGAAGGCAAGGCCTCTCTCACAGTTAAATCCTACGTAGTAAAACATTAAGTGTTAAAAGTAGATGTTTTTCCAGTAGTCCATGTTTGGTATTTTGTTGGAACATTTCATACCTTGGATCACTGTGCCCTAGTAAACATTTATTGTTTTACATTCACTATTCCTGAAAAGGCTTTTCTAATTGTTCCTATGATGATCTGTTGTCCTTGGGCACGTAGAGGAGTAAAACTTTAACCATGTAGAAAATAGTTGATTGTATGGATTTCAAGAATAATGATATAATCATGTGTAAATGTATAAATACAGCAGAACAAAGGCCATCTGGCGTCGCTCTCCTGAAGCGTCCGCCTGGCCCCTATATCTCTTAATCCTTTAATCCTTTCGTGTTGCTCTGTTTCATGACCTGTGCTGCCATACGGGACGTGGCAGTCCCTTCTATTCCTATTTTTCTGAGAGTTTTTATCAGGAATGGATGTTGGATTTTATCAAATGCCTTTTCTCCATCAACTGATATGATCATGTGGTTCTTTTTCTTTGTTTTATTTATGTGGTGGATG
>NW_006921705.1:6370204-6371508 GCF_000298275.1 Orycteropus afer afer
CTGAACATTTGGTAGAATTCTCCGGTGAAACCATCTGGGCCAGGACTTTTTTTAGTTGGTAATTTTTTGATGACCTGTTCAATTTCTTCTTTTGTTATGGATCTGTTCAAATTTTCCACATCAGTCTGTGTTAGTTTAGGTAAGTGGTGTGTTTCTAGAAATCTGTCCATTCCTTCCAGATTTTCAAATTTATTGGAGTAAAGTTCTTCATAGTATCCTGATACTATCTTTTTTATTTAAGTTGGTTCTGTTGTGATGTCACCCATTTCATTTGTTATTCATGTTATTTGTATTCTCTCTTTCTTTTCCTTTGTTAAATTTGCCAGTGATTTGTCAATTTTATTAATCTTTTAAAAAAACCAACTTCTAGTCTTGTTGATTCTTCCTATTGTCTATTCTCTGTTCCATTGACTTCTGCTTGAATCTTTATTTCCTTTCTTCTGGTGACTGTAGGCTTATCTTGCTGTTCTTTTTCTAATTGTTGGAGATGTTGATTTTGGCTCTTTCTTCTTTTTTAATGTGTGTATTTATTGCTATAAATTGGCCTCTGATCACCGCTTTTGCTATATCCCAAAGATTTTGGTGTGTTGTGTTTTCATTCTCATTTGATTGAAGGAATTTTTCAATTTCCCTTTTTTATTTCTTCTCCTACCCAGTCTTTCTTAAGCAGGGTGTTGTTCAGTTTCCACATGTTTACTCTTTTTCTGTTGATCTTTCTATTGTTGATTTCTAATTTGATAGCATTGTGATATAAGATGTTTTTCAGTATTTCAGTGTTTTTAAATTTATGAAGGTTTACTTTATGGCCTAACATATGGTCTATCATGGAAAATGTTCCATGTGCACTGAAAAAGAATGTATATTGTGGTGTTGTTGGGTGAAATGCTCTGTAGATGTCTACAAGGTCAAGTTGGTGGATTGTATTGTTTAGCTCTTCTGCATCTTGGTTGAGTTTCTTTCCAGTTGTTCTATCTTTCCTTGAAAGTGGTATATTAAAGTCTCCTACTATGACTGTGGAGTCATCTATTTGCCTTTCCAACTCTTTTAAAGTATTTTGGGGCTCTTTCATTGTGTCCATAGATATTTATTATGGTTGCATCTTTTTGTTCAATTGATCCTTTAATCATTATATAATGTCCTTCCTTGTCTCGTATGGTGGTTTTTGTCTTAAAGTCAATTTGATCAGAAATTAATATTGCCATTCTTGCTCTCTTACAGTTGCCATTTGCTTGATATATCTTTTTCCAACCTTTGATTTTTAGTCCATTTTTGTCTTTGTCTCTAAGGTGTGTCTCTTGTAGGCA
>NW_006921705.1:6371688-6386633 GCF_000298275.1 Orycteropus afer afer
TATTTGTGCTTGTCCTCTTTTTTATTGTGATGTGAAGGTTTATCATTTTTCTTTGAGGTTACCCTGTGATTTATAATTTTCTCCCTGAGATTAGAACAGTCCATTCTGTCTTGCAACTCTCTTGACTTCCTCACCATTTAGAAGTTCTGTAACTTCACAGTATTTTCCCTCTTTTTGGTTTTTAGTTGTCCTCACTTGCCAATTGATGTCTCTGGTTCCATTTCCAATCTTGTAAGCTTATTTTACTTTGCATATATCCATAGCTGCGGTTTCTGGGTTATGGCATCTTGTGTATTAATGGTCAGTTGTTGTTTGCTATTTTTGGTTCTCTGTTTGAAGGATTCCCTTTAGTATCTCTTGTAAGGTTGGTCTGGTTTTAACAAATTCCCTAGTTTCTGCTTATCTGGAAATCTCCTAATTTCACCATCATATTTGAGGGACAATTTTGCTGGGTATATAATTCCTGGTTGAAAATTTTTCTCTTTCAGGGTTTTATATATACCATCCCATTGCCTTCTCGCTTGCATGGTTTCTGCTGAGAAATCAGAGCTTATTCTTTTCTGGTTGTCTTTTGTAAGTGACATTTTGTTTTTCCCATGCTGCTTTCAGGATTCTGTCTTTGTCCTTGGTTTTGATGAGTATGATGATGATATGTTTGCTGATTTTCTTTTGGAGTCTCTCCTGTTTGGGGTTCATTGGACTTCCTGAATGGATATATTCTCATCTTTCATCATATCAGGGAAGTTCTCTTTCAACAAATCTTGGACAATTTTTTCAGTGGGTTTATTTTTCTCTTCCTGTTCTGGAATTCCAATGACATGTAGGTTATTCCTTTTGATGGTATCCCATGTGAACCTTAGGCTTTCTTCATGTTGTTTTGATCTTTTTTCTGACTGATCCCTTTCCAAAGAAGTATTCAGGTATTTGTCTTCAATCTCATTAGTTCTGCCTTCCATTGCATCAATTCTACTCCTTTACCCTTTCAATATGCTATTTGTTTCTGACAATTTAGTATTAATTTTCTGGATTTCTATCTGTAGGTTTTGAATCATTTCTAATTTTTCATTTATTTTGTCATTTTGTTCTTGCAGTTTCATCCGAAATTCTTCTAGGTTTTTGTCTGTGTTTTTCTTGGTCTGCCTCTCAATCCTTTGAAGATACCTAAAAATAATTCTTTTGAATTCCTTATCAGGGAGTTCCAATGCTGCTTCTTCCTCAGGGATGTGTTCTGGGTCTGTATCCTGCTCCCTTGTTTCTACCACTTTACTTGCTTCTTTGTGTGGACTGTGATGGTCTGTTTTCTTGGAGACATTGTGACATTGTTGTATTTACATATCTGTTAACTGTTTGTGAAGAGCAGCTAAGGGTGAGTCAGGCTCCTTTTGGTGGATGTTTATTGTTGGTCCATTGGTGGAGAAGGAAGTAGTGGCTCTTACTCAGTAAGTGAAGCTGCACGAGGTGTGGGTATAGTTGTGTCGTATGGGTACTGTTGCTGTCTCCCACCCAGTTAGACAAAATTAACAATTGAATAACCATCAAAAAAGTAAAAGCAAATGGACAAAAACACACTGTGTAATCATACAAGAACAGCAACAAAAAAAAAAAAAAGGGGGGGGGGAACAAAAGGCAATACCTGGGGAGAGGGCATAAGAGAAAAAGGTAGAGAAGGAGAATAAAGAAGAATAAAATGGGAAAAACACAAAAAGAAAAACAAGGGAGAGGGTTAACCATGAGAAAGGAAAAAAAAAAAATTGGAACCAGGAACAGGGAAAAGAAGAAAACCTAAAAACTAGAACCTGGGAAGGGAAGAATTAAAAAAATAATAATAAAGAGGACAAAAGTATTAATAATAGTAATAGTTTTTAAACAGACAAAAACAAACAAACTAGAAAAAAAAAAACAGAACAGGGCAGGGCAGGGCAGGGCACCCAGGCTCCATCTGAGCACATAGACTGGGATGCAATTCCTGCCGGTCTAGAAAGTGGGTGGGAGTGAGGGATGTCCATGCCTCATTCACCACGAGGGTGTGGGATATAAGAGTAACAAGGGGAATGCTGCACCTTTCCAGTTGTCCACATCCAGAATATCCTTGGGGTTCCTGGCAAGTGAAGCCTGATCTTACGTCCCTGGAATCTGGGAGAACGCTGTCGTTTTAAATATCCAAAATGGTCAAACTGCTTGTAAACATTCAAAATGGCTGCACCCTCCAGACAGGTAAAAGTCCACAGCTCAGCCAGCATTCCTCTTTGCTGCTTCCCCTTTTATTCAGCAGCCATCAGAGCAGGCCTTTGTGCAGTCCCTGTCTAGCAGGGCTGATTTTTAGATTAATTCTTAGGTCCTACAACCAGTCAGCAATATCCAAGCTATCTGTGCCATCAGGCTTGCTGCCAGATTGCAGCTCCGTATGTCTCCTTTTTTGGTGTTTTCATGCAAATTCTTCTGCTAGTTGGAGTTTAGTCCACTTCTATAGCCTTCCTTTCAAACCTCAGGGCTCCAGGATTATCTTCTGTATCTGTGTTAATTAGTTCCTCTTTTATCTGTTGAAGAGGGTCTGTGCAGTCTTTCTGCCTATCCCACCATCTTACCAGCCAATGTCTACAAATATTCTCAGCAATTTAGTTTTATATGCTTCCTGACAATGGGGGTCCTTTTTAAAAATATACCAGTCAAATTTTAAAAACAAAAACAGAACCTAAGCTTTTGCCATTTTATAAGAATAAAACATTTATTCTAAATTATTTAGATAATATAGCTAATTCTACTACCCCAAAATAATTACCTTTTTCCTTTCAGTCTCTCTTTTTTTAATATATACACATATCCATTTAAACTCATTTATTTATTAAAATATGATCTGTAATACATATCCCATAATACACATGGAGAATTTAAATAATAAATTTTTCCACAAAATTTATAATTCAAATAATAATCAAAGTTATTTCCAATTTTGATTGCATATTCTGGTGTGTCTTTTCCCCTTCTTTAAATAGTTGTTTAGTTTTTAAGATTAGACAGCAAAAACTATTTAACCTATAATACTACTGGAATACTCTGCATTTTTTAAAATATGATAAAATATAATGTTATAATTCTAGTGACTAGACAAAAATAAAAGAGAATAAGAATATTTATCTGAAAAGTTGGAAATTGAGACAAAGCATATTTGATGTCCAACTAAACGTTTATCAAGAGGTAGTTGGAAATTTTATAGATGCATGGTATTTTTGTGTTTTTTTTAGAATTATGAAGTTTATTTCACTCCAGAATTATTTTTGCTCAGTAGAGACATATCGTTAGGTGCCACTGAGTCAGCTGCAACTCATAGTAACCTATGTAAAACAGAATGAAACACCACCCAGTGCTGCGCCATCCTTACAATCATTGCTGTGTTTGTACCCATTGTTACAGCCACTGTGTCAATCCATCTCACTGAGAGTCTTCATCTTTTCACTGACCCTCTACTTTACCAAGCATAATGTCCTTTCCAGAGACTGGTTTCTCCTGATAACATGCTTAAAGTATGTGAGACGAAGTCTTGCCTTAGTCTACTTCTGTGGAGCATTTTGACTATACTTTTTCTAAGACAGATTTGTTCCTTCTTCTAGCAACCCATGGTATATTTCATATTCTTCACTGACACTGTAATTCAAATGAATCAATTTTTCTTTATTCTTCCTTATTCATTGTCCAGCTTTTGCAAAATGACATCTTTGCTTTTTAGCATTTCAAAGAGGTCTTTTGCAACAGATTTGCACAATGCAATACGTTCTTGACTGCTGCTTCCATGGGTATCGATTGTGGATCCACGTAAAATAAATCCTTGACAACTCCAGTGTTTTCTCCATTTATCATGATGTTGCTCATTGGTCCAGTTGTGAGGGTTTTAGTTTCATGTTGAGATGTAATCCATACTGAAGGCTATAGTCTTTGATCTTCATCAGTAAGTACTTCAAGTCCTCTACAGTTTCAGCAAGCCAGGTTGCATCATCTGCATATCACAGGTTGTTATTGAGTCTTCCTGATCCCAAGTTCTTCACACAGCCTAAACAAACAAACAAAAAAACCAAACTCACTGCCATTGAGTTGATTCTGACTCATAGTGATCCCCTTTGGGTTTCTGAGGCAGTAAATCTTTACAGAAGTAGATTTTCCAGTCTTCCTTCCACGGAGTGGCTGGTGGGTTTGAACCTCCAAACTTCTGGTTAGCAGTCAAATGCCTTAGGCACTACACCAGCAGAGCTCCTTTCATATAGCCTAGCTTCTTACATAGGAGCTCTGGTAGCGTAGTGCCTAAGGCACTTGACTGCTAACCAGAAGGCTGGTAGTTCAAACCCACCAGCCACTCCTTGGAAGGAAGATTGGGCAATCTACTTCCATAGTGACACCACCTCGGAAACCCAAGGAGGGGTTTGCTATGAGTCAGATCCAACTCAACGGCACATAACAACAACAGCAGCTTCTTATGTATGCCCAGAATTCAGATTGAATAAGTATGGTAAAAGGGTATAACCCTGACAGACATCTTCCCTGATTTTAAACCACACTGTCCCCTTTTTCTGTTCAAATGACTGCTTCTTGCTCTATGTATAGGTTCTACATTAGCACAATTAAGTGTTCTGGAATTCCCATTCTTCACAATGTTAACTATAATTTGTTATGATTCACACATTCAACTATACATAGTCATTTGCTGTGTTGATCATAACAAATTATGGATTGATATATTAAATATAAAAATATTTAAATGTTGGATTATATATTGTATTTATATGTAATTTTCAAGATTGAGCACTCAGCTTGAAAGCATGCATATATATGTATGATTCCTTACACTTTTGTTTTCTTTTTCAATCACTTTGTTCCTGCTCTAGACATGCTATCGATGGCAGACAGCATCTACTGACTAACACTCAGAGCCGAATCAGTTATTTTCTTAGCACCTTTCCATTCTCTCAAGGTCATTATGACCCTTTCAGTGCTTGATTCCATCTTCCTCTCACTGCTGGAAATCAGTTTATTTCACTGTTTTAACATACATCCTTTTTAACCCCTTTCTTCTTGTACTTCTCTTGCCTAGTTCCCTCTGTTGGATCTATTGTTTCTCTTCTTTAATTATTATGTATTACTTTGCTTTTACTATTCCTGTTTTCTTTTTCTATGAAATTCAGTTTTCTTTTTATTTTTTTCCCCTAATATGGATTTGAAAAGTATATATTTTATTTCCTTTCTTTCAGTAGTTTTCCTTAAAATATGTTTCAATGAATACTTTATTTTCTTACCATTCTATCTTTGTCTTTATATTTAGGTTTTATTTTCATTAGAGTTTTATAAAGCACATAGTTTAAATGTCAAATAATCTTCATGGTTTATTAGGATCTCTTATCTCCTTCCTTAGGGAGCTCTGGTGGCACAGTGCCCATGACATTTGACTGCTAACCAGAAGATTGTGGTTCAAACCCATCAGCTGCTCTATGGAAGGAAGATGGGCAATCTACTTCCATAAACCTAATGGGGGTTGCTATGAGTCAGAATCAATTTGATGGCAGTGGGTTTTTTTTTTTTTTTTATCCTTTTCCTTGCCCCTAAGGTAATCAGTTTCATTTCTTTTACTGACCACATTGGTATCTAATTCTATGTCTCTAAAGAACATGATTTTACTTAAATTTTTGGATTTTTCCATTTTGATATTATCTATTGCTTTCATGATTGCCCCACCAGACATGCACATTCTTTCCTCTTTCTCATCCTCACAATATGATCATTTTTATTTTGATTATATCAATCAATATAAAGTTTACAATAATATGATTCTGCAAAAATTTTTCACAGCTGAGCCATGTAGGAAACTGATTAATTTTCCTTACCTGAGCAGCTTTTTGTTTGCCTTAGAGCTAACTGTCTTGTTTTGTCATTTATTTTTTTAAAAAATGTATTTATTGCTAATTTAATCCCAAACTCTGCTGGTTCTCTAAATCTTCTCTTAAAATGTTCAGATGCATTGATTTCATCTGCCTGATGAAATATCTTCCCCATTCTTCTGGCTTGCTCCCATTTAGTCATTATGCCTGATGCTATGTGGCATAGTGCCTAAGGCATATGACTGCTAACCAGAAGGCTGGCAATTCAAACCCAACAGCCACTCCTTGGGAGGAAGGTTGAGCAATCTACTTCCATAGTGATAATACCTCGGAAGCCCAAGGAGGGGTCGCTATGAGTCAGATCTAACTCAATGGCAGTGGGTTGGGTCTTTTGGATTTATGAGGCAGAGCTGTCATCTTGGGGCTTTCCCTTCACTATCATCCTGGGCTTATTCTTGCCACTCTCTTGTGTGTATCTTCTGTCCTGAATCTCTTTCTTTGTTTAGTTTCTTGTTTTGGTGAACCACATCTTCTGGTAGCTTTCTGAAAAGGGGTGCATATAAAGTAAAAGTTTCAAGATCTCACATCTTTAAATATGTCTTTATTTTACTCTCATATGTGATTTATAATTTGGTTGGAAATCGCTCACTGTTAGACTTATGAAGGCTTTGCTCCATTCCCTACACTTTCTCCTTGATCTGGGGAAATCAGAAGCCATTCTCATTTCTGATCTTCTAAAAATACTCCATTTTTTCTCTATGTATAGCTCTGGTAGAGTAGTGCCTAAGGCATTTGACTGCTAACCAGAGGCTGGCAGTTCAAATCCATCACACACTCCATGGAAGGAAGACTGGGAAATCTACTTCCATAGAGATACAACCTTGGAAACCCAACAAGGGGTCACTATGAGTTAGTATCAACTCAATGGCAATGAGTTTGTATCCTTTTTGTTTTTATAGTATCTTCTCTTTGTCACCAGTGTACTGAAATTTGTGGTAATAAGCCTTTACGTGAATATATTTGCATTATTGTTCTGGGTACTCTTTTAATCTTGAAAGTTATATACGCAATTCTGAGAAATTTTCTTAAATTATTTCATTGATGATTTCCTCCCACCCAATTTCTCAGATTCCTTCTAAAATCTGAGATGTTTGATCTCATATATTTTTCCTCTAATTTTCTCAACTTTTAAATTATCCATCTTTTTGTACTACTTTCTAGGAAATGGTCTCAATTTTATTTTCCAACACCTCTAATTTTTCATTTCTGCTTTTGTATTTTTTAGTTTCCCAGGCCTCTTTTTTGTTCTCTGAGAATGCCTTTTATAATATTCTGCTCTTATTTCATGATTACAATATTTTCTCTTAAGTATCTCTGAGAATATTAATGGTTATTTTCTTGGAAATTTTTCCTCCCTACATAGTCTCTTTTTTCTCTAAGTTGCTTTTTTTCTGTTTGTTTTTATTTCTCTCATTTACTTTATAAGTTTCCCCTGGATATCTGGTATTGCTTGGTTGTCCAATTATATTTAAGAGTGTGGGGTTTAAAAAGCTAGTTTTTAGCTCTAAAGTCTATAAAATAGAGGACATGCATATTTATTAATCAATTCTTTCAACAAATATTTATTGGCTATTCAGCATGTGCTAAGTATGCACTGTGTTTGGCAATGGGTTGTCAATGCTGCACAAGATAGACATGGTTCTTGACTTTGTACAGCTTACCAAAAAACCCCACAAACTCTGCCATCCAGTTGAATCTGACTCATAGTGACCCCTCCTTGGGTTTCCAAGGCAGTATCCCTCTGGTGGCATAGTGCCTAAGGTATTTGACTGCTAACCAGAAGGCTGGTGGTTCAGACCCACCAGCCACTCCTCAGAAGGAAGGTTGGGCAATCTACTTCTGTAGAGATACCACCTCGGAAACCCAAGGAGGTGTTGCTATGAGTCAGATACAACTCGATGGCAGTGAGTTCCCTCTACGGCTTTCCTTGTTAATTAAGTCATACCCAAGTAGGGTGGGTCCTAAATTTAATCACTTCTGAGTTTAAAAAAAAAAAAAAAGATCATAATGAACAGAGAGACTTACACACAGGGGAAAACAGATGACATGTGAAGATCTGTCCTTTAGCAAAAGAATGCCCAGGATCACTGGCAGGCACCAGACACCAGGAGACAGGCTCACAGAAAGAATGGATCCTGATTAGAACTTTAAGCCTCCAGAACTGTGAGAAAATAAATTTCTGTTCTTTAAAGCCATTCACTTCTGATATCTGTGTTAACAGTAACTCTAGGTAACTAAGACAGCAATAAACAGGGTACTATAAAAGTGAATAAGGAAACGAAGTTGCAGCCATACCTCACCTCCACCAACCTTCTGGGTCGGCAGAAATTCCATACCAGGTTATGTGCTCTGACGAGCCTGGGTGCCCTGCCCCATCCCACCCAGATTTTTTTTTTTCTTTTTTTATTCTTCTTCCTTTTTATTTTTATTCTTTGTTCCCAGATTTTAGTTTTCAGCTTTTTCTCTCTTCTCTCTTCCCTCTTCTTGGTTTCCATGTTTTTCTTTCTTGTGGTTCTCCCCATCTTGTTTTTCTTTTTGCCTTCTTCCACTTTTTTTTCTCATTATTCTCTTACTCTACCTCTTTTCTCTTATTCCCTCATGCCCAGATATTGTGGGGGGTTTTTCTGTTTTTTTTTTTTTTTTATTGTCTCCCCACCCACTTTTTGGTGATTGGTCTTGTGTATGTACATGGTGTGTATTTTTTGTCCTCTTGCTTTCACTTTTTTGATTGTTGTTTTTGGCTAACTGAGTGGGAGAGAGCAACCATGCTCTCAATCACACTTGCACCTCCTGCAGCCTCACTTGCTCAGTGAGGGCCACCACTGCCTTCTGTACCAACTGGCCAACAATACACAGCCACCAATACAAGCCTGACTCACCCTTAATGGCTCTTCACAAGCAGTTAACAGAGATCTGTGGAGTCACTCTAATTCTTCATCACAGTGGTGAGTGCATAAGTTCTGTTAACTAATAAATAGAGGAGCACACTACCCTGCTTACTCAGATACATCCAAACAAAACAAAGAAAATGAAAATCTTAGGCGAATCACACCAAAATACAATCACCAATTAAATAGAAATACAAAAACATCACAATGTTTTGGAGACAACAGACCATCACAGTCCACATAAGAAAGCAAGATAAAGCAGTAGAAACAAAGGAGCAGGATACAGACCCAGAACACATCCCTGAGGAAGAAGCAGAATTGGAACTTCGTGATAAGGAATTCCAAAGAATTATATTTAGGTACCTTTGATGGATTGAGAGATAAATCGAGGAAAACACTGAAAAAAATTAAGGAAAACACAGACAAAACCCTAAAATAATTTCAGAAGACAATACAAGAACAAACTGACAAAATAAGTGAAAAATTAGAAATGATACAAAATCTACAGACAGAAATGCAGATTAATACTAAATTTTCAGAAATAGATAACACATTGAAAAGGCAAAGGAGTAGAATCAAATAAATGGAAAATAAAAATTAAGGAAGAAACCTTAAGATTCATGTGGGATACCATCAAAAGAAATAACCTATGTGTATTGGAATTTCAGAATAGGAAGAGAAAAATAAAACCACAGAGAAAATTGTTGAAGATTCGCTGGAAGAGAATTTCCCTGATGTGATGAAAGATGAGAATATATCCATTCAGGAGGTCCCACGAACCCCAAACAGGATAGACTCCAGAAGAAAATCACTAAGACATATCATTATCAAACTCACCAAAACCAAACACAAAAAAAGAATCCTGAAAGTAGCATGGGAAAAAGAAAAATTTACCTACAAAGGGCAACCTTAAGACTAAGCTATGATTTCTCAGCAGAAACTATGCAGGCGAGAAGGCAATGGGATTGGATATATAAAACCCTCAAAGAGAAACATTTCCAACCGAGAATTATATACCCAACAAAATTGTCCCTCAAATATGATGGTGAAATTAGGAGATTTCCAGATAAGCAGAAATTAAGGGAATTTGTTAAAACCAGACCAACCTTACAAGAGATACTAACGAGAGTCCTTTGAACAGAGAACCAATAATAGCAAACAACAACTAACCATTAATATGCATCATGGCAACCCAGTAACCAACCTCGTTATGGAAGTATCCAAAGTAAAACAAGCTTACAAGATTGTAAACAAGGAACCAGAAGCATCGATTGGCAAAAGAGGACAACTATAAAACAAAAACAGGGAAAAAATAGGGTAGGTAAAGAGCTTCTAAATAGTGAGGAAGTCAAGACAATTGCAAGATAGAATGGACTGTTCTAAACTCAGGGAGAAAATTATAAGTCACAGGGTAACCTCAAAGAGAAATGATAAATCTTTACATCACACACAAAAAAGGACAAGCACAAATATTTATCAAATACTAAAACAAAAACAACAATTGATATCCTAGGTATTAATGAGCTGAAATGGACTATTTTTGGCCATTTTGAATCAGATGATCATATGACCTACTATACTAGGAGTGAGAACTTGAAGAAGAATGGCATGGCATTCATCATCACAAAGAATGTATCAAGATCTATCCTGAAGTAAAATGCTGTCAGTGATAGGATAATATCCATATGCCTATGAGGAAGACCAGTTAATACTACCATTACTAAAATTTACACACCAATCACCAAAGCCAAAGATGAAGAAATTGAAGATTTTTACCAACTTCTGCAGACTGAAATTGACCAAACATGTAATCAAGATGTGTTCATTATCACTGGTGATTGGAATGCAAAAGTTGGAGACAAAGAAGAATCTCTAGTAGTTGGAAAATATGGTTTTGGTGATAGAAATGTTGCTGGTGATTGCATGACAGAATTTTACAAGACCAATGACTTATTAATTGCAAATACTCTTTTTCGACAACACAAACGACAGCTATCTATGTGGACTGTGCAAGATGGAGTACACAGGAATTAGATTGACTACATCTGTGGCAAGAGGCAATGGAGAAGCTCAATATCTTCAGGCAAAACAAGGCCACGAGCTGACTGTGGGACACACCATCAACTACTCATATGCAAGTGCAAGTTGAAGCTGAAGACAATGAAAAGAAGTCCATGAGAGCCAAAATATGACCTTGATTATATCTCTCCTGAATTTAGAAACCATCTAAAAAACAGATTTGATGCACTGAACACCAATGACTGAAAACCAAAGGAACTGTGGGATGACATCAAGAACATTATCTGTGAAGAAAGCAAGGGGTCATTAAAAAGACAGGAAAGGAAGAAAAGACCAAAATAGATGTTAGAGGAGACTGAAACTTGCCCTTGAACAGAGTAGCTAAAGCAGATGGAAGAAATGACAGGATAAAAGAGATAACCAGAAAATTTCAAAGAGTATCTTGAGAAGACAAAGTTAATTATTATAATGAAACACGCAAAGACCTGGAGTTGGAAACCCAGAAGGGAACAACACACTCGGCATTTCTCAAGCTGAAAGAACTAAAGAAAAAATTTAAGCTTTGAATTGCACTATTGAAAGATTCCATATGTTGAATGATGAAGGAAACATCGAAAGAAGATAATGGAATACACAGAGTCACTATACCAAAAAGGATTTGTAGATGATCAACCATTTCAGAAGGTGACATATGGCCAAGAACCAATGGTATTGAAGGAAGAAGTCGAAGTTGCACTGAGGGAATTGGCAAAAACAAGGCTCCAGGAAGTGAGGGAATACCCATTGAGATGTTCCAACAAAAGGATGCAGCACTGGAGGCCCTCACTCATCTATGCCAAGAGATTTGGAAGATAGGTACCTGGCCAACTGACTGGAAAAGATTCATATTTGTACCCATTCCAAAGAAAGGTGATCCCACAGAATGTGGAAATTAAACACTATCACTGATATAACATGCAAGTAAAATCTTAATGAAGATAATTAAAAAATATTTGCAGCAGTATATTGACAGAGAACTTCCAGAAATGCAAGCTGGATTCAGAAGGGGACATGGAGCAAGAGATATAGTTAATGTCAGATGGATTTGGGCTCAAAGCAAAGAATACCAGAAAGATGTTTACTTGTGTTTTATTGTCTATGCAAAGGCATTCGATTGTGTGAATCATAACAAATTGTGGATAACATTGAGGAGAATGGAAATTCCAGAACAATTAATTATACTCATGAGGAACCTGTACATAGACCAGAAGGCTGTCATTCGAACAGATCAAGGGGATATTGCATGGTTTAAAATCAGGAAGGGAGTGAGTCAGGGTCGTATCCTTTCACCATACTTATTCAGTCTGTATGCTGAGGAAATAATCTGAGAAGCTGGATTATATAAAGAAGAATGTGGCATCAGGATTGGAGAAAGGCTCATTAACAACCTGAGATATGCAGGTGACACAACTTTGCTTGCTGAAAGTGAGGATGATTTGGAGTACTTACTGATGAAGATTAAAAACTACAGTCTGCAGTATGGGTTACACCTCAGTATAAGGAAAACAAAAATCCTCACAAGTGGACAAATAAGCAGCATCACAATAAATAGAGAAAAGACTGAAGTTGTCAAAGACTTCATATTGCTTGGCTCTACAACCAACATCAATGGAAGCATCATTCAAGACATCAGATGATGTATGCATTGGGCAAATCTGTTGCAAAAGACCTCTTTCAAGTGCTGAAGAGCAAAGATATCTCCTTGAAGACTAAGATGAGCCCAACCCAAGCCATGGTATTTTCAATTGCCTCATATGCATGCGAGAACTGGACAATCAATAAAAAAGACTGAAGAAGAGTTGATGCTTTTGAGTTGTGGTGTTGGCAAAGAATTCTGAAAGCACCATGAACTGCTGAAAGAGCTAACAAATCTGTCCTGGAAGAAGTGCAGTCAGAATGCTTCTCAGAAGCGACAATGGCCAGACTGTCTCACCTATTTTGGTCATGTTGTCAGAAGGGACCATTCTCTGGAGAAGAATGCCTTGCTTGGTAAAGTGGATCAACAAGAGGAGAAGGCCCTCAACAAGATGGACTGACACAGTAGCTGCAGTGATGGGCTCAGGTATAATAGGGACAGGACTGGGCAGTGTTTCGTTCTGCTGTACATAGGGTTTCTATGAGTTGGAGATGAGTTGATGGCACCTACCAACAACAACAGCAATGAAAGAAATGATAACACAATTCATAAACAATATGAGCTCAGCACAGAAAATTATATGGAACAAAGAAATCAGCACCACCATGAAAAAACACATAACAAAATGACAGCAACAAAGTCACACTTGTCAATAATTACACTGAACATAAATGGATTAAATGCACCACTCAAAAGATGGATAGTTGCAGATTGGATAAGAAAACATAACTCATCAATATACTGTTGACAAGAGACATACCTTAGAGACAAAGACAAAGATAGACTAAAAATCAAAAGTTGGGAAAAGATCTATTAGGCAAATGGGAATAAAAAAAGAGCTGGAGTAGAAATATTAATTTCTGATAAAATTAACTTTAAGACAAAAACCACCATAAGAGACGAGGAAAGACATTATATAATGATTAAAGGATCGATTGAACAAGACAACATAACTGTAATAAATATCTATGTACCCAATGAAAGAGCCCTAATATGCATAAATCAGAAGTTTAACAGAATTGAAAAGACAAATACAGCACTCCACAGTCATAGTAAACCAAAAACCAAACTCACTGCCTTCGAGTCGATTTGATTCATAGTCTGATCCTCCATGGGTTTGCAAGGCAGTATCACTACAGAAGTAGGTTGCCCAATCTTCCTTCTGAGGAGTGGCTGGTGGGTTTGAACTGCCAGTCTTCTGGTTAGCAGTCAAATGCCTTAGGCACCATGCCACCAGAGCTCCTATAGTCATAGCAGGAGAATTTAATACACCACTTTCAATCAAGGATAGAACAACTGGAAAGAAACTCAACAAAGGAGCAGAAGAACTAAATAATACAATCCACCAACTTGACCTTATAGACATCTACAGAGCATTTCACTCAACAACAGCAAAATATACATTCATTTCCAGTGCACATGGAACATTCTCCATGATAGATCATTTCTTAGGCCATAAAGCAAGTCTTAATAAATGTAAAAACTTTGAAATACTGCAGATATCTTCTCAGATCACAATGCTATAAAATTAGATATCAACAATAGGAAGATCAACAGAAAAAGAACAAACACATGGAACCTGAATGACACCATCTTTAAAAATGACTGAGTAATAGAAGAAATAAAAAAATGAAATAAAAATTTTCCTAGAATCAAATGAGAATGAAAACATAACATACCAAAATCTTTGGGACACAGCAAAAGCAGGGATCAGAGGCTAATTTACAGCAATAAATGCACACCAAAAAAGAAGAAAGAGCAAAGCCAGCACCTTAAACCAACATGTTCAACAATTAGAAAAAGAGCAACAACAACAACAAAGCCTACAGTCACCAGAAGAAAGGAAATAATAAAGATTCCAGCAGAAATAAACGAAATAGAAAATAGAAAGATAATAGAAAAAAATAAATAAAATTAGAAGTTGGTTTTTTTTAAAGATTAATAAAATTGACAAACCACTGGCAAATTTAGCAAAGGAAAAGAGGGAGAGAATACAAATAACACGAATAAGAAATGAATTGGGCAACATCACCACAGATCCAACTGAGATAAAAAGGATAGTGTCAGGATACTATGAAGAACTGTACTCCAACAAATTTGAAAATTTAGAAGAAATGCACAGGTTTTTAGAAACACACTACTTACCTAAACTAACACAGACTGAAGTGGAAACATTGAACAGACCCATAACAAAAGAAGAAATTGAACAGGTCATAACAAAATTACCAACAACAAAAAGCCTCAGCCCAGATGGTTTCATTGGATAATTCTACCAATCATTCAGGGAAGACTGACACCAATCCTACTCAAACTATTCCAGAACATAGAAAAGGATGGACTCTTCCCAGATTCATTTTATGAAGCAAGCATAACCTTGATACCAAAACCAGGCAAAGACATCACTCAAAAGGAAAACTACAGACCAATATCCCTCATGAATAT
>NW_006921705.1:6387538-6390436 GCF_000298275.1 Orycteropus afer afer
ATAGCAATGGCTACCAAAAAAAAACAAAAAACAAAAAAAAACACACTTGGGAATAAATCTATCTTACGAGGGACACAAAAGACCTCTACAAAGAAACCTATAAAATATTACTACAAGAAATCATAAGAGATCTACATAAATGGAAGAACATACCATGCTCATGGATAGGAAAATTGAACATTGTAAAAATGTTAGTTTTACCCAAGGCAATCTATACATTCAATGCAATCCCAATCCAGATCCCATCAACATTCTTCAAGGATATGGAAAAACCAATCACTAACTTTATATGGAAAGGAAAGAGACCTCGGATAAGCAAAGCACTATCGAAGAAGAAGAACAAAGCAGGAGGTCTCACACTCCCGGATCTTAAAACCTACTATATAGCCACAGTAGTCAAAACTGCTTGGTATTGGTACAATGACAGACACATACACCAATGGAATAGAATTGAGAACCCAGAAATAGATCCATCTACCTATGGTCAGGTGATCTTCAACAAAGGGCCTAAATCCATTAAATGGGGAAGAGATTGTCTGTTTAGCATATGGTGCTGGCAAAACTAGATACTCATTTGCAGAAAAATGAAACAAGATCTTTATTTCACACCATAAACAAAAACTAACTCCAGATGGATCAAAGACTTAAACATGAAACCTAAAACTATAAAGTTCCTCAAGGAAAAACTAGGGGAAAATTTAAGTGCTCTTAAGCAATCTACTTCTGTAGAGATACCGCCTCAGAAACCCAAGGAGGGGTTGCTATAAGTTGAATCTACTTGATGGCAGTGAGTTTTGGTTTTTTTTAGTGACATAAATAGACTATCAAGCATAACCTAAAATGCAGAAACAGCAGAAGAGAAACTAGATGAATGGGACCTTCTAAAAATTAAATTTTTATGTTCTTCCAAAGACTTCTCCAAAGAGTCAAAAGAGAACCTACAAACTGGGAAAGAATATTTGGCAATGACATATCTGACAAGGGACTTATGTCTAAAATGTATAGAAAATTCCAACACCTAAACAACAAAAAGACAAACAATCCAATTAAACAACAGGCAGAAGACATGAATAGACACTTCACCAAAGAAGATATTCAGGTGGTCAACAAACACATGAAGAAATGTTCATGATCATTAGCCATTGGAGAGATGCAAATCAAAACAACAATGAGATGCCATCTTGCCCCAGCCCTAATAGCAAAGTTCAACAAGACAGAAGATAAATGCTGGTGAGGATGTGGAGAGATTGAGACTCTCACACACTGTTGGTGGGACTGTCAAATGATACAACCACTGTGGAAAGCAGTATGGTGATTCCTTAAAAATTTGGAATTAGAAATAGCATTTGACCCAACCATTCCATTACTAGGTATATATCCTAAAGAAGTAAGAGCCAGGACAAGAACACATATAGGCATACCCATATTCATCGCAGCACTATTTACAATAGCCAAAAGATGGAAATAACCTAGGTGCTCATCAACAGAAGAAGGGATAACCAAACTATGGTACATAAACACAATGGAATACTATGCAACCCTAAAGAATAATGCAGAACCTACAAAACACTGCAGAACATGGATGAACTTGGAAGACATTATGCTGAGTGAAAAAAGTCAATCACAAAAGGACAAATATTGTATTAGTCCACTATTGTAAAAAGTCAAGGAAAGGTTTATATATGGAATGAAACTTTCTTTGTTGGTTACCAAGGGTGGGAGGGGAGGGGAGAGGAGGGAACACTGTTAGATAGGTAGAGACAAGTATTGATTTGGGTGAAGAGAAGGGCAATGTACCAAATGTGAGTGATCAACACGGTGGCATTGAGGAAGAGGAAGACACTGAGAGGTGCATGGGAGGTATAGACAACAAAGATGAACCCTTTTGCACATACAGTACTGTGCTGTCAGTGATGGCAAACTTTGATCTATGGATGGATAGATGGGAGGACAAGCTGAATGACTAGGTATGTCTATGCAGAGGGGAGTGTGCCCTTGACCATGTATAGGGTTGGCAGACAATGTTTCTACAAACATATTTTTATGTTCTGTAAGAATGTCCAGGTATATAGTAGAGCTGACAAGGGACAAGATTGTAGTGACTTCATGGTCATAGTCAGCTACCCAGAGGGAGTGAGTAGTGGGACCTGTGGGCTTGGGATCATGGTCGCAGGGGTCATCAAGCTCAACTGGCATAACATACTATGCAAAAACTTTGTTCTACATCCTACTTTGGTGAGTAGTGACTGGGATCTTAAAAGCTTGCAAATGGCCCTCTAAATGCAATGATGGGTCTCGCCTCATTCAGAGTGAAGAAGAATTAAGAAAACTAAAGACTCATGGCAACAATTAGTCTAAAGGACTGGTATACCATGAGACCCTCAGCATATGTGACCATGAGACCAGAAAGGCTCGATGGTGCCCAGCTACCACTGCCAACCACTCGGAGGGGGATCTACGTAGGATCCTGGATAAAGTGGGAGAATAACGTGGAACAAAACTCAAAATCATAAAAAAAAAAAAAAGACCACGTTTGCTGCTCTGATAGAGCCTGGTGAAACTCCTGAAACTATGTTCCCTAGCTGTCCTTTGGCTCTGGAATTGAACCCACTGCTGTGGCTTCCAGCCAAATAAAAGGCATATGAGCTGAACATTTACATTAGGTAGGTACACTCCTTGGAGAGATTAGTCATGGGAGCATAGAAGTGTATGCACTGGGAGAAGGCTCAGAGGTAAGAGTGCATGGGAGGGAAGGACAGGGAAGTGGTAGTTATGGTGGGGGTGAGTGGGGAGAGTTATTACACTGTGGGAAATTGCAGTCAATGTCATGAGACAAAATGTGTATGAACTGCTATATGGAAAGTGAATTTGCTCTGTAAACTTTCACCCAAATCACAA
>NW_006921705.1:6390741-6407323 GCF_000298275.1 Orycteropus afer afer
GGGCAATCTACTTTCGTAGAGACACTGCCTCAGAAACCCAAGGAGGGGTCATTGTGAGTCAGAAACAACCCGACAACATTGAGGTTTTTTTTTTTTTGAAGGGTTAGTAGGAGTTGGAATCAACTCAACAACCACAAGTTTGGTTTTTGTTTATACAGTGAAACTTGTGAGAGCCACAACCCCATAAGACTGTCTTGTTTTCTGGGGTCTTGCAAGTTTTCCACCACTGACAAGGTGCAGTCTTACCATTTTTCTATCGTACTCTACTAGTGGAAAATATTTCAGTTTCCCTTCTCTGACAAATTTCTGCCTTACACAGGTTCCAGCTTCTGCAGTTTTTACTGTAACAAGTAAATGGTAGCTTGAGGGCCAGATTTAGGTAAGTGATCAGGAAGGACCTTGCTGAGGAGATAACATTAAGAAGACAGCTAAAGGATAACAAATCAGCCATGTGAATGGCTTGGGTAAGCCAATCGGAATGGAAATACAAAGGCTTTGAGGTGACAAGGAGATTGGCTGTTTTCCAGAAACTGATGAAAGGTTAGAGTTACTCCGATAGAGTGACATGTTGTTTTGGTTGTTAGGTTTCTGAACACACTTGATATTATAAGCTTCGTGCTTATAAGCAGAACTACTTTTTATGTACAATATAGACATAGCATTTTAACGTTATTACTACTGCCTCGGAAACCCAAGGAGGGGTCGCTATGAGTCAGGGCCGACTCGACAACAAATAACAACAACAACACCAACAACTATTTATGCAGAACTTATTATTTCTGGGTATAAATAATACCATTAGCCTACTAAATGCCAAACACTTACAAATATTCCTTATTTAATTCTCCCCAAAATCCTGCAGGAAAGCTATTATTACCTCATTTTACAGATGAGGAAACTGAGACTTAGGTTAAGTAAGTTCCCCAATGTCACTTAGCACCAACAAGAGGTTGTTCCATTATTTGGCCCCAAAGCCTTACCCCATAAGACCTGTACTTCCAAGTATAAAACTCCAGTGGCTTTATTTTATTTTTATTTAAATGTAGCATATCACTTTATGATAGAAAGTGTGTTAGGCTGGGTTCTCTAAAGAAGCAAAACCAGTAAAGCTTATATATACATACAGAGAAAGAGAAATTTATCTTAGGAAAATGGCTCACACACTTACGGAAGCTGGCAAGTCCCAAGTTCTTGGATCAAACATCAAGCTGGAAGCTTTTCCTGACTCATGCAGTTCCAGGGGCTGACAAGCTCAAGGTTGGCAGGCAGTACTGGCTGTTGACTCCCAACAAATGAAGAATCCAAGATTTCCAGGCCGAATGGTGGATTGTTCACTCACGGACGGTTGTAGGCAGCACAACAGGAACCCGGTCCACAGAATGAGTGTCTCTTTTCCCATGATGTCCATAAATATATTGGAAGCAGGCCACACACCTAGGGAAACTCCCTTTCAACAGATTAGCTGCTCAAAACATATACATCTAATTCCATCATGGGAATAACCCACATCACATTTCCTTAAACTACACAGAATTGTGGTCCAGCCAAGCTGACACACAGCTCCAACTATCACAGAGAGCTAATATAAAAGGGACTTCTCTTGATGGACAGAAGCTCTGGTGGTGTAGTGTTTAAGGCATTTTGCTTCTAACCAAACTCAGTAAGTCAAACTTACCAGCCTCTCCATGGAAGAAAGATGAGGCAGTGTTTACATAAAGATTTACAGCCTGAGGAACCCAATGGAGCTTGTGATGAGTCAGAATCAGCTCGATGGTAATGAGTTTGGTTTGGTTTTTGGTTTCTTGATGGATACAACAAACACCAAGTTCTTTCTTCTAGGTTACATCTAACAGTCCTTGTAAGCCAGGAGGACACTGTTTCAACAAATTAGACAAGTTTTAATTTGTATGGCAGAACTCTTAAAAAAAAAAAAAGATTTAAATAAAGTCAGTAAGTGAAAGAAGCAGGGATTACACAATAATAACAATTAAAAAAATAGGACTTTTGATATTTAAATTTTCTATGATTATATCTAGTCCTATCGAGTTCTGGCTCTCACAGGCTTCACTGTATAAAAGCTGATAACCAAACCAAACTCACTGCCGTCAAGTCAGATCCGACTCATAGCGACCCCTCCTTGGGTTTCCAAGGTGGTATCACTATGGAAGTAGATTGCCCAACTTTCCTTCCAAGGAGTGGTTGATGGGTTTGAACCGCTAGCCTTCTGGTTAGCAGTCTGGTAGCATAGTGCCTAAGGCACTTGACTGCTAACCAGAAGGCTGGAGGTTCAAGCAGCTCCTCAGTTTTTATATTCCAAAGAAATGTTCTTGATGACTTACTAGAAAGTTCTGGAGAATGCTATAACAGAATTTTTGAATTACATTTTTTTTCCCTTAAGAACCAGTCCAACGGCTATAAAACACAGTAATTAAAGTTCAAGTGGACATAAGCAAGCAGACTTATTATTGCTATGCTTCAATTTTTAAAATTATAGAACAGGAAGTCAATGTTAACATCTCAAAATTCCTGGGACAACTACAAAGGAATGCACAATGGCAGGTTGCACTTGGGCCAGAAAAACGTTTGTCAAATTAGTACAAGATCCAGTTTGAAAGCTGTACTGATATGTACTGAAGAAAAGGTAATAAGGGGTACATTTGGTCAAGCAATCAAGGTGGTGAAAAGGGTGGTAATAACGAAGAGGTGGAATTATAAGAGAAAGTCTAGTTAGTTAGAAAAAGAAAACTAATGGTGTTGAAACTACTACATCTGAAGTTCCCAGAGTGACCCCTCACCCTATCCAGAGTAGAGTCTGATGGAACTGAGTGACTGGCAAGGCTAACGGAAGACTAAAAAGACAAAAAGTGGGACCCTGGTGAGAAGAGCAAAAAAAAGGCAGTGGTTCTCAACCAAGGCTGGGCATTAGACTCACCCTGGATGAATTGTAAGGGGGTAAAAAAAAAAAAAAAAAAAAAAAACCCAGTCCTTACCCAACCAAATGAATCAGACTCACTGGGGGCTCTGGCCAGGGAAAGCTTTCCAGGAGATTCTAATACATAGGATGGGTTGAGAATTGTTACTGTAATAGTATAGACAGATTAGAATTTCTGGGAGAATATGTGTTCTAACTTCATAATCTGAATCTCCATGTTAATCTTGTTCATTGCCTTATTGTAGCTATAATCACATAAGAAACCTGCACCTGCAGCCACATTCCTAAAATCATAAAGCCAGGACAGGAACATCCCACAAGACAGAGCAATCATATTTCTTAGACCATGAGACCAAGAAAGTAACACTGCAATGTGTTATTGTTGTTAGGTGCCACTGAGTTGGCTCTGACTCATAGCAACCCCATGTACAACAGAACAAAACACTGCCCAGTCCTGTGCCAGTCTCACAATCCTTGCTATACCTGAGCCCATCATTGCAGCCACTGTGGCAATCCATCTCATTGAGGGCCTTCCCCATTTTCACTGACCCTCCACTTTACCAAGCAGATATCCTTCTCGAGGGAATGGTCCTTTCTGACCACATGACCAAAGTAAGTGAGACGAAGTCTAGCCATTCTCGCTTCAAAGGAGCATTTCGGCTGCACTTCCAGGACAGATTTGTTAGTTCTTTTGGTAGACCATGGTACTTTCAGTATTCCTCACCAGCACCACAATTCAAAACTGTCAACTCTTCTTTGGTTTTCCTTGTTCATTGTCCAGCTCTCACATGCATATGAGGTGATTGAAAATACCATGGCTTGGGTTAGGTACACCTTAGTCTTCAAGGAGACATCTTTGTTCTTCATCACTTGAAAGAGGTCTTTTGTAGCAGATTTGTCTAATGCGATACATCATCTGATGCCTTGACTGCTGTTCCCATGGTGTTGATTGTGGAACCAAGTAATATGAAATCTTTAACAACTTCAATCTTTTCTCCATTTATTGTGAGGAATTGCTGGTCCAGATGGGAGGATTTTTGTTTTCTTTATGTTGAGATGTTATCCATACTGCAGATTAAAGTCTTTAATCTTCATCAGCAAGTGCTTCAAGTAATCCTCACTTTCAGCAAGCAAAGTTGTGTTGTCTGCATATTGCAGGTGGTTAATGAGTCTTCCTTCAATTCTGATGCCATATTCTTCTTCATATAGTCCAGCTTCTCAGATTATTTGTTCAACATACAAATTGAAGTACGATGAAAAGAAACAACCTGACACACTCCCTTCCTGATTTTACACCATGAGGTATACCCTTGTTCTGTTCAAATGACAGCCTCCTGGTCTGCGTACAGGTTCCTGATGAACACCATCAAGTGTTCTGGAATTCTCATTCTTCTCAATGTTATCCATAATTTGTTATGATCCACACAATTAAATGCTTTTGCATAGTCAATAAAACACAAGTAAACATCCTTCTGGTATTCTTTGCTTTGAGCCAAGATCCATCTGACATCAGCAATGATATCCCTTCTCGTTACACATCCTCTTCTGAATCCAGTTTGCAGTTCTGGAAATTCTCTGTCAATATACTGCTGCAACCATCTTTGAATTATCTTCAGCAAAATTTTACTTGCATGTAGTATTAATAATATTGTTTGATAATTTCCACACGGGAGCTCTGGTAGCATAGTGCCTAAGGCACTTGACTGCTAACCAGAAGGCTTGTGGTTCAAACCCACCAGCCACTCCTCGGAAGGAAGATGGGGTGATCTACTTCCGTAGTGATACTGCCTCGGAAACCCAAGGAGGGGTCACTATGAGTCGGGTCCGACTCGACAGCACATAACAACAACAACAACAACAACAATTTCCACATTCTGTGGGATCACCTTTCTTTGGAATGGGTACAAATATGGATCTCTTCCAGTCAGTTGGCCAGTTAGCTGTCTTCCAAATTTCTTGGCATAAACAAGTGAGTACCTCCAGCATGGCATCCATTTGTTGTAACATTTCAATGGGTATTCCATCAATTCCTGGAGCCTTATTCTTTGTCAATTCCTTCACTGCAGCTTCAACTTCTTCCTTCAGTGCCATTGGTTCTTGAACAGACGCCACCTCCTGAAATGGATGAACATCAACCACTTCTTCGTAGAGTGAATGTGTATTCTTTCCATCTTCTTTTGATGTTTCCTGCATCATTCAATATTTTGTCCATAGAATCTTTCAGTATTGCAACCCAAGGCTTGAATTATTTCCTCAGTTCTTTCAGTTTGAGAAATGCCGAGTTTTGTTCCCTTTTGGTTTTCTAACTGCAGGTCTTTGCACAATTCATTATAATAATTGATTCTGCCTTCTCAAGCTGTTCTTTGAAATCTTCGGTTCAGCTCTTTTATCTTGTCATTTCTTCCATTTGCTTTAGCTACTCTCTGTTCAAAGGCAAGTTTCAGAGTTTCTTCTGACATCCATTTTGGTCTTTTTTTTCCTTTTCTGTCTTTTTAATGACTTTTTGCTTTCTTCATGGATGATGTTGATGTCATCCCACAATTCCTCTGGTTTTCGGTCACTGGTGTTCAATGCATCAAATCTATTCTTTACATGGTCTCTAAATTCAGGAGGGATGTAATAAAGGTCATATTTTGGCTCTTGTTGACTTGTTTTAATTGCCTTCAGCTTCAATTTGAACTTGCATACGAGCAACCAATGGTCTGTTCTACAGTCAGTTCCTGGCCTTGTTTTGGCTGAAGATACTGAGCTCCTCCAGCCTCTTGCCACAGATGTAGTCAGTCTGATTCTTGTGTACTCCATCTTGTGAAGTCCATGTATGTAGCCATGGTCTGTGTTGTTGAAAAAAGGTATTGCAATGAATAAGTCATTGGTCTTGCAAAATTCTATCATGCGCTCTCCAGCGTTATTTCTATCACCAAGGCCATATTTTCTAACTACTGGTGATTCTTCTTTGCTTCCAACTTTTGCATTCCAATCACCAGTGATAATCGACAAATCTTGATTGCATGTTTGGTCAATTACAGACTGCAGAAATTGGTAAAAATCTTCAATTTCCTCATCTTTGACTTTGGTGGCTGGTGCATAAATTTGAATAATAGTAGTCTTAACTGGTCTTCCTTGTAGGCATATGGATATTATCCTATCACTGACAGCATTGTACTTCAGGATAGATCTTGAAACATTCTTTGTGACAATGAATGCCACTCCATTCCTTCTTAATTTCTCATTCCCGGCACAGTAGATCATATGATCTTCTGATTCAAAATGGCCAAAACCAGTCCATTTCAGCCCACTAATGCCTAGAATATCGGTTTTCACGCATTCCATTTCATTTTGACAACTTCCAATTCTCCAAGATTTATACCTCATACATTCCATGTTCCAATTATTAATGGATGTTTGCAGCTGTTTCTTCCTTACCATTTTGAGTCATACCACATCAGCAAATGGAGGTCCTGAAAGCTTTACACCATCCATATTATTAAGGTCGACTCTACTCTGAGGAGGCAGCTCTTTGCCAGTCGTATTTTGAGTGCCTTTCGACCTGAGGGGCTCATCTTCTGGCACTATATCAGACAGTGTTTCAGGGCTATTCATAAAGTTTTTCAGTAATATACCAGACAGTGTTTCACTGCTATTCATAAGGTTTTCACTGGTCAATTCTTTGAGAAGTTGATGGCCCCTTCCTTCTTCGGAGTCTGTCTTAGTCTGGAAGCTCAGCAGAAACCTGTCCACCATGGGTGACCCTGCTGGTATGTGAAATACCAGTGGCATAGCCTCCAGCCTCACAGCAACACACAAGCCACCACAGTATGACAAACTGAGAGATGAGTGGTGGTGGTGAATAGTATCCTCCATTTATTATAGTTGCTTCTAGCGGTATAAACTTCCCCAAACTCCAGGGCCAAACCGGCAGATTGTGAACAGCCTTCTCAAGTTTCCAAACCAGCCTTAAGGCAGGAAAGCAAGAGAAGCCTAGTGCCTTAAATGGGACACAGTCCAGGTATATGGAATTGTTCACCATGCTGTGCTAAAATCTGATAGCCTGAGGCATGTGGCACAGGGCACCAAAATAGCTATAGTGGGATAGGATCCCCTTTCCTATTTTCTGAGGTCTGGGACATAATGACCCTCCTAATGGGGCATGACACACAAAGACTGCTGTATAACTAATGGGGCACTTGATAGTGAACTTAAAGATGGAAAAAGAGATTGAAACTTTTCTTAGCATAAAGATGTATAGAATATGTGCCAAAGGAACCAATCTGGTACTATGAATGGTCTGATTGTTTTGTACCTGCTCTCGCTTCATAAGATTCTGGAGGAAGAAGACCATTCAGAAACTGGGACAGGAAACTTACGTTTTATAGTGGTGGTGGTGGTTGTTAGCTCTAGTCTACCCACTCATGGTGCTCCCAGGCACAATGGAATGGTCCTGCACCATCCTTATGATTGACTACAGATCAGACCATTGTGATTCATAGGGTTTTCACTGCTGATTTTTGGAAGTAGATTGCCAGGTCTTTGTTAGTCTGGAAGCTCTGCAGAAACCTGTTCAGCATTATAGCAACATGCAAGCTTTCACTGATAGATAGTAGGGAGAGCTCATGTATGGAACAGAAGCTGCCAGGCCACATCCCCTTGTAAATTACCTTATTCCTACTAATAGTGAAATAGGGACAGATGTTAGGAATGGAAGTTGTCGGTCATATTCTTTTGTAAACTACTTAAATTGCCCTACTGATATGGAAAACCAAAAGAAAACTGGAAAAACTGGGAGTAGAAAGTAATCACCAGGCCATCTGTTGCATGTTCCAAGGTGTCAACACAGGAGATTCCCTGATGGGGCCCCTTTGATCTATAGTTAAGCAGATACCTGGATCAATCAAGAGGACCAGCATATCAAAAGCTAGGAATCCCACCCACATGACTTGCCAAATGTATAGCTTCCTCATTCTGTCCCCTACAATTGCTGTAAGCCAACTGGGAAATGTTGGCAGTCCAGCTAGTGTGCTATACACCTAGTTTGCTGTCCCACTGTACAGTCTCTTTCATTAAAGACTTGTTATCTATAAACCACCTCTGTCTCTGTGAGCAATTTTTTCATGCCAGAAGACAAGAACGCATTTGGGGTTTCCTGGGGTCCCCCTCCAGTAACAGGAAGTGGCTGTTTATAAGGTAAACTGGTTGGGAATCAAAACCAGCTCTCCTGCAAGGAAGGTGAGAATTTTACCAATAAACCACCAATATACCCTTTATAATGGTGAGAAATAGTTACTAGACAACTTCTATGGAATACTTACTGTCTGTCAAAGGCACTCAAGTGGTGCAGTGATTAAAGCATTCGGCTGTTAACCAAAAGGTTGGTGGTTCTCTACTGGAGAAAGATGTGGCAGTCTGTTTCCATAAAGATTTATAGCCTTTGGAAACCCTATGGGTCAGTTCTACTCTGTCCTACAGGGTCACTAGAGTTGGAATCATTTCACGGCAGTGGGTTTTTGGTTTCCTGTCTGTTAGTCACTGTTCTAAATCCACTACAGAGTCTAGTGTACGTGTGGGGTATCTGTGCAGGGAAGGGGCAACATAACGAGCCTGTGGATAACTGTCTCTCTCATTCAGCTTCGGTGGGATCATATGATTCCCTGAGATGGGGAGGCTGGACTGAGCTAACCAAGACGAGTCATGGAAGGAGAACATCCTTGTTAGCTTGCTGCCTGCAGACCTAGACTGATCTCACAGATGCTGCCCAATCTGTTGTCCTGGAGAAGGTTAAGAACAGAGCAGCCTCCTTTATTGCACCTCTCATGTAAGCGCTCTGCTTATAAACCCATTTGCTACTAGTTTTTTTTTTTTAATTTTATTTTGATTTGGGTGAAGATTTACAGAGTAAATTCACTTTTCATACAGCAGTTCACATATACTTTGTCTCATGTCATTGACCAAAATTTACCACAATGCAACAGCTCCCCTTTTGCTACTGTTGCTGTTGTTGTTATATGCTGTCGAGTCGGCCCCGACTCATAGGGACCCCTCCTTGGATTTCTGAGGCAGTATCACTATGGAAGTAGGATTGCCCAACCTTCCTTCTGAGGAGTGGCTGGTGGGTTTGAACCGCCAGCCTTCTGGTTAGCAGTCAAGTGCCTTAGGCACTATGCTACCAGAGCTACTAGTTTTAAATAAATATCTCTACAGTATTTTTTTATTGACTACATAGGTGTTAAAGGAACCTCTGCACACATTTTAAGAGGACATACAACTTGAAAAAAGGATATCAATTAAACAACTAAAAGAGATGACTTCTACTGACACTGACATAGAAGAACAATTCAATTAAAATGTAGTAAGAAGTCTCTGTTGTTGTAGTTAGGTGCCATTGAGTCATCTCTGACTCATAGTGACCTTATGGATGGCAGAATGAAACAATACCCGGTCCTGTGCCAGCCTCACAGTCCTTGCCATACCCAAGACCATTGCTGTAGCCACTGTGTCAATCCATCTCATTGAGGGCCTTCCCCTTCTTCATTGACCCTCCACTTTATCAAGCATGATAACCTTCTCCAGGGAATGGTTCCTCCTGACAACATGACCAAAGTAGATGAGATGAAGTCTGCCCATTCTTGCTTCTAAGGAGCATTCCAGCTGCACTTCTAGGACAGATTTGTTAGTCCTTTTAGCAGTCAATAGTACTCTTAGCATTCTCCTCCAACACCACAACTCAAAAGCATCAACTTTTCTTCGGTCTTTCTTATTCACTGTCCAACTCTCGCATGCCTAAGAGGCAACTGAAAATACCATAGCTTGGGTTAGGCACACCTTAGTCTTCAAGGAGACATCTTTGAAAGAAGTCTTTTGCTGTAGATTTGCCCAATGCAATACGTCATCTGATGTCGATTGTAGAACCAAGTAATATGAAGTCCTTGACAACTTCAATCTTTTCTCCATCCATCATGAAGCTGTTTATTGGACCAGTTGTGAGGAGTTTTGTTTTCTTTATGTTGAGGTGTAATCCATACTGCAGACTATAGTCTTTAATCTTCATCAGTAATTGCTTCCAGTCATCCTCACTTTCAGTAAGTAAAATTGTGTCGTCAGTGCATCACAGGTTTTTAATGAGTCTTCCTCCAATCCTGATGCCACATTCCTCTTCATATAATCCAGCTTCTCAGATTATTTGCTCAGCATACAGGATGAATAAGTATAGTGAAAGGATACAACCCTAACATACTTCCTTCCTGATTTTAAACCTTGCAGTATTCCCTTGTTCTATTCAAATGGCAGCCTCCTGATCTATGCACAGGTTCCTCATGAGTACAATCAATTGTTCTTGTATTCCCATTCTTCTCCATGTTATCCATAATTCGTTATGATCCACACAATCGAATGCTTTTGCATAGTCAATAAAAAATAGGTAAACATCTTTCTGGTATTCTTTGCTTTCAGCCAAGATCCATCTGACATCAGCAATGATATCCTTCATTCCACATCCTCTTCTGAATGGAATTAGAGAGCCCAAGAGAGTTCCCAAAACTTAAAACATGATTTCAAGTTTCAAAGTTCAGTAGAAAACTTGAAAAAGAAAATAAACACTACAGGGAAAAAAAAGTTGTCTGGAAGAACAGTGAAAGAAATATCTTACAATATAGAGCCAAAAAATAATGAATGATAAGTTGAAGGAAAAAAAAAAAAAAAAAAAGGACAGATTCAGGAGGCCTTACACGCAATTAACAGGAATTTCATGGAGAAAGAACAAATGGAGTAGATGTAATAATCCAAGAAGTAATAAAATAAAACTTTCTGGAGTTGAAGAAAGACTTCAAATGAAAGCTTTCCCTATGTCCCAGTCACCTATATCCTGTATGTTTTCTGAATCCCAAAGATAAGGAATATAGCTTATAACCTTTCAAGCAGAAAGAATCTATTACTACAGAGTTGTTTCAAACTCCTTATAAATGGTGTCCTTTGTTAATGATTTTACCAGCAACTCTTGCTAGTAACATTAAAGATCTTAAAAAAAAGAAGAAGAAGAAGAAGAAGGCATCAATGACTGTCCAAAAGAACATGAGGAAAAATTAAAATCTGTGCAGAAAACGAACAGATAATTTCTAATTAGCATGCATAGGAACTTTGTGGCTACACTGTAAAAAAAAAGGGGAAAAAATTGCATTAGCGTAAGATCTCCGGTTAGCAACATTAAAAGCTGAAAGATAGTAGAACAATGTTTGTAGACCTTTGAGAGAAAAAAACTATGATCTAAGAATCCTAAATGAAACTCAGATTATCATTTTTACACAAGACAAAAGGAAATATTTTTGAATATTCAAGGACTCGTAAGTTGTATCTTCCATGTACCCCTTTACAGGAAATTAATGTGCAAAGAGCATAAAACCAGAACTTACATATCCAAATAGAGAAAGATGACTTGTAAACCAAGAGGGTAAAATATATCTTAGATGAGAACTGATACCATCTACAGCTACACAGCTTAATAGGATTAAGAGCTGTCTGCAAATAAGTAACTTTACTATTCCAGGAAATTCTTACCCAGGAAGGTAAAGTTACAAATAACTTTATTATTTTTTTGTTTCAGGAATTTCCTGAAAATCTTTGTATCTGAACAATAGATTGATCAATTAGCCCTCATTAGGGTAAACAGCCTCCTTTTCAAAACAATAGATCACTCAACTGGCCTTCATCATCCTAAACTATTCTATCATGATGTTTCCCAATTATAATAAGGCCCCACACCTGACCTGACACTGAAAAAACCATCTTAAAATCAGATCCCCTTCAAACCTTACCAATATCTTGCCCTTGAATCCTCATTCAGAGAAGCTACTAAGATTCTGCCCAGAAAGAATTTTTCTTACTACAGAAAGCAATAAACCTGACTTTGCTTAATTGATAAGTGAATTTAATGATCTTTTGAGGGAGTCAGTAGTTGGCAACAGTTATATTAAAATTAATTCAATCATTCAACAAATATTTTTTGTCCATCTTTTATGGGGTGAGTACCATACTAGATGCCAAAGACCTAATAATGGTTCTTGCTGTTAACAGGGTTTAATATAAGTGTGAACTGAATATTTTTTAACAAGGCTAATTGAAATTCCTGGAACTAAAGCAAGACTCAGGACTTGGAAAAGTAGAGATAAGGCTCAATATAGATACACATTAAAATACGGGGTAGAAGTGAGGGGGAGGGTATAGTTATTAAATATATATTTTTTTATATCTTGAGAGGGGAATAGTCATAATTTACTTTATGACTATTAAAATAGGAAGATAGCAATACAGATATACATTAAAGTTCAAAAGTATCAGGGAAGGGTGGATTACACCTCAATATAAAGAAAGCAAAAATCCTCACAACTGGACCAATAAGCAACATCATGATAAATGAAGAAAAGATTGAAGCTGTCAAAGACTTCATATTACTTGGTTCTATTATCAACACCAATGGAGGCAGCAGTCAAGACATCAGAAGACATATTGCACTGTGCAAATCTGCTGCAAAAGACCTCTTGCAAGTGCTGAAGAGCAAAGATGTCTCCTTGAAGACTAAGGTGAGCCTAATCCAAGCCATAGTATTTTTGATAACCTCATATGCATGTGAGAGCTGGACAATGAATAAAGAAGATCGAAGAGGAGTTGATGCTTTTGAGTTGTGGTGTTGGTGAAGAACACTGGAAGTACCACAGACTGCTAAAAGAAATAACCAATCTGTCCTGGAGGAAGTGCAGGCAAGAATGGCTAGACTTTGTCTCACCTACTCTAGTCATGTTGTCAGAAGGGACCATTCTCTGGAGAAGGATATTATGCTTGGTAAAATGGAGGGTCAATGGAAAAGGGGAATGCCATCAATGAGATGGATTGACACAGTGGGTGTAACAATGGGCTCAGGTATAGCAGGAGTTGTGAGGCTTGCACAGGACCGGGCAGTGTTTTGGTTGCGATAAGTCGGAGATTAGTCAATGGCACCTAACAACAACAACAGCAACATCAGACAAGGAAAAGGAAGGATGAAAAATTTGGTAAATCCAGCAAGATTAAAGAAACAAAGATTAATAAAGTATATTATGTTGTTGTTATGTGCCATCGTGTCGGACCCAACTCATAGCAACCCCTCCTTGGGTTTCCAAGGTGGTATCACTACAGAAGTAGATTGCCCAACCTTCCTTCCGAGTAGTGGCTGGTGGGTTTGAACCGCCAGCCTTCTCGTTAGCAGTCAAGTGCCTTAGGCACTATGCCACCAGAGCTCCCAATAAAGTATTACATAATATAAAATAATATGGCAGGGAGAAAATTGATTGACTGAACTCCTCTATCAAAAGACAAACATCTCAGACTGGGTTAGCAACTTTCAGCTTTATGCTATTTATAAGAAATACATTTAAACATACATGACAAACAAAGGCTGACTATAAAGTGATGGGAAGGTATAATAGACAAATACCAGGGAAAGGAATGAAGGAATGACAATATGAGCATCAGATCAAAATATTATAATATAAAAGCATTAAATGAGGCAAAGCCAAATAGTTTATAATAATAAATGTTTCAATCTACAAAGAAGATAAAATCCTCACTAAATACTTGCCAAATAATATGACATGAACACACATTTGGCAGCGACTCCTAGATAATCAAGGACCTTTAGCTATGGATTTCTGTTTTTATGAGTTGCTTAAACTCCAGGTCTCTGTTTCCTCATATCTAATATATTACCAAAGAAGAAGAAGAAAAGTGCCTATCTCACAGAGTTCTTGCAAAAATTAAATGTGACGGTACTTGTAAAGTCCTTGGTACATAGTTAACATTCATTAAAAGTTGTTATTGCTCGTATTGAAATCTAAAAAAATCATTAAAAATTTATCATTTTAAAAGGTCCCAAATTCAGGCCTAGAGGTGAATAAATTCTGTCTAGGACTAAAGAGTATATACCAAGATGGAATTTCTTTTGTACCTGTTAATATGCCTGGAAAGAGATTAGAGATTACTTCGTTCTTTTCAGTTATTTCCTTTTTTTAAAATTTCAAACTGATAGAAAAGTTACAGGAATAATTTCAAGGAATCACCTATATTCTTCACCCAAATTCCCAATTGTTAACATTGTACTATATTTGCTTTGTGATTTTACTTGCTTTATTAATTTTACTGTTGTTTTCTGAACCATTTGAGAGTAAGTTGCAGATTTACCCCTAAATCCTTTACTGTGTATTTACCCTTCTCCCTTAAGACACTTTCCCATATAAACATAGTACAATTAACAAAATCAGGGAATTAACATTGGCCCAATACCATTCAATCTACATGCCTCATTCAGATTTCATAGATTATCCAATAATGCTCTGTTGTTGTTGTTATGTGCCTTCAAGTCAGACCCGACTCATAGCGACCCCTCCTTGGGTTTCCAAGGCAGTATCAACTACGGAAGTAGATTGCCCCATCTTCCTTCCGAGGAGTGGCTGGTGGGTTTGAACCACCAGCCTTCTGGTTAGCAGTCAAGTGCCTTAGGCACTATGCTACCAGAGCTCCCAATAATGCTCTAGTTTTTTAAATTTGGGATTGATATTTAGAAACCAATATCTGAGTGTCAGGTGCGGTTACTGCAAGTAGGGTATTATTGTTTATAGCTTGAGTTTATAATAAACATATATGCATACATACACACACATCAGGTATATGTATTAGAAACCATGAATTCATATTAATGCCTCTAATTCTAATTCTTTTCCATAGGTTTGTTATATCCCTCCCCCTTTCCATATTTATAACTCTCTTCTCTGGCAGTGAAAAAAAACCCTGGCTACATAATATATGGACTTATTTTCTCAATCATCCCCCTATAGAACTAATTCCTGTCTAGGTGGGCTATCTTCTCCACCTTGACTTCCTCACATACGTTAGCCTCGTAATCTGAGTATCATTCCCCTCACCCCTACCTCTAACAGCTAGGAACTGTACTCATTATGGCCCTGTTAGCTAAACTTCTACCCCTACCCTGATCCTCTCACTCTCTTGGTAAAGTGACTTTTTTTTTTTAACTGAAGAACAGATGAGAAATGTTTCTAAATGAGGCTAAATGTCATAAATATATAAAATATTTCTAAATTCACATATATACAATCAATGCTATTTCAACAGAATTCCAATAGGGTTATTTTGAGAACCAAATACAATGATTATAGAGTTCATATTAAAAAGTATAGAGTTAACAAGAAATTTTTGAGAAAGTAGAATAGTGGAGAGATACTTTCTCTGATATTAAAAGTTATCGTACAAAAAACAGTATATAATAAAAACAACATGGCCTTAATGCAGTAACAGGTAAGTAGATCAATATAGTAGAACAAAGACTATGAAACAGATCCAAGCATCTACTAACATATAATGCAGGAGAGTAGTTGCATTTCAATTTAGTGGAGACAGGGTAGGTGTGGTAGTTATGTTTGTTTGTCAATTTGACTGGGCCCGGTTGAGTGGCTAGGAAGCTCCTGGCAGTTATTCTCCATGATGAGACTGGCAATCAAGTCCATGATGGGACCTACCACAAGCAGCTGAGTAGCTGCTTTAGGGATGTGGTCTGTTTCCAATATATAAGAAGCAGCTTTGGGAATGGTCTCTAGCATGACACACTTGAACCCTGCATGTAGCTGTGCTGTTGTTCAGCAGCCTGCCATGCTCTGCTGACCTTGTGACTTTCTTTTCTTTTTTTTTTTTTAATTGTGATTTGGGTGAAGATTTACAGAGCAAATTCACTTTCCATACATCAGTTCACATATATTTTGTCTCATGACATCAACCCCAATTATTTACCAAAATGCAACAGCTCCCTTCCAACTTCCTCCCCATAGTTACCTCTTCCCAGTGTCCATCCCTCCATACACTCCTGCCCCCTGAGCTGTCTCCCTGTGCATAAGCAGCCCTTCTTTCTCCCATGACTGTTCTCTCCAAGGTGTGTATCTACTTGAGGTAAATGTTTAACTCACATGCCTGTATTTTGTTTGGCTAGAAACCACAGGTGTGGGTTCAATTCCAGACCTGAAGGGCAGCTAGGGGCCATAGTCTCAGTGGTTCCATCAGGCTGTATTGGACCAGCAAACCTGGTCCTCACCTTTTTTTTCCCCAAATGATTTTGAGTTTTGTTCCACATTCTTCTCCCTCTCTATGCAGGATCTCCTACATAGATCCCCTTCCAAGTGGATGACAGTGGTAGCCGGGCACCATCTAGTTCTTCTGGTCTCACAGTTGTACAGGCTGCAGATCGGATGGTGTACCAGTCTTTAGGACTAATTGTTTCCATGAATTTTGGTTTTCTTCATTCTTCTTTGCTCTGGACGGGAGACCCATCATTGCATCTAGATGGCAGCTTGCTAGCTTTTAAGATCCCGGTCACTACTTGCCAAAGTAGGAGGTGGAACAATGTTTTGTATATAGTATGTTATGCCAATTGAGCTTGATGTCCCCTGTGACTATGGTCCCATGCTCACAGGTTCACCTACTCGATCCCTCTGGGTAGCTGGCTGTGACCAAGCAGTGACCACAACCTTCCCCTTGTCAGCTCTACTATACACCTCGGAATTCTGATCATTCACATAAATTTATAGGACCATTGTCTGCCAACCCTATATATGTTCTTGGATACAC
>NW_006921705.1:6408383-6421067 GCF_000298275.1 Orycteropus afer afer
TAGCTAATGATCGTGAGCATTTCTTCATGACCTTGCGACTTTCAATGGATTTAAATTAATGGCCTGCCATGTGGTTTGGTAACATCGGGACTATGCCTTTTTACTTGTCAACCTTGGGTTTGGCAGTCTCAGCATCCAGCAGCTGTCCGAGTGAAGAAAAGCCCCTAGCTCCAGTGGGCCAGGAGCAGGAGGCACAGCTGAACCCTAAGGTGGAGAGGCTTTCACCCAGCCCCTAGAGCCTGGCACTTTGAACTTGGACTTAAAGCTTCCAAATTGTAAGAATAAACTCGTTTGTTCAAGCCATCCCATTTGTGGTGTATTCTTGTCAAAGTGGTCCTAGATAACCAGAACAGTAGGTGCCAGGAAAAGAAAATAGGGACAGCTCTGTTTCCATACATCACATCCTAGGACTGGTTCTACTAAATACTTGGTGGGTGACTTTAGGCATAATAAGTAAGCAATAAAATTGTGCAATGACATTATGCACAATTTAGTAACACCTGCCCTATCACTTGAAGTATAGCATCAGAAAAGGCAGTGCAGGAAATAGGATAGGAAAGGTGAGGCAGAATAATAAGGGGTGTTGTTTGTGGAACCTGATGGTTGCTTCTATTGGAGTGTGAATTGTCCTTTTCACTAAAGTGGTTGCAACCAAGTATGTAAGTCCACAGGGACCAACATTGCCTTTCTGGCTTAGGTACTGTTGGGTTTTAATACGCATTGATAGATAATACAGACAAAACAACTCATTCCAAGAAAGATCGTTATGCTACAACAATATAGTGAATAAAAACTGAAAGAAGATTGGTTCATTTATGTGCTATTGAGACACAAAATTGACACAAATGGACTAAATACAAACAGCCTTCTTCATAAAGAACTAATAAAGAAAGAACTTTTCTTCCCAAAGTTCTCCATTCTTTGGAGTGCTAAGCATACATTAATGGCTTTGAAGTTAGCTAGGCAATTGTCTTGATTGATTACAATCTCCATTGGCTACAAGATAATTTGCTCAAAAGGAATCACACCATCCTTTATAGCTAGCTGTTAGGCTGTTCTTCATCATGTTAAAACTAAACTTTTGATTCAATGGCTCAAAAAGGTTTTCTCTTTCTCTTTTGGAAAACTAAATTTTTCTTTAAATAAAAAGACTATAAAGTATAATTGTTCTTGATAATACAAGTGAAAAGAGAGATTTTTACTAAGATTTGGAACACATTATGTATCTTTGTAATGGGATGAGTATATATTTTGGATGGAAGGAAATTATGTTTTTGTACAACAATGTTGGCTTGTATAAGAAAATCAGTATAGCACAGCCCTGCCAAGTAAATAGCTATTGCTCCCCCTATTATTAAATGGGAATATCAAAGCATATGGAGAATATCAGTATATTTAGATCTACCACAATTTGCATCTAATTTCTTGCATAGTTCTGTGGATTTAGAACCAACATTCAATGGAAAGCAAGAACTCCTAACATCAAGTCCTAGAATGTGTCAGGTCATTAAAAGAGAAACTGTCATTGCAAAACAACTCTCATGGCAGGGTGTAATAGACAATGTAAAAGAATAGCCCACTTCTGCAGTTGTGTGTGATTCAATGATGTTCTGGACATAAAATGAAATACGACTTTAAATAAGTCAGTTTAGCTTTAAGATGATGAAGAACAGCCTAACAGCTAGCTATCAAGGATGGTATGATTCCTTTTGAGCAAATGTATCTTGTAGCCAATGGAGATTGTAATCTACGCAGCCTGCACATTCAAGCAAGTTTGAAGAGTCTGTTGCTGAGCACAGATTACTCCAGCTCTGTTCATACACATGGATCCCTCTTTTGTCAGCTGCTTCTATTGCGTCAGAAAGCAAATAAGCTAAATCAACAACTGTCAAAAGGTTTTGTAAGTAAAAAATAATGCTGCAACAGCAGGACAGCAATTTTATAAACTAAAACCCGTTGTCATTGAGTTGATACTGACAGCGACCCTATAGGACAGAGTAAAACTGCTCCTTTACGATTTCCAAGGCTGTTTTCTTCATAGAAACAGACTGCCTCATCTTTATCCCACAGAGTGCTGGTGGGTTTGAATTGCTGACTTTCAGTTAACAGTAGAGTTAAAAGCTTCTTGAGATAGGCACAAAGTTAGTTACTTAAGGTAGTCGTCAGGTAATAGATATGTATGAAACATTGGGAATAAGCCAGTTTACTTGATCGGGGAGAAGGGTTAATAAGAAACATTTTCATTCTGTTTAATAAATGTAACTGATATTTCTTTTGTGCCAGGAACTGTATAACTATATAACTATCTTTCTGTAGATTGTCTCATTTAATTCTCTCATCTTACATTGTTATTCTCCCCATTTTAGAAGGAAAAAATATTGAGACAGAAGAGGTTAATTTGCACAGTATCTCACAGATACAGAGATGAGTGTGGAATTCAAAATTCAGAAAGTCTAACTCTAGAGACCATGTTCTTAATTAATATTATATATACCCACCAGCCACTCCTCGGAAGGAAGGTTGGCAATCTACTTCTGCAGTGATACTGCCTTGGAAACCCAAGGAGGGGTCGCTATGAGTCGAGTCCGACTTGATGACACATAACAACAACAATAACATGCTTAAATAGAGCCTAATTTTTTCTTCACAAAATCTAGCTTTTCTTTCCTTTTTAGTATTTCTTCTTCAGAAAGCCATCTTCTTTAATAACCTATTTCAAAGGATAGTACATGGCTGTAATTTGAAACATTATATTATACCATTCAGTCTTGGAAGTGCAATGACTATTTTAGAAGTCCTATGAATAATCTGGCAAAATAGATCTAGCTATCCTTTAAGGGAGTGGGAATTAGAAGGGAGGTTCCACTTAAAACATACTAGATTAATATAGAAAAATAGCACTCGACTTTCTCTTTTCCACGCTGAAAGACATAATGTTGTTTGTTGTTGTTGTTGTTATAATACAGAATGTTAACTTCTGGACAATATTGCACAACCACTACCTAATTCAAGTCTTTCATTTTCAGTTTGATTCTCAAAGTTGACCATCTAACTTTTTACTTGTTTTCCTTTTACTCTGTTGCAAATCCTTTTCTATTCCTCTCCCACTTCTTGCAATTGCAAGTCTAAACCATTAATACTTCTCATAAATAATAACTTCCATTCCCATGATCCCTTTAGACAATCTTACCTCCTATGTCACTGAACAAACTGAAGGTACCAGGTTTGAGCTCCATGAACTCCCTCCTTGTTGTTGTTAGGTACCATCAGTCTGTTCTGACTCATTGTGAGTCTACGTAAAACAGAATGAGGCACTGCTCAGTCCTGCACCATCCTAATAGTCACTGCTGTGTCTGAGCCCATTATTGCAGGCACCTTGTCAATCCACCAGATTGAGGGTCTTCCTTTTTTTTACTGACCCCCTACCTTACCAACCATGATGTCCTTCTCCAGGGATTCTTCCTTCCTGATTACATGTCTAAAGTACATAAGACAAAGTCACATAGTCTTGGCTTCTAAGGAACATTCTGTCTGTACTTCTTACAAGACAGATTTATTTATTCTTCTAGTACTTCATGGTATATTTAATATTCTTTGCCAATGTCATAATTCAAAGGCTTCATTTCTTCTTCGGGCTTCCTTATTCATTACCCAATTTTAATAGGCAGACATGTATACCCATCCTTTTAATTTTCTTTCAGAAGATAAAACTCTCTTCTTGCCCGAATCAAATTCTTCCCTAAAAATCAAGGAAAAAGAAACTACATAAATCACAGTACCTAGGCTAGTTTCCCTAGAGTACTAGAGACACAAAGGTCCCTAGGTGAAGCAAATGGTTTGTGCTGGACTATTAACTGTAATAGTATGGACACATTAGAATTTCTGGGAGATGAGTATGTGTTCTGCATTCCATACTAATCTTGTTGAATATAAACACTGCCTTACTCTGCTACTTGTAGCCATAATCATATAAGAATCCTGTCCCTGCAACCACATTCCTAAGATCATAAAACCAAGACGGGAACAGCTCATACAACAGGGCGATCGCATTCACAACACTAAGGAAGAAACACTGCAAAAGAAATAATGCAAATATAAATTTACTACTTAAATGGACTTTCCTAGTAACAAGCCATCCTTGAGATGTCTTCCAGCTCACTCTCTGTGGCCAGTGTTAACCAGTTTTGGAGCCTGCACACCTGTGCCCCTCCTTTGCCACCTGATGAACTAAGATGGCCAATCCAAGACGAGACCAAGCCTCAAACCAACGGCAAACAGCAGACTGCACATAGCCTGAAGGAAGCTGAGGAATTTGTCACAATTTTGTTCTGCTTTTGATTTTGTTTTGGTTATTTTTTTTATCTTGTTTTGATTTTATGAATACCTGCCTGCACAATGTCTTTTAAAATCAAACCACAGTTTTTTAAAAAAACTACTATAAAAACCCCCTAGCCTGTAAGGCTCAGGGAGACACACATGGCGTTGCCTCTGGCCTGGTGTATCTCCACCTTGCATGGTTCAAACTAAAATCAAACTCAGTGCCATCCAGTCAGATCCGACTCATGGCAACCTCTCCTTGGGTTTCTGAGGTGGTACCACTATAGAAGTAGATCATCCAATCTTCCTTATGAGGAGTGGCTGGTGGGTTTGAACAACCAGCCTTCTGGTTAGCAGTCAAATGCCTTAGGTATTATGCTACGAGAGCTCCTTGCAAGGTTTCTATCCTCTTACTACATTTCTCTCTGAGCTACAGCTGACTTTCTAGTCATTATTTCACAAGCCAGTCTGCAACACTAACCTAAAGGCTGGCAGTTCGGATCCATTCACTGCAGAAGAAAGGATGGGTGATCTGTTTCCAAGAAGATTACAACTAAGAAAACCCATGGAATAGTTCTGCTCTGTAACCACAGGGTTGTAGTGAGTCTGAATTGATTTGACAGCAATGGGTTAGGTTTGCTTTAGTTTCAGTTTAGAAAGCCAGACTTAGAAAAACATGGTCCAAACTTCCTTGAATTTGGGTGACCACATGACTTCATTAGTATTTATCCTTTTCCCAACTGTCATATAAACTGAGGTTCAAGTGGAGACACAAAAGTATTGCTTGGATTAATGACTGTGGGTTAGGTAAAGATTCTGAGCAATAACCTACAAAAAATCCAGTTGCTGGTTGTTGTTACAGGGAGGAGACTATGGATCTGGAGCAGTGGTAAATAACATGTTTGCTTCACCAACAGATCAGCTCATGTTTAATAATGGAGTAAAGCTGTTGGGTGTGCTCAAAGCATCCAGGTTATCAGGGTTGCGATGTCTTTTCAGTCTCAACAAGCACAGAACTTTTGGGGGTGCTGTCTTGCTAATGTCTGTATCAGTTCTATTAGCCCAAGACAAGAGACTACCAAAAGTTCAGGGCTTAGGTTCGAGCGGAGCCCCTTTCCAAGTTCATCTTTGCCTTAAGCGGACTTTATTTGCCACTCTTATGGGAAGAAAAATCTTGGGCTTCAAGAGGCATCCAGGAACAAAGTTTAGGAACCTGTATTTTCCACAAGTGTCTCAATGAGATGGACTGACACAGTGGCTGTTAACAAAGGACTCAAAACCAGCCACGATTGTGGAAAAGGCACAGAACTAGGCAGCATTTCCTCCTGTTCTGCATAGGGTCACTCTGAGTCTGACTGGAGAGCACTTAACAATACACGGGACTCGGGCGGATTTGATTTGGATAGTTCTGAGATTACGTTTGAAAAGCACAGTAGCACGCGCACGGTGATGCATGAATCATCTATTCAAAGGTGTCCTGTTTAGGCAGCCTTGTAAGCTAAGCCTTAGTTCAGGCTTCATTCACACCCCAGAAAATTTAAAAAGCGTGGGAGTCGTGGAGTCAGTCCCTGAGGCGGCACCTAAGAGAAAATTCGCCCACGCTCGGGGGACCAGGGACGCCGGCTCTACCTGAATCACAGGTCTGGGAGGTGCCTCGGGGACAGCGACGCAGCGCTACAACCTAGATCTGACCCAAAGGTGTAGGCCACTCTACGAGGTTTTCTGCGGGCTCCCACAACCCTCCGCCAGCCACCGCAGCCTCCTCAAACACCTTACGTCTGAAACAAAAAACACAACCTCCAAGCATAAGCCGGAAGCGCCCTCCGGTACCGCCCCCTGTCCGTCGGAGCGGAAGTGCGGCATCGGCAGCAGGCGGGTAGCCCTGAGCGGCTCCAGCACATGATGCTCCGTGGCTCCCGCCGCCCTCTCGGGGCCCCAGGAGCGCCCGCCGCGGCCCTGGCTGCGGCGCTGCTCTCGTCGCTGGCGCGCTGCTCCTTTCTGGAGTCAGGGGATCCCGTGGCCTCGGCGCTCAGCCCCTACTTCGGCACCAAGACCCGCTACGAGGATGTCAACCCCGGGCTACTGCCGGACCCCGAAGCTCCGCGGCGGGACCCGGAGCTGCTGGAGGGGCCCTGCACGCCAGTGCAGCTGGTGGCCATCATTCGCCACGGCACCCGCTACCCCACGGCCAAGCAGATCCGCAAGCTGCGGAAGCTCCACGGGCTGCTGCAGACCCGCGGGCCTGGGGGTGGCAAGGCCAGCGCGACTGGCGGCCGCGACACGGGCGCTGCGTTGGCCGGCCGGCCGCTGTGGTACGCGGACTGGATGGACGGGCAGCTGGTGGAGAAGGGGCGGCAGGATATGCGACAGCTGGCGCTGCGCCTGGCTTCGCTCTTCCCAGCCCTCTTCCGCCGCGAGAATTTCGGGCGCCTGCGGCTTGTCACCAGCTCCAAGCACCGCTGTGTAGACAGCGGCGCCGCCTTTCTGCAGGGACTGTGGCAGCACTACAATCCCGGCCTGCCACCGCCAGACGTCGCAGGTGACTGCCAGCACCAGACCACCGCGCTGCCGCGAGCCCCACCTTTAAGTCCCCCTCTGCTGTAGAGACTGGTTCCGCTTCTTTGGACCCCCAACCTGTCCTCACCGCTCTGTGTCCTCAGTCCACCATCCATCCCTTGGATGGTGTATCCTCCCAGGGTGCGAGTTTTCAGGACTAGGCTGTCTCCCTGTTCATCCATCCATTCATTTATCCGTTGATCGGGTATGAATTTAGCACTTGGACGTGCCGGAAACTGTAGTAGATGTTGAAGATCCGACAGGAAGGGAGACAGGTTTCTCGTGCAGCTTTTAATCTGCCGTTCCCAAATTGAATCGTCTCTTTTGATTACCAACCTGCCCTTTTCCCTTTTCCCTGGCAGCTGGTCCTACAGTTCTGTGTCCTTCTTTTTTCTTCTTTTAATCTAGATCTTTCTTCTTTAGGCTTTACTTTTGATACTAACAAGGAGCTCTTGTGCCGTACCAAGAGGGCTCTCTATGAGTCGGAAGAGACTCAATGGCAGTGAGTTTTTTTTTTTTTTTTTGATACTAGTTGGGTTTTTACTTAACAGCTTTTTCAGATGCTCTCAAGTGTTTTGTTGTTGTTGTAGTTATTTGCCATCGAGTCGGTCCCTACTCATAGCGATCCCTCCTTGGGTTTCCGAGGCAGTATCACTACGGAAGTAGGAATGTCCAACCTTCCTTCCGAGGAGTGGCTGGTGGGTTTTACGGCCCTGCTATTTTTTCCTTCTGTTTCATTCTTGTATGTACTGTAGACTTCTCGTTGTAGCTGCGGTCCATGATCACAGGGTGTTATACCTTTAATTAAGAATTCACAAAATTTGAGAGGTCATTTAATGGGACCCTTTTATTTCACAGATGCAGAAGCTGAGCCTTGTTGATGCTTCTTCACTAGGTTGAGGACTACAGTCAGGCATAGTCTTCTTTCCCAAAATAGTGCTTTTTCTGCTCAGGAATATTTTTATAGTCACAGATGCATCTCACACAGATTTCATTAAATCCTCACAACAGCTCTCTGAGGTAGATAGTGGTTTCCTCCTTACCTAATACATGAGGAAATTGAGACACAGAACCATGAAATAATTTGTTCAGTTTTATGCAGCTAAATGTGGACCCACTCAATCTGATTCAGAGCTTGTTCTCTTAACCCTTCCCTTATATGGTCCCCACTTGACCGGTGACATGCCTGATAAGAGTAAAAGTCTGTGACATTTTTGTGCCAGAGAGATAACAAGTGCTAATGGTTCCTTGAGAATTCATTCTAAGGTTGGAGTTGAGATGAGGAACATCACTTAGTTTCAAAGCCCAAGTGGAAATCAAATCAATTAGAGGTAGACTGGTTTGTCATTTCTCTAGTAACATCCTCTCTGAAGTGGTTCAGCCATTTCCAAGGTGTTCTCCACTAACTGTGGTTTGTGATAATTTTTACTGCTTTGTGGGTAACTCAGTTGGCTGAATTGTTAAGTCACTTGTTGAATTGTGCTTTTTAATTATAGCCAGATTTTTTCCATTAACATGGATAAAAATTCTCTGTACAAAAAAACAAAAACAAAACCTATTGCTGACAAGTTGATTCCGACTCATGGTGACCCCATGTGTGTAAGTACACTCTATAGGGTTTTCAATGGCTGTAATGAAATGGAAGTAGATTGTCAAGCCTTTCTGGCAGACCTTTCTTCAGCGATTCTTAGCCAAGGACAAACCATTTGCCCCACCCAAAACCAAACCAAACTCACTGCTGTGGAGTTGATCCCAACTCATAGCAACCCCTCCTTGGGTTTCTGAGACGGTGTCACTACAGAAGTAGATTGCCCAACCTTCCTTTGAAGGAGTTTGAACTGGTGGGTTTGAACTGCCAGTCTTCTGGTTACTAGCCTTAGGCACTATGCCACCAGACCTTCAAAAATTCCCCATCGGTCTATTAAATAAGTTGTGAAAGCAGGACATATTTTGACATAGCCTAGTATACAGTGTGTACCACAAAGTACTCTCCTGGGATAAATACATTTTGCCCTTAGGTAGCATTATGAGAATTGGCATGTGCATGGAACACAAAGCCAGGATCAGACTGGGTCAGGGTTTAAGTCCGCCCCTCATCATTTTCATCTCTCCAGGCTTAAACCCTTTGCCTAGCCAGTTCATTCTTATCTATAGACAATGGTTTTGCCTGTTGTGTATATCTGGGCTTTTGAGGAAGGCCACTGAATTAGATTTTGTATTCTTACAGAAACAGAATAATGCCTTTGTTTAAAAAAATAGCAGTAATTAGATTATAGCAAAGATGAAATATCCAGATCTACGTGGGAAATCATATTTTGAAGCCGTTTTTTTCCTAGTCAGGATATTTTCTTAAGGACTGTAATCCATTTAGCAATTTTTATGGACTGGATTATCCATTTCAGGGTTCATTGAATATACATACATATAACCTAAGAAAAATGGTATAATAGTATTAAGTTTTCTCATATTTTATATAGAAATAATATATGTGGTGTTCTTTTCATGGTGGATTATTAGAGGAATGATGATTGAGATATGTGGGTCTTGAGTATGACTCTGGAAGAACTTAAAAAGCACCCCAGTAGTTGAAGCATTGATTAGTAAATGCTTCATAGTATGAACCCATACATTTGTTGTCAAATTAGGGAAACAATGTAGCTTATTGAATTCCAAATGGATAGTTATGTGGGATCTTCAGTTAAAAGATAAACCACATCAGAAGCACTTAGCACAATGAAATAAAGTAGACCTAAAATATTTAGTCATTTTGTGGTATTAGTTTTTGTCCACAGAAAATTGTTTTGTAAAGTAACAGGGTTGGGAAAGTTCATTGACAAAAGAAGATATTTAGACTTTGGCTTAGAGTAGAAAAACATTTGATGTATTGAATTTTCCCTCACTTTGTTGTTAGAAACTGTTAATTTTTAGTTTGCTTTCTCAAGTTTTCTTGCCTGATAACAAACAATACTTATATAACAGAATTTGGTTTTTCTGCCCTTTTTATGATTTTTCTGTCCAATTATTTTTGGTTTCTTTAAAGAAACATCATTTCAGTTGCTATTATTGCATTGTGTAGTATTGCTATAATGCATTTTGTTTTATCTTTGATATTTTCTTTAGTTTTTTCTAGCATATTGTCTCATGAGTCACTGTGATTGCAAATGGAGAATTCTTTTGCCCTATGCATTTTACTGCTAACCAGAAGGCTGTTGGTTCAAACCCACCAGCTACTCCTCGGAAGGAAGGTTGGGCAATCTACTTCTGTAGTGATACTGCCTCAGAAACCCAAGGAGGGGTCGCTATGAGTTGCATCCGACTTAACGGCAGTGAGTTAGAGTTAGAGTTATGCTTTTATTGATCAGTCTGTATTCATTTTATGCATTCACATGAATAGGTGTTAGAATTCCTTTTTCACACTTGAAACAAAATTTTCAACAATTCTCAATTGTCATCTATGTCAGTGCTTTACACACACACACACACTTTTTTTTCCCCCTTTTTCAGATATGGAATGTGGACCTCCAAGGATTAATGATAAACTGATGAGGTTCTTTGATCATTGCAAGAAGTTTTTAATTGAAGTGGAAAGGAATGCTACAGCTCTTTACCACGTAGAAGCCTTCAAAACGGGACCAGAAATGCGAGACATTTTAAAAAAAGTTGCAGCTACTTTACAAGTGCCGGTAAATGATTTAAATGCAGGTAATGTGCCTATTATCTTTCATTTGAGCTTTTAAACAGTTTTTGAACTCTGAAAATGAAAAAATAATAGGAAACAAAGTTATTCCTTTTCATTAGTTGAATTTATTTTTAGAAAATATGTCAGGAAAATTATATGCCTCATGCTTAATATTTTTTAGATCCATAATCTTCTGTTTTATGTAACTATTGTACGGGGTCTTGCTATATCCTGGCCTGTCTTTTTTTTTTTTTTTCTTTCCCATAGGTCAAAACCAAAAAATCAAACCACTGTTGTTCAGTCAATTCTGACTTACAGCAACCCTGTAAGCACAGAGTAGAACTACTCCCGTAGGGTTTCCAAGGCTATAAATCTTCATGGAAGCAGGCTGCCACATGTTTCTCCCATGGAGGGGCAGGTGGTTTTGAATGGCCGACCTTTCAGTTAGTGGCCAAACAGTTTAACCATTGCACCACTTGTTGTTGTTGTTATGTGCCATCAGGTTGTCTCTGACTCATAGCGACCTCACATACAACAGAATGAAGTACTGCCTGGTCCTGTGCCAGCTGCACGGTCCATACTATACCCGAGCCCATCACTGCAGCCACCATGTCAAGCCATCTTGTTGAGGGCCTTCCCCTCTTTCATTGACCCTCCACTTTACCAAGCATGACATCCTCTCCAAAGACTGGTCCCTTCTGACAACATGACCAAAGTAGGTAAGACGAAGTCTCACCATTCTCGCCTCCAAGGAGCATTCCGGCTGCACTTCTTCCAGGACAGATTTGTTAGCTCTTTTACCAGTCCATGGTACTTTCAGCATTCTTCGTTGTTCTGGTTACCTAGTACCACTCTGACAAGGATACATCACAAATGGGATGTCCTTAACAACAGGAGTTTATTCTCTACAGTTCAGGAGACTAGAAGTCCAAATTCAAAGTGCCAGGCTCTAGGGGCTGGGTGAAAGCCCCTCAGCCTTGGGCTTCAGCTCTGTCTCCAGCTCCCGGCCCACTGAAGCTAGTGGCTTTTCTTCACTCAGACAGCTGCTGGCTGCTGAGGCTGCCAAGCCCAAGGTTGACAAGTAAAGAAGGCACAGTCCCAATGTTACCAAACCACATGGCAGGCCATTAATTCAAGTCCATTGTAAGTCCCAAGGTCGGCAGAGCGTGGCAGGCTGCTGAACAACAATGTGGCTACATGCAGGGTCCAAGCGTGCCATAAGCTAGAGACTATCCCCAAGCTGTCTCCTTATATACAGGAAGCAGACCACATCCCAAAGGCAGCTACTCAGCTGCTTGTGGTAGATCCCACCATGGAGTTGATTGCCAGTGTCATCATGGGGAATAACTACCACCAGCTGCCCAGCCACTCAACCAGGCCCAACCAAGTTGACACACAAACTGAACTACCACATTCGTCAACACCACAACTCAAAAGCATCAACTCTTCTTTGGTCTTCCTTGTTCGTTGTCCAGCTCTCACATGCATGTGAGGCAATTGAAAATACTATGGCTTGGGTTAGGCGCATCTTAAGTCTTCAAGGAGATATCTTTGCATTTCAGCCCTTGAAAGAGGTCTTTTGCAACAGATTTGCCCAGTGCAATATGTCTTTTGATGTCTTGACTGCTGTTCCCATTGGTGTTGATTGTAGAACCAAGTAATATGAAGTCTTTATGACTTTAATCTTTTCTCCATCGGTTGTGGTGCTGCTTATTGGTCCATTTGTGAGGATTTTTGTTTTCTTTATATTGAGGTATAATCCTTACTACAGATTGCAGTCTTTAATCTTCATCAGTAAAATGCTCCAAGTGTACTTCAAGGGCTCTTTTATTTTTAGAGCAAGGGTATATAAATCTCAACTTTAAGCATTATTTATAAAACTAAAATGATCTTTTCTGAATTTTCTCTTCGTAAAGTGATGCAAATGAAAAATCCTATAGTTCTACAGGAGTGTATGTTAGTGTTTTGAGAGAAATAAGTTTTAAAAATGAAAAACAGTAGTGCGATTTTTTTTTGAGGCTGTTATACATACAAATGCTGAAAGAATGAGTATGTCAATTATAAGATATGAATGGGCGGACTGTGCAATATATCATCCAAACTGGGACACTTTGGAGAGTGAAAAGGGATCT
>NW_006921705.1:6421647-6437256 GCF_000298275.1 Orycteropus afer afer
AAACCGAACTCACTGCCATTGAGTCAGATCCAACTCATAACGACCCCTCCTTGTGTTTCCAAGGTGGTATCACTACTACAGAAGTAGATTGCCCAGTCTTCCTTCCGAGGAACAGCTGGTGGGTTTGAACTGCCAGCCTTCTGGTTAGCCGTCAAGTGCCTTAGGCACTACGCCAAGAGAGTGACCAGTAGGGCTTTTAAAATTATTTTATTGGAAAATAATGCAAACATTTAAGTAAGAATTAAGGACTTTGTTGTATCAAATTTTGACCTTACACTTCCCTTACTTGCTGTAAAATAAATCGAGGTCCTGTATTCCTTCCCTGGATCTCATTCCCCTTCTCTCCCCAGAAGTAACCATTTATCATGGGTTTAGCATTTAAATCATTCCTATTCCAATTTTCATATTTTTTCTATGTTTCTGAGGAGCGCTTGTGGTGCAGTTAAGGCATTCAGCTACTATCCAAAAGGTTGGTGATTTGAATCTTCCAGCTGCTCCGCTTTACTGGAGAAGGATAAGGCAGTCTGCTTCCATAAGGAAACCTTATGGACAGGTCTACTCTGTTGTATAGGGTCGCTATGAGTTAGAATTGATGACAGTGGATTTCTATGTTTCTGTATATAAATGGATGTTGTTTTGTAGATTCTTAAACTTTTAAGAATGGAAGCAAACTGTATGATATCAGTCTGGAATTTTCTCTCTTCAACTTTGTGTTTTTTATTGATCCAGGTTAATGTGTGTAATTCTACTTTTTTATGTTACATTTATTTACAGAATTGCATTGTCTAACTATACCAGTATCCATTCTCCTGTTAGTGCACAAATTATATGAGTTGATTCTTTAAAGCTGTTTTCAGTATTTAGTTGAAAAGGCAAGGATTATTTGAGTTTTATCGATGGAGTAATTGAGAGCAACTTCCTTTTGGAGGCAAGATAAGCATAGTAGTTAAAAACACGGATTCTGTTTGGATTTGAATCTCGACTTTACTGTACTGTTGACTAACTCTGTGATCTTAGGCAAGTTTCTTAATGTCTCTGGGTCACAGTTTCCTTCTCTGTAAAATGAGTGTAGAAGTTGTGTCTGACTCATGGATTTGCACAAAGGGCATGGGGTTGGCATTTTCTGACCTCTGACATCACAAGGGGGAGACAGAAGGATCAGCAGCAACAGCCCAAAGCTGATTCCTGTGAGGCAGAGTTCAGATATGCCATCGCCCTCCAATCTTTCTACCAGTTTTAACACCAGCCTTCCCTCCCATAGTACTCTTTACTTTTTCCCTAGGTTCAGTAATTCATTGTGGTGGCCACACAGAGCTCATGATTATGGGGTTTATTGGGGAAGTGTCATATTACAACTCAGGTTCAGGAACACTCAGGATACAGTTCTTCAATCAGGACAGCCTCCCCTTGGTCATTCCCATAGGAATGACTTTCTTTGGCCTTTGGCCTCTCAGCCTGCCTTCTGCCCTGCTTGGGCAAGTGTTAAAAAGCTGTTTTAGTTTTGCCAATAGGTGCATCCCACTCTGCCAGCAAGCCTCCTGCCAAAAGGCCCTCAGCTTTCTTGCTCTGTGGACCATCAGACCTGCCACTCTGTCTTGTGCTGGTCTCTTGGTTCTGCAGCCTCTGATGCTGCTTTTCTCTGGGTCCAAGGATGTGATCCACTCCGTCTCTCCTCTGTCTTGATGGTAGTAAGATTCCCCTTTTCTACCTCTGGGATGGCTCATTTTACAAGCCTAGCAAGATGGCAAAACTGACCAATCCACCTGCTAGGGTTCTATACACCTTAATTTCTATGCCCTCCCCCAAGAGTGCCATGTACCTTATTTACATTATTAGTAAGCTGTCCAATCCTCTTGGTGGGCCAAAAGCACCTTACATTTGCGTAGTTCCACCTGGTCATCTGTTGGGAGTCACAGACACCATGGCTAGAAGAGCCATATTAATTCACTTCAGCACAGGATTGTTGTGAGGATTAGTTGAGATTAATTCATGTAAAATGTTTACCACAGTACCTGGCACATACAATTATTCAATAAATATTTTAACTATTTAATTTTTTTTTTAACAAGGGCTCATGAGGGATCATGCTGCAATTTACTTTTACTTAATATATCTGTATGTATAGATCTGTCTCAGTCTTTTAAATTCTATGTTATTTTATAAGATACATGATTCAGTTTCTGGGTCAATCCTACTTCAGAATTTATTTAACCCATCATTGAATTTTTTCAAAGGGCTTTTATGTATATTCCCAGTAAAATATTTTTATATTCTATACTGAGCTCTGGTAGCATAGTGCCTAAGGCACTTGACTGCTAACCAGAAGGCTGGCGGTTCAAACCCACCAGCCACTCCTCGGAAGGAAGGTTGGGCAATCCTACTTCTGTAGTGATACTGCCTCGGAAACCCAAGGAAGGGTCGCTATGAGTCGGGAGCCGACTCGATAAATAACAACAACAAACTGCCTCAGGAGATTTCTTTAAACTCCTGAGTGCGTTTAAACTCTTCAGTGCATAAAGGATGTCATTAGTCCCAGTTTCCCTAAAGTGGAAAGTTAAAGAAAAATCAAAACAATGGAGACAACCCATGTGGCAATAAAAATCACTGCTTCCCATTGACGACACAGCAGTGTTTTTATTTGCTACTAACAGAGACTGTTTTTGTAGCCCAAGTACCCAGTCCCTTATCCTGCTCTTCAAAACCCGTATGTATTTTGGTATCAATCACAGAGAACCTATCCTGAAACCCACTGCCCCATTAAGCAAAGTTTGAAAAGCTGATGTTGTTACGACCTTTCTGTTCCTCGCTTTCTTGACTTTTTCCTGCAATTTACTCCTGACCCCTCACTTCCACTGCCTTTTCTTGTCTTTGTATCTCCTGCAGTCATCTCTCCCCTTTTACATCCTCTCTGTTATTTCCAGTTTTTAAGTTGGGGATTAAAGCTTTATGTGACTTTATCTTTCTTCCCCCAGATTAACAAGATCAAGTTACATTTTACATTGATAGGCAGGTTGGGTTTGATAGGCAGACGTGCTCATAATCCTCCCAACTGTTCTTCCTGACAGTTCCAGTTCCACCCCTTTGGATCATACAGAGCAAGTCTTAATTCTCTGATAGCCAGGCAGAAACGGAATTCTCCAAACTAAACATACCCAGCTATGTGCAGTTACGCTGCACATAACATCATATAGATATTTAGCCTTTAAAAAATTACAGAAAACAGTAACCCACACAAATTTACCTTCCTTTGTTTTATTTTCAGATTTAATCCAGGTAGCTTTTTTCACCTGTTCATTTGACCTGGCAATTAAAGGCATTCAGTCCCCTTGGTGTGATGTTTTTGACATAGATGATGCAAAGGTAGGTATTTTACAGTGTCTCTGCTTTTTCACATGATTTTTTTTTTTTTATAACTTGAAACAAGAAAAGTAAGGAACATTAACTGTTTTGTGACTAATTTGTAATTTGCCTTATGTAAAGAGAGATGAATTACTCAGATAGGTCCCACCTAACTTGTAAACTGGGTTCATAAACTCTGGACAACATTTTTTTTCATGGTGATTATATTTCTAAGTCTAACCTGGTTAAAAACCTATTTGACCCATCATCAAATTTTATTGCTAGAAGGGACTGTGGAACTAACATAATCCAGATTCTTTTTATAGGAAACCAAAGTTCAGATAGGAGGATAAATGATTTTTCCAAAAGCCTATTTACTTTATAACAGTCTTCAGAAGAAATTGAGTTCTGCATTCCACCCGATGATGACAGTAATTCATCCGCAGTTTCTGTCTCCACACTTCAGATTCCTTTTTTCTCCTCAGTCCTATTGTTCCCTTGCAGACATTTAGATTCTTGAAAAAGAAAAGCAGGTAGGGCCTCTGAAAAGTCAGTTTTGGGGTTTCAGGAACCAGAGAGGTGGGTTCAAAGAATGTTCATTGTTTTCTTAAGCATTGTGGGTAGCAGCACTGGACAGCATTCTGGTGGATTTGCCCTGCGGGTCATTCAGGAATCAGACTTCTGAAATTATACTCATCACTTGCACACACATAAATCAGTGTTCCTTATGAAAATGAATTATTAACCTCAAAATTTACTCCCAGATTTTGAAAAGAAGTGTACTATTTCCATGATTTTAAAAACAGGCTTTTAAACAGAGAGCTAATGTGTATTTGAAGGTAAGTAAGTGATTTATTTTGTTACTTAGACTTAAGTGACCAACAATCAGGTCAAAGATGGTAACATGATGGTTCTTGGTGTTGTGTCAGGGTAGGAGTGGGGGTCAGAGGTGAGTTGAGAAAAGAAGAAAAGGGCCCCAATGCATTGATGCTGTAGATGCCATACACCCGTAGTTAGTAAATGTGTTGTATTTCCCTTCTCTGTACTGATTCACTTCCTGATGATTGCTATTTTCCTCTGTCTCAAGTGCTCAGTTGTTGTTGTGTTGTTGTGTGCCATAGAGTCGGCCCCGACTCATAGCGACCCTTCCTTGGGTTTCCGAGGCAGTATCACTACGGAAGTAGGATTGCCCAACCTTCCTTCCGAGGAGTAGCTGGTGGGTTTGAACCGCCAGCCATCTGGTTAGCAGGCAAGTGACTTAGCCACTATGCTACCAGAGCTCCCCAAGTGCTCAGTACCCTACTCATTTCCTCTAATTATCTGTAATTTACTGTAACTTCAGAAACTTTCTGGTATACACTGTACTTAGGATGGCTGTATCTTCATCTTCCAAAGTGAGATAATGAAAGGGGCAGTACTAATAATTACGCCTGACCTGTGAGGTGTAAACTGAAGCTTAAGATCATCAAACACAGACATCAAAGTTGCCTCACTTCCCTTTCCTCACCATCTAGATTCCCTTCCTTTTTTTTTCCTTCTATTGAAAAAACTGATAAACACAGTTGAAATGATTTTCACTATTGTGCACATAACTGATGAGTATTCTGTAAGAGGGAAATCTACATTTTAATGCATAACTTCTACCCCTAAGTGACTCTAGTTGGTGGACTATTCTGCCTACCCTTTTCTGTTCTAAAGGTTGACATCCCCTGATTTAAGTGCTGAATAGGTTCCCTACAGTGAAAATACACATCTCCGGTCACAACCACCCTCTGCTTATTGATTCTCCGTCACCTACTTTTACTTCCCTCTTCCCCTTGTTTGAATCCCTCACCTTTCATTTTATACTTGCCTTTTGTGTGGCTTTGCTTTCTCAGCTGGAAGGTGTTTTGATATACTGCAAAAACCCTGGAAGTCAAGACCTGGGTTCAGGTAACACTGTGCCTTGCTTTCCACATCTCTTAGACTACATTAGATGACTAAGGAATACCCGTGGTGCTCTAAGGTTCTTTCTTCCTTTTCTTTTTTGGATTACTCTTTCATCTCATTACTGCTAATGAATTCCTTCTCTCTCTTTTGTTTTCCCTCAACTTGTTTTGAAAATTTCAAACTGGCAGATTTAGATTGCTCGTAACTTGAATATCTTCCAGCCTTAAGATTCTTCTGTGAGTTGTTCAGATGCTAACTCTCCAATAGCATTCAGCAATTGTTGTTGTTGTTATGTGCCACGGAGTCAGACCTGGCTTACAGCGACCCCTCCTTGGGTACGAGGTGGTATCACTACGGAAATAAATTGCCCAACCTTCCTTCCAAGGAGTGCCTGGTGGGTTTGAACCACCAGCCTCTGGTTAGCAGTCAAGTACCTTAGACACTACGCTACCAGAGCTCCTAAAAAGAGACAGCCCAGCTACCTGGCAGGAGTGACTGGAACCACCAGCCTTGGGTGTGGCAGGTGACTGCCTGAGGCCTGAGGCCATCCCCTAGGGCCCATTCAGCAGTAGGCTCAAGGAATCCTCACAGATTTCGGGAGCTCTTTTTTGTGTAATTCCCTCCTCTCTGACACTCTGCCCTGTTAATTCTAGTCCCTAAAGCCTTTCCAAACTGATCTGTGACTCCTCAACTCAGCAGGACTGCTGTGCTGTTCAGGGTATCCCTTTCCCTGTGCCACTGCTTGAAATTGCTTCTAGGCAGGAGGCTGGGCAGTTGCTAGGCTCACTTTTTTCCTTTCTCCCAGTGCTCGCAGTTCATGGCTAATTATCCAGTGCTAAGAACGTGTGTTTTATAGAGTTTGTCCAGTTTTCTTTATGGCAGAAGGGCATGGAGTAATCCAGTGCTCCATCATGGCAGGTGATACATTCTTTTATTGTACTGCTGAATTTTATAATGTTTTATTTCAGATTCATTGAATTATGTGTTTAATGAGCTCAGTTTATGTGGCTCTCATTTGTGGATGGTATACTACTGACCCTAAACCTATTCCTCTTCTTTGTGGGGCTTAGAAATGTAATAAGGACTATGGTAGCATAGTGCCTAAGGCATTTGACTGCTAACCAGAAGGCTGGAGGTTCAAACCCACCAGCCACTCCTCGGAAGGAAGATGGGGCATCTACTTTTGTAGTGATACTGCCTTGGAAACTCAAGGAGGGGTTGCTATGAGTTGGGCTGACTTGATGGCACATAACAACAACAACAACCATAACAGGGTCACAATTAGCATTTAGTGGGTGAAGGCACCCGTGAAGCTCTGGTCTGTGATTTCTCCCCTCATCTCTTTTCTTTGTGCTTCCTTTGTCCAGTTTTGGTAACAGGATTTTATTGGTCTCTTAAAATGAGTTGAGAAGCTTTCCACCTTTTGTTGTGCCCTGGAATAGTTTAAATATGTACCAGGGACAGATTTTTGACAGTTGGTAGAACTCATGCTTAAAACCAAGTCTCTTTTAGGTAGACCTGCAACTCTATGGTTATTTATATATTTAAATTTTTCTGAGTCAGTTTGGGTAACTTATTTTCCTAGCAAAATCATCCATTTCATTTATATTTTAAAGTTTTTCTAATATAACTTTTTAATAGTGTGCATGTGTGATTTTTGTTAAGTCTCTCGGCATTCTTTTTTTTTTTTTTTCTGATACTACTTATTTTCTCTTGATTCTTGAATAGATTAGGCAGACTCTGGTTTTTTAAAACTCTTAAAAACTTTTAAAATGTGTTTATTGTCCCTTTTGCTAACTTCTTGTTTTAATTGTGTCTAAAATAGGTCTTCAGTCTTGTTTTTAGTGTGTGTGTGTGTGTATATATGTGTATATATGTATATACATACACACACACACACACACACATAGCATTGTCCCACTCCAGTTCTTCAACTTACTGTGACTTGCACTTAGGGTCTATAGGGACTCCTTGAAGAAGAAGGAACTATTGTACAGTCTTCTCCTTTACCTCTTTTGAGTTGAGGTTTTAGTCCTTAGTTTTGGTGTCTATCTGATCAAATGATACATGAATACAAAGTTCAGCATTCAGATAAGGCTACCTTAATAATCACCACTCCAGTACCAGACCCTTCTGCAGAGGTTAGCCAGTGCTGTCCCTTTTACATTTACCTTTCAAACTGTTTCCTGTGCTTTTACTTAGCATCTATAGAATTCTTAGAAATATAAGGGATGTAAGTGTATTTGTGTATGTGTTTTGGTCATAAATGGTATCCTACTGTATTTACTGTTCTTAACCTGCCTTTTTCACTCAGCATTGTGTCATCTTTCCATTTCATTACATGTAGATCTACATTATAGAACTTTCTAGTAATTGTATAGTATTTGCGTGATAGAGTTAACGAGCTCGGTTGCTAACTACAAGGTTGGGGATGTAAGTCTACCCAGACATGCCATGGAAAATACTCCTGGTGATCTGCTTCTGAAAAATCAACCCTGGAAACCCTGTGGAGTGCAGCTGTATTCTGACATAAGGGGGGCTGCCAGGCATTGGAGTCAACTTGACAGCACCTGGTTTTTAGTATTCCCTACTATTTGCATACCATATTTTATTTAGCCATCTACCTAATGATGGAATTTTAACAGAATTTTTCTTTCTTGGTTCCTATCAGGACTGCTAAGGAGCCCTGGTGGTTAAGCACTTGGCTGCTAACTGAAAGGTCAGCAGTTCAAAACCACCAGCTGCTCCATGGGACAAAGATGTGGCATTCTGCTTCTGTAAAGTTTCATAGCCTTGTAAGTCATAGGGGGCCGTCCTACTCGGTCCTATAAGGTTACTATGATTAGTAATTGATTTGACAGCAGTAGGTTTGTGCTGCTTTAAGACATTCTGGTGCATTCTCCCTGTGTTTCTCTGTTTATTACTTCATGAGATAGGAAATTTAATGGCCATACAGTATATATGTGTTTTCATGGATTTTGCCAATTTGCCCTTTAGAAAGTTCCTTTCACTAATAGCTAATTTCCCATATCCTTAGTGTACTTTTAATACTTTTTTTGTCAAACTGATAAAATACCAAAGTAACTTATTTTCTATCTGGTTTCTGTCTTCCTAAAATTCTTAAAAATTCCCGATCCATGGTTGGCATCTTTCTTGTGCTGTAGTGGATATCCTTCTGAATATATCTTTTTTTTTAAAAAAAAATTTCTAAGATATCTTTGCTATCACCTTAATAGACTTCAGAAGAAAGGGGAGATGAGTTATGTCCTTAATCCCCTATCTGAACTGTCATGGGTGCTGGATTATAGTTGAGAGTATTTACTAATTTGTTTTGCACATTAGCCTCTACATACCCATGATTCAGATTTCTGACTCACATATATCTCTACATGTCAAGGATCTTTGGGGTCAACTCTTACATGCTTGAAATGGTGTACATAAAATCTGTAAATGTTGAGATTTGACTATACCTTGGCAGAATGGTATTAAATGATGTTACCTTTTCAGAGATAATTTTTAAATCTGGAAATCTGTTACATTACTCAAAATGTGTAGGAAATGATTTTTGAAATTCTCATTTTCAGGTGCTAGAGTATTTAAATGATCTGAAACAATACTGGAAAAGAGGGTATGGTTATGCTATTAATAGCCGATCCAGCTGTGTCCTGTTTGAGGATATCTTTCAGCACTTGGACAAAGCGGTTGAACAGAAACAAAGGTAAAAGTTAGAAGAATTTGTAGTATGTTCTGAATGCCCACTTAGGCTTCTAAAAAAATATGTGTAATGAGTAGTTCTTAGTGTTTTGATATATTTTAATATAATATTTGACATTGAAGAATTATGTAACATATATGTAAGTGATAAAGCTTACAAACTCTCCACTCAGTCTAAGAACTAGAACATTACTAATAAATTTCATGCATTTATTTATTTACGTGTTTGTAAAAATGGTGGGTAGAGGCATCTGACGTCTCTAACTTCACAAGGGGAACAGAGAATCACTGTAATTATCAGCCCACTGCCTATTCCCGTGAGGGGGAGGTTAGGTGTACCTCCTCTCTCCAACCTTTTTATCAGTTCTGATGCCAGCTGTCCTTTTCTCAGCACTCTCTACTCTTCTGCTGGGTTCAATAATTCATTGGAATGGCCACAGAGAACTCACAGACTAGCCATGTTCACAGCTGTGGGGTTTATTTGAGAAGTAATAGGTTATAATTCAGGATCAGAAACAACTCAGGATACAGTTCTTCAATCAGGACAGCATCTTCTCAGCTGTGCCACAAGCAGTACTTTTCTGGCCCTTGGCGCTATGGGCCTCTTAGGTCAGCCTGGCCTCTTCCCTGCCTGGGCAACTGTTACAAAGCGCTTTATTCTGCCATTAAGCATCTGGAGACACTGGTAAACCTCCATCAGTAAGCCTTGGCCCGAGGCCAGTAAGCCTTGGCCCAAGGGGCTCAGCTCTCTCATTCCATGGATTGGTGAGCCAAGCTCTGTCAAGTGCCCTTCGGCATCCCTCTCCACCAGCCAGCCTCCTGCCTGAAAGCTCTCAGGTCTCTTGCTCCATCGACCATCATGTACCATCTCCTGGTAGCCTCCTGCTTCTGCCTCTGCTGTGGCCATTTTTCTGCTGCTGCTTCTCACCATCTCTGGTGTTAGAGCTGTTTGTCTTCTGGGTCTAGGAGGTGCCTGACATGGGAACCCCAGGTTCAAAGGGCATAACTCTGGTCCTGTCTTTCCTTGGTGATAGTCGCATTCCCCCTTTGTGCCTTGGTGATGGCTCATTGTAAGCCATCATTGGCAAAACTGACTAATCCCCTTATTAGAGTTCCACATACCTTATTTGCACGGTCCCACCCCCACAAGGGTGTACCTTCATTTGCATTATTAGCAAGTGGTGTAATACCCTTGGTGGGCCACAAGCACCTTATTTATGTGCATAGTCCTTCCTACCCAGTCATTTGGTGGCAGTTAAGACCATGACTAGAAGGGTCAGGTAGTAGTGATCTGTAGCATTACAGCGTTCCTCATCTGTTCTATTCTCATGCCTCTTGCCCCTCTACACCTTCTATCCCGAGTAACTACTATTCTGAATTTTGTGTTTATCTTTCCCTTACCTCTTTAAAAATAACTTCTATCATGAATGTACATGTACCTAGACAATGTATAGTTTTATTTGGAGTCATACTGTTTGCTGCCTTTTGAGGCTTGCCTTTTAGCCTCAACATCATGTTTATGATGCTTATCTTATTGTTGCATATAGCTGTAGTTTATTCATTTTCACTTTAATATAGTATCAATAGAGTACATGTACCACAATTCATACCATCTACTCTTAACAATGGAGTCCTTGGGTGGTGCAGTTAGCGTGGTCAGCTGCTACCAAAAGGTTGGAGATCTTGGTCTACCCAGAGGTAGCGAGGAAGAAAGGCCTGGCAATATCCTTCTAGAATATCAGACACTGAAACCTCTGTGGCATAGTTCCCTTCTGACACACGTGATGTTGCCATGGGCTGGAATCGACTACATAGCGCTGGTTCTTTTGTGTTTTTTTTTTGACTCTTATTAATGGAAATTTAGTGTAGTTTGTAATAGCAAAAATATTACAAATAGTGTAATTTGAACTTTCTTATACATAGTTCCTGGTGTGGATGTGTAAATTTTTTTAATTTTAGAGAGTTTCCTCATAAGAAAGATGTTACTTTGATACTTTTCAAGTTTTTGCTTTTAAACTTTCCATTATTTGAAACTTTGATAGACTCTAAACCTCCATTTTATTTGACAGTTAGGCCTCCATGAAGTCTTGTACATTTATAATCAGAGACAAAAATCATGCTATAAAGATGTAGACAGAAACTAGTGGTAATGTATTCTATTATGTTTCCAATGCTAAGTTGTTTAGAGAGAAATTTCTTGATTTATGGATATGACTCTAGTTTGTGCAGTTTTTTCAGTCTGATGGAAGTTAGGGAAGAAAAATTAGACTGAGTATTTAGTTTCTGCGACCAAAAGCTTTGTTTGTTTTTCGGTCAAGGTAAGTACCTTCTTTGAGACAGGAGTTAACTTTTTTCCTACTTGGCTTTATAAACGGTTTATAACCTTTGGACTTCATGAGAAAGCAAATTTTTACTATTTGTTCATCATTCACCCCATTGAAGTTATAATAACTTAAAATTGTGTCAGAAAAATTCTTATTTAAATAACATTTACAAGATTTGCTATCATAATATGATCTCAGATTTAAAGCTTATGTAAGAAGCTTTTCATTAATGCAACAATAATGCACTGCTGTCGAGTTGGATCTGACTCATAGTGACTCCTCCTTGGGTTTCCAGGGCAGTATCACTACAGAAGTAGATTGCCCAACCTCCTGAGGAGTGGCTGGTGGGTTTGAACCACTAGCCTCTTGGTTAGCAGTCAAATGCCTTAGAAGCTTATCATTAGTATATTAAAAATAACTGAGTATTCTGTACACTGAAAGCTATAAAACATTGCAGAAAGAAATTAATGGTGACCCATATAAATTGAGAGATGTACCAACTTTATGGATTGGAAGACCCAAGTTAATCTGCGTTTCTCTGTATTTGCCTTTTTGGCCATTTCATGTAAACGGAATCATACAAATACGTGGAGTTTTGTTTCTTTTTTTACTATTTTCTTTGACTTAGCATAATGTTTTCAAGGTTCATCCACGTTGTAACACATTATCAGCACTTTGTTCCTTTTCATTGCTAAATAATTTTCCATTAAATACCACATTTTGTTTATTCATACATGAATTGATGAATATTTGGGTTATTTATTCTTTTTAATTGCCCTGAGTATGCTTTTGTTAACATTCGTAAGCAATTTTTTCGTAACCATATATTTTCATTTTACTTGAGTATATGCCTAGGAGTGGAATTACTGGGGTGGGAATAGGTCATTAATTTTGGCTGTTAATGATTGTTGTTGTTGTTGTTAGGTGCTGTCAGGTTTGTTCCAACTCATAAGTGACCCTGTGTACAACAGCATGAAACACTGCCTAGTCCTGTGCTATCCTCATAATGGTTGCTATGTTGGAGCCCATCACTGCAGCCACTGTGTCAATCCATTTTGTTGAGGGTCTTCCCCTTTCCCATACACCCTCTGCTCTGTTAAGCATGATGTCCTTGTCTAAGAATTGGTCTCTCTTGATAACAGGTCCAGAGGACCTAAGAAGTCTCGCCGTCCTCACTTCTAAGGAGTGTTCTGGCTGTACATCTTCTAAGACATTTTTCTGGCAGTCCACAGTATATTCTTCACCAACATCATAATTCAAATGCATCAGTTCTTCTTCGATCTTCTTTATTCATTGTCCAGCTTTTGCATGCATATGAGGCAATCGAAAAGACAGTGGCTTGGATCAGCTACACCTTAGTTCTCAACATGTTGTCTTTGCTTTTTAGCATTTTAGAAAGATCTTTTGCAGCAGATTTGCCCAGTATAGTACATCATTTGATTTCTTGACCACTGCTTCCATGGACATTGATTGTAGGTCTAAGTAAAATTAAATCCTTGACAACTTGAATATTTTTTTCCATTTATCTTGATGTTGCTTGTTGATCCAGTTGTGAGGAATTTGTTGTTTTATTTTTAAGCAGCTTTATTGAGGTATAATTTATATAACATAACAGTCACCCATTTTAAGTTTCCAGTTCAAAGATTTTTAGTAAATGTATAATGTAAATGTATAAAGTTATGCAACCATCACCCCAATTCAGCCTTTGAACATTTCCATCACTTCAAGAAGATCCCTAGTGCCCATTATCAGTCATTGCCCATTTCCACTCCCAGCTGCATCTAACCATTAATCAACTTTCTATCTCTATAGATTTGCCTTTTCTGGATGTTTCATAGAAATGGAATCTTACAAAATGTAGTCTTTTGTGTCTGGTTTCTTTCATGTAGGATAATGTTTTCAAGGTTCATCTATGTTGCATGTTTCAGTACTTTATTCCTTTCCGTTTTTTTTATTATTTCTAGTATTGCGTTACATGGACAAGGAAACCTGGTGGTGCAGTGGTTAAGCACTAGACTGCTAACCCAAAAGTTTTGGTTTAAACCCACCAGTCTCTCTGCAGGAGAAAAGACCTGGAGACCTACTCCAGTGAAGATTGCAGTCTAGAAAGCCCAATGAGTCAGTGTCCTAAGTTAAAGTTGGCTTGTTTATAGTCATCCAGATCATGTATGTAGGAGCTCTGGTGGCATTGTGCCTAAGGCATATGACTGCTAACCAGAAGGCTGGTGGTTCAAATCCACCAGCCACTCCTTGGAAGGAAGACTGGGCAATCTATTTCCATAGAGATATTGCCTTGGAAACCCTAGGAGGGGTCGCTATGAGTCAGATCCGACTCCACAGCAGTGAGTTTGGCTTTTTGTTTTAGATCATGTATATATTGAGAGGTTTTGTTTTGTGTTATCTTAAAATGAAATTGCAGTTTTTAGCTTGTTTTTTTATAATTTACTTGCTTCACCCAAAAGTGAAGTACAGAGGGAAGAATGCAACTAATTGCATGCTCCGTTATGCTAGATGGTAGCTGGTTGGGTTTTATATACTTAGAAGCTAATGAGATTAATTTTTACACATGACTTGTGGAAGCAGCTAAAGTATTATAGAAGCAATGTGATAGGCAGATGCTTGGATTTGGCTTGAATCCTGGTTCTGCTTTTTTGATACTGCACATTCCTCACTTCTGAAAAGGGGAATGCCTCTCTCTCCTGACTCACGGGGTTGTGACTGTCAAATGAAATGTCTGTGAAAGCACTTAGTATAATGTGCTATAGAAATATGGTATTGCTATTGTATACATGATTTTGGTCAAAATGTCCTTCTTTCTCAGACATTAACACATCTTCCCCCTTCCTCATCAATTGTTCAATAAAATAAAATAATAAAAACAAGTACTTCCTAGGACTTACTCTCTTAAAATTTTCATGGCCTTGAGCTCATTTATTAACAAACTATTTTTTTTTTTTATTTATTAGGATTTGGGTGAAGATTTACAGAGTAAATTCACTTTTCATACAGCTATTAACAAACTAATTTTTTTTTAATCAGCAAGATGGAGAAAACCTGTACTCCTTTTTTTTTCTTTTTCTTCCCAGACCCACCAGCATTGTATGAGGGTTCCAGTCTCTCTACATTCTCGTCAGTACTTGATATTTTCTAGTTTTTTTGAACTTTGCTGTTAGTGCTGGGGTGGGATGATACCTCATTTTTTGTGTGTGTGCTTTAGGTGCAGGTTTACAGAGCAGAGTTTGTTTTATATTCAACATTTTGTGTACATCATTTAGTTTCATTCCCCATTTACCATCTCCAACCCTAACCCCCTAACTCGGTCTCCTCCTCTCCCTGCCCAGTAAGTACCTCCCCCCCCCGCCGGGTGCCCCTCATAGTTATGCACTCCTGTGTGTCCTGCATTTCCTCCATGCGAATGTTGCTCCTCTGGTGCCCAGTGGTTAATTGCTCCAAGGGATGCATCCCCACAGAGTATGTGGGTGCATCACCCTGGATTGAATGGTCTGCATATACATCTTGTTCACTATTGGGCTGAGAGCCAGCCCCTGGGAGTGAGTTTTATTCCAGGCCCAAGATGTATCCCAGGGCCATTGTATTGAAGGTCTCACCTGACTCCATCCAACCAGTAATTCTGGTCATTATTGAGTTTTTGGATTTTGTTCCATGTTTTTCTTCCCACTCTATCCAGGATCTCCAAATATGATCCTTTCCTAAGTGGTTGGCATTGGTAGCCGGGCACCATCTAGTTCTTCTGGTCTCGAGGGCCATCGTGTCCTAGGGCTGATTGCTTCCAAATGCCCCCTTCTTTTTTTTTTTTGCACTCTTCACTTCTGACAATAGGAGACCATTAAATGCATCTTAGATGGCTGCTTGAAAGCTTTTAAGACCCCAGTCGCTACTCATCAGTGTAGGATAAGAAACAAGGCTTTTATGTATTTTGTTGTGCCAATTGAGTCTGGTGTCCCCCAGTACTATGGTCCTGAGAAGGTAGATCCATTGGATCTCACTCCCATAGTGTCTGGGTGTCTGGGAGGAATTACTCTGTGTCTGTCTTCTATTTGTTTCTGTAAGGATTGCAGGTATTTTGTATCACTGGTGTCTGTGCAAGATTAGCCTGTGCTGAATCTATCCTTGGTCTAGAATATATTTCTGTTCACTGACCCCTGTCTGATCCTCTCAGGTGTTTATGTGTTTATCTGTAGCCTGGTGTGATAGTTGAAGATGTGTCAACTTGGCTGGACTCCAGTTGTGAGTGGTGGTTCCCATGATGGATCACATGACTGCGTTCTAAGCGGCCGGTCGG
>NW_006921705.1:6443861-6445978 GCF_000298275.1 Orycteropus afer afer
GGGCCCCATCTCTCTCCAGAGACGAACTTTGTGACTTGAACTCCTCTGCCGTGCGTGTGAAAGCCTGACGGCCCTGGGCCCCATCCCCCTCCAGAGACGAACTTTTCAGCTTGAACTTGTCGGCTTCTACACGCTTGTGAGCCATTTATCTAAGATAAACTTCTCTCTCTATCTCTCTCTCTCTCTAAATATATATATATATATATATATACTTTGCTAGTTTTTGTGTTTCTCTAGAGAACCCAATCCAACACACCTGGTGTTTGGTGTTAATGGAAATGCAGTATCGTGGCACACTGGTTGGTGTTACTATCTGTCGTCTATCTCCTATGTGCACAATTCGGTGTCCTTCCTTTTTCTAACGTTATCATGGGGTCACAGACTCTTTCCATACATCCTTCCACTTACCCACGTCAGTGTGTGGGCCCCAACTAGCCCAGAATTAATCCCTCCCACCCTGGTAACCTACAAAGTGAGTTCCCTTTCGCAAGGAAACCCTTCTTTGTCTTTTTGCAGTAATGGACTCATAAGTATTTGTCCTTCTGTGATTGACTTATTTCACTCAGCATAATGTCCTCTGGGCTCATCAATGTTGTAAGATGATTTGTGTATCCCTCGTTCTTTAATGTGGCATAGTATTCCATTGTGTGCATGTTCCATAATTTGGTTATCCACTTATCCATTGATGGACATTTAGGTTGTTTCCATCTCTTTGCTATAGTAAATTGTGCTGCGACGAACATAGGTATACATATGTCTGTTTGTGCGGTCTCTCGCCTCTTTAGGATATATCCTTAGTAATGGAATTGCTGGGTCAAACATTATTACTATTTTCAGTTTTTTAAGGAAATGCCATATGTATGCCACAATGGTTGTACCATTTTACAATTCCACCAGCAGTGCAGAAGAGTTTCGATCTCTCTGCAACCTTACCAGCATTTGTTATTTTCTGTCTTCTATTGTTTCTGTAAGGATATCTCAGGATATCTGTAAGGATATCTGTGAGATAATATCTCATTGTTGTTTTAATTTGCATCTCTCCAATGACTAATGATCGTGAGCAATTTCTCATGTATTTGTTGGCTGCCAGAATATCATCTTTTGTGTAGTGTCTGTTCAGGTCTTTTGCCCATTTTTTAATTGGGTTGTTTGTCTTTTTGGTGTTGAGGGGTTGAAATTTTCTATAAATTTTGGAGGTAAGTCCTTTGTCAGATATGTCATAGGCAAATATTTTCTCCCAATCTGTAGATTCTCTTTTTATCCTTTTGATGAAGTCTTTTGATATCCATAAGAATTTAATTTTTAAGAGGTCCCATTCATCTAGCTTTTCTTCTACTTCCTGTGCATTCTGGATTATGCTTGATAGTCTATTTATGCCATAAATTAGGGCCTCCAGATTTGCCACTATTTTATCTTTGATGAATTTTATAGTTTTGGGTTTTACTTTTAAGTCTTTGATCCAGCTTGAGTTTGTTTTTGTGTATGGGGTAAGGTATAGGTCTTGTTCATTTTTCTGTAGGTGGATATCCAGTTTTGCTAGTACCATTTGTTAAAGAGGCTGTCTCTTCTCCATTTAATGGGTTTTGGACCTTTGTCAAAGATCAGCTGTCCATAGATGGATGGGTCTATATCTGGACTTTTGATTCTGTTCCACTGGTCTATCATTGTACCAATACCATGCTGTTTTGACTAATGTGACTGTATAGTAGGTCTTAAGATCTGGGAGTGTGAGACCTCCCACATTGTTTTTCTTCTTCAAAAGTGCTCTGCTTATTCGAGGTCTCTTTCCTTTCCGTATGAAGTTAGTAATTGGTTTTTCTATGTCCTTAAAATATTTTCTTGGTGTATGGATTGGGATTGCATTAAATGTGTAGATTGCTTTAGGTAATATTGACATTTTCACAATGTTCAGTGTACCAATCTGTGAACAAGGTAGGCTCTTCCATTTATGTAGTGCCCTTGTTGTCTCTTGTTGTTGTTGTTAAGTGCCGTCGAGTCATTTCCGACTCATAGCGACCCCATGCACAGCAGAACAAAACAGTGCCCGATCCCGCGCCAGCCCCACAATCCCTACTATACTTGAGCCCATCATCGCAGCCACCGTATCAATCCATCTC
>NW_006921705.1:6447469-6455752 GCF_000298275.1 Orycteropus afer afer
TTCTTTCATTGCAGCTTTGACTTCTTCCTCCATTACCATTGATTCTAGATCATATTCCACTTCCTGAAATGGATGAAGATCGATCAGTTCTTTTTGGTACAGTGACTCTGTGTATTCCTGCCATCTTCTCTTGATGTTTCCTGCATCTCTTGTAGTAGTGTTTTATCGTTTTCTCTGTATAGGTCTTTTGTGTCTCTGGTAAGATTTATTCCTAGATATTTTATCTTTTTAGTAGCTATTGTAAATGGTATTGTTTCTCTTATTTCTTTATCAGAGGACTCTTTGGTGTAGGGGAATGCAGCTGATTTTTGTATGTTGACCTTGTATCCTGCCACTTTGCTGAACCTCTCTATTAGTTCCAGTAGTTTTTTATTTAGTCTATTGGGTTTTCTATGTACAGGATCGTGTTGTTGTTATGTGCTGTAGAGTCGGACCCGATTCATAGTGACCCTCCTTGGGTTTCCAAGGGAACTCTGGTAGCGTAATGCCTAAGGCACTTGACTGCTAACCAGAAGGCTGGCTTTTCAAGCCCACCAGCGACTCCTCAGAAGGAAGGTTGGGCAGTCTACTTCTGTAGTGATACTGCCTTGGAAACCCAAGCAAGGGTCGCTATGAGTTGGGTCCGTTTCAACAGCACATAACAAAAACGACAACAACAACAACAAATCACTATGGAAGTAGGTTGCCCCATCTTCCTTCTGAGGAGTGGCTGATGGGTTTGAACCTCCAGCCTTCTGGTTAGCAGTCAAGTGCCTTAGGCACTATGCTACCAGAGCTCCCATTGTCCAAAAATTGAGATAGGTTTACTTCTTTTTTGCCAATTTGTATGCCTTTTATTTCTCTTTCTTGCCTTATTGCCCTGGCCAGGACTTTGAATATAGTGTTAAATAGAAGTGGTGATAGAAGGCATCCTGGTCTGGTTCCCGTTTGTAAAGGGAATGCCTTGAGTCTTTCTCCATGAATAATGATGTTGGCTGTTGGTTTTGCATGTATGCCTTTTCTTATGTCGAGAAATTTCCCTTCTATCCCTGTTTTGCTGAGAGTTCTGAACAGGAATGGATGTTGGATTTTATCAAATGCCTTTTCTGCAGTGATTGAAGAATCATTTGGTTCTTTTGTTTTGTGGATTGCATTGATTGCTTTTATGGTGTGGAAACACCCTTGCAAACCTGGTATGAATCCCACTTGGTCAGGATGTATTATTGTTTTGATATGTTGTTGGATTCTATTGGCTAGGATTTTGTTGAAGATTTTTGCATCTGTGTTCATGAGGCATATTGATCTGTAGTTTTCCTTTTTAGTGGTGTCTTTGAGCTTGAGTAGTATAGGTGTCAACACTTCTCTCAGTATTTGATAAAATTCTCCAGTGAAGCCATCAGGGCCAGGACTTCTCTTTGTGGGAAGTTATTTTAAGTCCTGCTCAATTTCTTCTTTTGTTATGGGTTCGTTCAAGTATTCTATCTCTGAGTGGGATAGTTTAGGTAGGTCTTGTGATTCTGGAAATGTTAATCTCTTTTGGGTTCTCAAATCTGGGGGAGTATGGTTTTTCATAATATTCTGTCAGTATTGTTTTATTTCAGTTCTGTTGTGATGACACCCTTTTTGTTTTCTACTCTTGCAATTTGCATCTTCTCTTTCTTTTCTTTTGTTAGATTTGCCAATGGTTTTTCGATTTTGTTAACCTTTTCGAAGAACCAGATTTTTGTTTTGTTGATTTTCTGTTTTTTTGTTTTCTGTTTCATTCATTACTGCTCTGATCTTTATTATTTCCTTACTTCTATATACTGTAGGATTCTTTTGTTGTTCTTTGTCTAGTTGTTGGAGTTGATGAGTTAGATTGTTGATTTTGTTTCTTTCCTCTTTTTTCCTTGATCGTCCTATTATTAATTTCTAATTTTATAGCATTGTGGTCTGAGAAAATGCTTTGTATTTCAGTGCTTTTGAATTTATTGAGATTTGCGTTATGTCTCAACATATAGTCTGTTCTGCAGAAGGATCCATGTGCACTGGAGAACAATTTGAATTGTGCTTTTGTTAGGTGGAATGCTCTGTATACATCTATGAGGTCAAGTCGGTTGATTGTGTTGTTGAGTGCCTCTATCTTTGTTGAGTTTTTTTTTAGTTAATCTGTCCCTCCTTGAAACTGGTGTGTTAAAGTCTCCCAGTACTATTGTAGTACTGTCCCTTTTAATTCAATTAATATTTGCTTCACTTATTTTGGAGCACTTTCATTGGGTGCATAAATATTTATTATCGTAACGTCTTCTTGGTCAGTTGACCCTTTCAGCATCATATAATGTCCTTTTTTTTTTTTTTTTTTGCCTCTTGTGATGTTTTTCACCTTAATGTCTATTTTATCAGAAACTAGTATTTCCACTCCTGCTCTTTTCTGATTACTGTTGCCTTGGTATATTTTTTTCCACCCCTTAACTGTTAATTTGTTTTTATGTTGGTGTCTAAGGTGGGTCTCTTGTAGGCAGCATATCAATGGGTCTTCTTTTCTTATCCAGTCTGCCACTCTCTTTCTCTTGATTAGTGCACATTCACATTGAGTGTAATTAGTGATAGGTATGAATTGATTGCTGTCATTCTATTGTGTTTTTTTGTCATGTTGCTGGAGTTTTCTTAGTCCACATATTTTTCTGTACTGAGTTTAATTTGTTATCAAATGCTTCCTCTCTTTTTTTCTTTATTGTTGGTTTTGTGTTTATTAAACCCATATGTTTTCTTCCTTATGGATTTGCTTAGAGGAATTGTTAATTTTCTCTGTGTTTACCTTGGAGTGAATTCTTGTCTCTACATCTTTAGAACAGTGCATTTTATGAAGATATTGTCCTGTTTTCCTCTCCATTTGGAAGTTTGTACCTAGAACTTTTATTCCCTGTATTTGGTTAGTTGCTGTTGTCATGTGCAAATTGGCTTCCTTGATTTTTAGTGTACAGTGGTTAATGATCTTATTTTGAGTTTCTATTTCTGATTTGGTTTTAGTGTTGATGTCATTTGTCCTGACTTTGTTGTTCTCTGTTGTGGGTTCTCTATTGGAAGGACTTCCTTAAGCATTTCCTGTAGGGTTGGTCTGGTTTTCACAAAATCCCTTAATTTCTGTTTGTCTGAGAATGTCTTGATTTTGCCCTCATATTTGATGGACAGTTTGGCTGGATGTAGGATTCTTTTCCTTCAGTATTGGACGTTCTTTTCCTTCAGTGTTTTATGTATGCCATCCCACTGCCTTCTTGCCTGTGTGGTTTCTGCTGAGTAATTGGAGCTCAGCCTAACTGCTCGATTATTATAAGTAATATTTCTTTTGTCTTGGACAGCTTGCAAATTTTTTCTTTGTCTCTGGTTTAGGAGAATTTGATTGTAATATGCCTCGGTGTTTTTCTCTTGGGATCTGTCCTGTATGGGGTTCTGTGCGCTTTTTGGACAAATATCTTTTCTTCCTTCATGATATGGGGGAAGTTTTCTATTAATAGGTTTTCAACAATTTTTTCAGTGGTTTTTTTTTTTTTTTTTGCCTCTTCTTGTTCTGGAATTCCAGTGAGGCGTATGTTGTTTCTTTTCATGTCGTCCCATATAACTCTTAGGTTCTCTTTGTTTCTCTTAAATCTTTGTTCTGATTTTTCTTCATACAGGCTAATGTCCAGGGGTTTGTCTTCTAGTTGGGAAATGTGTTTTTCAACCAGGGTTAGCCTATCTTTTGTGCTTCCACTGTATTGTGCAATTCTATAATTTTGGTATTCATCTTCTGGATTTCTAACTGCTGTTTTTGTATTGCTGGTTGTGTAATAATATTGTTATTTTGTTCTTGAATGGTTTTCCTGAGTTATTCCAGGGTACTGTCTGTGTTCTCCTTGCTTCTGTTTGGGGTTTCCTTAAGCTCCTGTAGAGTTCTGTAAACATACTTTCTAAATTTCTCTCAGATAATTCTATTGACTCTTCTTTCTACATGTTTAATGGGACTTTTGTTTGGGATTTTACTTCTGTTGTCTTATCCTGTTTTTTTTGTTTTGTTTTGTTTTGAAGTTGCTGTTGTTTCCTAGACATTTTGAAATTGTCTTTAACTGTTAAGTTATATATTGATTTGTTTTGTCTTGGTTTTATGATTTAATATTTTGAAAAGTTAGAGCTGGTGTATTTTATTTTTTTGGTTATTAATTCAAGTGTACTGGGTTGCTCTGCAGTTTTCTTTGTGATGATGGAATTGCTGTGTGGAATGTGGATGTAGGTTTCTGTTTGTCCTAAGGAGGGTTTAAGATTTGAGCCGGCAAGTATTATGGTGGCTGAATGTGATTTTTCTATTGGGTGAGTGAAGGTATAGGTGGAGAAGGTGGGAGGAGAAGAGAGAACGAAGAAAAGCTCCAAGTTGCCATGAGTGAGCAGATTGTAGGGCTTTGAGTAGGCTGCTAATGATGACGTTGCTCAAGTTCGTCAAAGAGTCTAATTGTTAGGGGATTGCCACTTTCTGCCAGGTTCCGACAGCTGTAAAAACCCGACTCTCCAGGCCCCTCCGTGCCGAAAAGCTGACCTAGGATAACTGCCCCTATCCACAATGGGAGTTCATCTCAGGGCCTGCCCACTTGGGGCTTTATTCTCCTCTCTGTTCCCGCTTCAGCGGCACCCAGAACCAGAGGGGTCTCTGCTCCCTCCCAGTAGTCCCAAGGTTACCAATAAAAGCAGGTACTCAAGGTAGATCTGTGGAGTGACCACAGGTTCTTTGATGCAGCGCGTTCTCGCCACTGCCCCACAGAGCCTCTCATGCCCTTTCTTGACTGTTGGTCAGCACTCCGCAGGGCAGGTTCTCCTATTTTTGTTTTTTTTCCCCGCACTGGGTAATTGCACTGCCCTTTTCTCCTCTCTAATACTACTCGTCTGAGTTTGGCATACTCTGACTTAATGAGCTCTGTTTGGAGCACCAGAATCCCCATTTCAAACTGCTACACCTAGTTTTTCAGATGCTAAGATTCTAGAGGGAACTAGCGTGTGCACTACAGGAGAGACACCATTTTCCACCAACCTTGGATGATTAATTGTTTATTTGTGAATTGGAAAGAAAATTAATTCATCACATTTTTAAACATGTACTCCATTACTTGTCAGGGAGTGTTCTAGGAGCTGGATAGCGTGAGTAAGACAAAAACGTGCATGGCTCTTAAAATCTAAAGAAAATAGAAATATTTTATAAAAGCCATATGTAATGGTGTAACTGTTTATGTAAGATTATCAAGTAGTACAAAAAGTTAAAGGAAGAAGTTTGACCCATCACAACGGGAAGTCAGTTTGACTACCTTTTCTAACTCAGAAGAGTCAACAGGTGTTGCTAACCAGTGATTTGTGAAGCATCTGGCAGATCTTTTTCAAGGGCTGGTTATCTTTGTACTAAAGCCTAATGAAAAATTTAAAAAAAAATTATTTAGCTGAATTAAGATGAAATACTTAAGAGACTTCTATCAGATTTTTCTCAGAGAAACAGATTAACATTGAGCGATGTGAGCAGTGCCAACATTAAGAGCACTTTTGAAGAAAAGGAACATATGCTCTGTAGGGAGAGAATAGTAAGATTTTTAGGAGTATTTCATATTTTATCTTTTCTGATTTATTTGATCAAAATCATTAACTTTTTTTTTTTGTTACATGACTCTTGAAATCCATTTTTGTGTTTGGATTTTTTGTTTTAAAAATACATATGTAAATTAGCATATTCTGTCATTGATGTGACTTGTCTGAGGAGATGTCTTTCCCTTAAGTCTCAGGTTCCCAGGCTGTGTTTTGCTTTCTCCAGCCCTTCCCGCCCACTTGGGGATGCTCCCTGGTGTGCGGGTTTTTACTTTTTACATTATCATTAATCAGAGACGTTTCTTCAGTGCCGTGGAATATTCTTGAAGCATAATTTTGATAGAACGATTTCCTTTGACGGAAAAATGGAAGATTGCAGCAGTGTTGACAGGCATCAACATTTTACTTAAATAAAAGCAGCTCCCCAAACTTAGGGTCCTTGACTTTTATTAGGATCATGATTTTTGTCATCCCTCTTAAACTCTTAATATAGTGATGAAATTATTTAAAACCTGTAAATTTACATTTGGATGTAAGCAGATTTGAGCAGCTATTATTCCTTAAGCACTGTAATTGAAAAGCAGATTGAATTTTCTAAAGAAATAAGATCTCTCTGGATTTTATTAACCCCTGGCTCTTTTAATATATGCTTATCTTGCTCAAATGGGGGAATTCAGCAAGTCACTTTCTGCTTTCGTAAAGTAAGGCTTATATTTTGGACTGGAATTATTTGCTTCATGAAATAATTCATTTTGTTAGAGTTACTCCCAGATATTCAAATTAATTTTTATAAATAATATTTGTTATTATAATTAAATACCTCATTTCTTGAAATGAACCTTTTCATTGACTTTCCAGTCTATGATATTTTCAGATGGCTTTTTGGGTTGTGTAGTTCCTTATTGTAACATAAGATGGCAGCATTAAAATAAGTGTTTTGTGGAGCCAAGTCACTTTGATTGGTATTTTGGTCAATTGCTTAGCCCATTGTAACCAGGAAACTTTCTCTTTTAAATTTCTCAGAAGTTCGCAGATTCTTGTCCCTTAGAAACTGTTCCTCTTTTCCTTTTTGCTAACTTTCTCAAGTTAAGGTTCCACAGAGTTTAACTACGTGTGCCAGGTATTTCTTGTAGTACTAGCTGTTGAACTAGGCGAATAGGCAATATCTTGATAAATGGAGAAAAGATTGAAGTTGTCAGGGATTTCATTTTACTTGGATTCACAGTCAGCATCTATGAAAGCAGAAGTCAAGAAATCAAATGGCTGTATTTCACTGGGCAAATCTGCTGCAAAGGAACTCTTTGAAGTGTTTCAGAGCAAAGATGTCACTTTAAACACTAAGGTGCACCTGACCCAAGCCATGGTATTTTCAGTAGCTTCATATGCATGTGAACACTGGACAGTGACTAAGGAAGACCACAGAAGAATTGATGCTTTTGAATTGTAGTCTTGGCTAAGAATATTGAATGCATTATGGACTTCTAGAAGAATGAACAAATCTGTCTTAGAAGAAGTATGTCCAGAATGTTCTTTTAGAAACAAGAATGGCTACACGTTGTCTCTTGTGCTTGGGTCGTGTTGTGAGAAGGGCCTAATCCCTGGAGATACCATGCTGGGTAAAGTGGAGAATCAGCATAAAAGGGGAAGACCCTCAGTAAAATGGATTGATATAGTGGGTGCAGTGATGGGCTCAAGCATGGCAATGATTGTGAGGATGCCATAGGATTGGGTAGTGTCTCATTCTGTTGTACATAGGGTCGCTATGAGTCAGAACCGACTCAGTGGCATCTAACAACAACACTAGTTGTTGAAAGAGACTGACTAAATAAGGGGGAAGTTTATATAAGTGGACTGGCTATGTTGTAAATTCCAACTATGTCTAGTTGCCTTCTAGATAGACAGGTTTTGACTGTCTAGAGTCTAAATGGATGAGGTTTGGAATGTTGTATAATCACAGCTCTTTCCTCAGTACTTAGAACAATGCTTGGGATACAAGGGGTTGTTAGTGTCCATTGAAACAATATTCTCACTCCTTCTTTTTCTTCTGTATTCTTTATTGTACTCTATACCACCATCATCCTCCCAGCCATGCAAGCTACAAACCTCGGCATCATTCTTGGCACTGTCTCCCTCATCTTAGGTATACATCACCATATGTTTGTTTGTTTGTTTTTGTTTCTAATTATGTCAGTTCTTTCCATTTTTCTCCATCTGCACTGTTACCACCTCAGTTCAGGCAAATACCTTCCTCTCAGATTTCAGCAACTATGTCCTAAGTGCATCCTTGGTTTTAATGTTCTTCCCACCCCAGTCTAATACAGTCTTCTTTCTAAGATGCATAACTCATATCTAGCTCCTGTACAAAATCATTCATGACTTCCATTGACTACTAAGACCAAGTCCTCTCAAAGTTTTCATAAGACCCCTCTGTTTCATTTCTTGAAGAAGGTATTAATGATGTTGTTGTTGTTGTTAAGTGCCGTCGAGTCGTTTCCGACTCATAGCGACCCCATGCACAGCAGAACGAAACACTGCCCGATCCCACATCAGCCCCACAATCCCCGCTATACTTGAGCCCATCATCGCAGCCACCGTGTCAATCCATCTCGTCGAAGGCCTCCCCCTCTTTCGTCAACCCTCCACCCTACCAAGCATGACATCCTTCTCCAGGGAATGGTCCCTTCTTACAACATGACCAAAATAGGTGAGACGAAGTCTGGCCATTCTTGC
>NW_006921705.1:6457337-6468530 GCF_000298275.1 Orycteropus afer afer
AAGTGGCATATGATCTAGAACCAATGGTAATGAAGGAAGAAGTCAAAGCTGCAATGAAAGAACTGGCGAAGAACAAGGCTCCAGGAATTGATGGCAACCCGATTGAGATATTTCAACAAACATTAATGATAGTGATTTGTTTTTCTTCAAACGTTAAGACTCACTGCCATTGAGTCAATTCTGATTCATAGCAGCCCCCATTTAGTTTCTGAAGTGATGAATCTTTATGGAAGTAGAGTGCCCCATCTTCCTTCCATGCAGCAGCTGGTGGGTTTGAACCACTGACCTTCAGGTTAGCAGCCAAATGTCTTATCTTTAAATGTTACAGACTACTAACTATAATTTGTACCTCATTTTAAAGAAATTTTGTTTTTACCAAAAGGTTTCTCTGTGCATTTATAATTTGAGTTGGGCATTAATTGTAAGCAGTATGTTGTTGTTGTTGTTGTTACGTGCCCTAGAGTCGACTCATAGCGACCCCTCCTTCTGTTTCCGAGGCATTGTCACTCCAGAAGTAGATTGCCCCATCTTCCTTCCGAGGAGTGGCTGGTAGATTTGAACGGCACATAACAACAAACAACAATAACAACTATGTCTATTTAATTTTTTTTTTCTATTTCTGCTTTAATGATTTGTGTTGATTTTGTAATAAAGACCATGCATTCTGAGATTAACACTTAGACATCTCTCTCCTTAATTAGAACCATGGCAAGTAAAATCTGTGGTTATACTTTTAAAAAAATATTTGGACAAATTGATGGAAATTATTACAGAGCACCTCCCATGTTGGTTTTAAGTGCCTGCTATGTTCAGGCAGTAGAGGATATCCAAAGATGAATACATTTAAACTGTTGTCTCAAGGAACTCATGACCTAATTTGGGGGGCTTATTTATATAATGGCACTAAAACAGATGCGAGAGAGAAAGTGCTGAAAGAGGATTAATTTGAACTGTGGAGTTTGGTAAATGCTTTATGGGAGAAGGAGCATTTGAGCTAGGCCACTGAAAATTCATCTTTCACTAACCCCAGCATATCACCCCTTAGTACAGTGAAACCTGTGAGAACAGGAATTCAGTAGGACTGCTAATGTCCTGACTGCTGCTTCCGTTGTCTTCCTGGGTCTTGCAAGTTTTCTACCTTTGACAGAGAGCAGTCTTAACAATTTTATATCACTTGTTTTGTGGGAAATACTTGCGTTTGCTCTCTCTGACAAATTTCTGTCTCAGTACCAGTTCTGGCTTTCACAGGTTTTGTAGTACTTGCTTTGATTTTTTTTTTAACAGCCTTATTGCTGTAATAATTGCTATAAAGCAAACTGCACATATTTGAAATTCTAATTTGGTGGGTTTTTGCATGTGTATACACAGAAGAAACTAATACCACAATTAAGATGAAGTATCCATCATATCTAAAAGTTTGTGTCCCTTTCCAATTTCCCCATAGCCCCCATTCCCAAGCAACCACTGGTTTGTTGTTACTGTAAATTAATATGCATTTACGGTAATTATCTATAATGAAACTATATACTGTAGTTTATACATTTTTTATCTGGCTTCTTTTAGCATAATGATTTTGAGATTCATCCACATTGCATATATCAGTAGTTCATTCTTTTTTATGGCTGAGTAATATTCCATTGCATGACAGTTTATCCATTCACCTTTTGATGGACATGTAGGTTGTTTTCATTTTAGGACTATTAACAGGTAAAACTGCGCAGAACATTGATGGTCTTTGTATGGACATACGCTTTCATTTCTCTTGTGTAAATACCTAGGAGTAGAATGGCTGGGTCATATAGTAGATCTATGTTTAGCTTTTTAAAAATTGTGAAACTGTTTTCTCACCATCAGTTTGTGAGGGTTCCATTTGTTCCATGTTCTGGCCAACACTTGGTGTATGGTAGATGTTTGTAATTTTAACCGTTCTTATGGCTGTATAGTGGTGACTCAATGTGGTTTAGTGTGTATTTCCCTGATGACTAACGGTATTGAATATCTTTTCATGTGCTTATTTGCTAGCTGTCTATCTACTTTTGTGACATGTCTGTTCAAGTGTTTTACTCTTTTTTTTTCCATTGGACTGTTTGTCTTCCAAGTTATAAGAGTTATGTTCTAGGTATAAGTCCTTGTTGGATTTATGCGTTACAAATATGTTCTCCTAGTCTGTGTCTTGCTGTGTTTTGTAATAGTGTATTTGGAGTGCTGATTTTGCCCCACTATTTTGGCAGTTCCCTCCCAGGCACTCTAGGTGGCACCCTGTATATTATGAAGTTTCTTCAGCCTCGCTTATGAGAACGTTATTTCTGGCCTTGGTGTTAGTTTTGGGAACTGTTTCACCTGTTCTTTCTTATGGCTCTTGCCCTGGATTTGTGGTTTTCACATGTGTATGCACTGATAGTACGAGAGCGCTCTCTCCTGTGGCCCTTTATCCCATGAATTTCAGCCAGTGTGGCCTTTCAGGTTTTCAGCCCCATCTCCTCTCCTCAGGAAAATTGCCCCTCTGTCTGGCTTCCTGTCCTTGGGCTTCAGCCTGGAAACCCGAGATAGTCAGCTGGGCCGTGGTTGCTGTGCCTCCTACACCTTTCCTCCCCGACTCTGCCGGTTATTGACTGTATGGAAACTGCAATTTCATGTTCTTTACCTGGTTTTCTAGTAGTTTAGGACAGGAGACAAATTCAGTCCCTTTTGCTCCATCCATCTTGACTGGAAGCAAAAGTTGTTTCTGGTATATTTTTGCTTGAGAGAAAAAAACTTCAAACTTGCATGATTTTATTTTAGTTTTTGATTTTATGTTAACCTGGTGAATTAATGCTTCTCCAAACACCCCACTAAAACTGATGATTCAGTCACATAAAAAGTTTCTTTAGGGTGTTTTTCTTCCCAAAGCATCACCTATAATCTGATAGTTCATGTTGCTTATTTGTTCATTTACATAACTATGAGAATTACGGGAGGTACACCAAAAGCTGTATTTGATATTCTTGGCATATGTTTAAAAAAACTTTGCGTAACATGGATTGACTGTGAATAATGAATTAAGAGCTTAGAAAGATCTAATTAGTACATTTGAGAAGAAGCACATGCAGTTATTAGTTGTTTTTCTGGTTGAACCCTTTGAATGGGTTTAAGTACTGACCTAGGGTGTTTTACTTTGAATACACACACGGTCATCTGTTTGCATTTAACAACATGATTTTAGACTTCAAATTAAATTTCATTTTTGATTAAAGATTTAATACAGCCTCTTTGTATAGTGAAAGAGGACTGTACTTGGGAGAACTGCATTTTTATCTTGCTGGATAACATTAAGTAATTCATTTGACCACTTTAGAACTCTTTTTTCTTGTTTCTAAAATAAAAACACTTGCCCAGATCTCAGCCGTAAAACATGATTTCTATTTCTATACTTACACATACAGGTTTTTACTTGCTTTCTTTTATATATATTGACAATTGGCATTTTCCAGGTTCCTTTTTTTTTTTTTTTTGCTGAAAGATAAATCTTTTCAATGGTTTTGTCACTTCTTAGAAAATGTGACATCCTGAGTTCAATGCATTTTTAGCAGATGGAAGGAGCAGAGTGAAAGATGGTCCTGTTCCAAGCCTTTGTATCCCTTGTTCTTTGGGAAGGTATTTTGCTAAGATTCCCAAAGAAAGAATAGCCCGGGATATAAGGTAATTATAGAAATGTGACTAATAGAAGTGTGTATTTATTGATGAATTGAAACTAATCTGCAGAAAGTCCACGCTTTCTCTTTTCAAGGGAAGTAGCATTTTGGGCTGAGGCCCAGAGAAAGGTCTCCTGGTACGTGGTGGTGTTAGTGGTACTTGAAAGTGGGTAGGCACTCTGAGCATGGTTACAGTAAATGTGTGTAGCAGACAGTGAAAAAGAAAGAGCTGAGAAAGAAAAAAACTGTGTGTTCTATTTTTTTCCAAGAAAAATAGGGAAATCCAACACAAATTATAGAAAGTCTGAATTATTTTAATTTGATGTTAGTCTGTAAATTTAATTCATTCTATTCAGACATTTTAATTGTAGGGTTCATTAGCATAAAATTGTCAGGCATTTCTGGATTATATGGAATACAGGAAATATAAACGATTGTGGGCCAGAATTACTGGTATATTAATCCTCAGGATGCCAAGTGGTAATATAATGTATAGTGCAGGGGTTCTTGGGATTGTAGAGTCTGTGAACTCCCAAAACCATATTCAAGTTTTTATGGATTTGTACATTTCTCTGAGACAAAGTCTCATTCCTTTAGTCAGATTCTCAAATGGGTTTATGTCCCCAGAAAGTTGAGAACAGCTGCAGTGAGTATTGAATACATCTCATTATTGATTGTCTTAGCAGCCTCTCCTTTAAAAATCATTTACATTTTCTTGCCAAAAGCTGCATTCTTTTGTTAAATATAAAAACTTGTTCCTTTTTGTCACAAAATCCTAAACCTCATAACTCTGTTTATTAAAGCGTAGTGACAGAGAAAGCTACATGGGACCATGGATAGAGTGGAATATAGCAATCTTTATGCTGTCAGCAGTCTTCTGACATAATGATGTGGAAAGGCCTTACATATGGAGTAAACTGAGAAGTAATTCTTTTCATATTCCTTCCTCAAAAGTCCTCCCACTCCTACATGCATTATATTCTATCTCATCTCATCCTGTCCCATCCCTTCTCTTTCCCCTTCCCTTCCCCCCCCCCATTATTTCCTCATTTGTACATATACAAGACATATATACACACTCTTACCCATTTCTTATTTGACTTAATTTGTTGCCAGCATTTTGGGCTTAATCGTAGATCAACTTTGGCTTGCAGAAGCTTGGGAATGAGACCTAGAAAAGATCTAATGTCATCTTTAGGGCTTGGGCGTTTTCAAGGCTAAGTTGAGGTTTTGAGTCTTTCAAACAGCAATTGAGTCTATACTAACTGGAGTAAATCAGTTCCTAGAAGGTGGCTTAGAACTGGATTGAATTTGTCTAAGATTATTCTGATTTATGAGGCATAGAGGGACATGTTCCTTGAAATGAAACCAAATCACTCCTTCATATAAATTACTGATTTACTTCAGAATTCTTGATAGAAACCTAGTATATACCTTTAAATACTTCTTCTTGCACCACAAATATTCTTGAATATTTGCTTTGAGGTGTTCAGAATTACAAAACCAAATAGAAAAAAAAAAAACCACCTCTATGTATTTACACATAGGAACATCACAGTTCTTTTAGTCTCTACTGATTGAAGGTCTTGTTGCCATCAGATGGATTCTGAGTTAAGGAGTCCTGGTGGTGCAGTGGGTAAGTGCTGTGTTTCTAACCTAAAGGTCAGCAGTTCAAACTCATCGACTGCTCTGGGGGAGAAAGATGTAACAGTCTGCTTTGGTAAAGATTTACAGCCTTGGAAACCCTCTGGGGAAGCTCTGCTCTGTCTTAAAGTTGTACCTAAGGCATTTGACTGCTAACCAGAAGGCTGGTGGTTCAAACCCACCAGCCACTCCTTGGAAAGAAGGTTGGACAATCTACTTCCATAGTGAAACTGCCTCGGGAACCCAAGGAGGGGTCTCTATGAGTCGGGTCTGACTTGATGGCACATAGCAACAGCAACAACAACATGAGTAGGAATTGACTCAACAGTAATGGGTTTGGTTTGATTTTTAATTGAAGGTGGTATCTAAGTCTCCTTTCTTGGTGTTCAGATATAATTTAGAATAGAAACAAAGTATGTTTTCCCATTTGACATTTATACTACGTAAGAGCTTTGCAAAGAAAACAGAAATGTGAGCAAGTCTTATGAAAGGTGTAAGTATAAGCAGCTGTTTAAGAGGGATTATGTTAAGACTGATAGAATGAAAGCTGAACCCAGAATTGCAGAAAGACTTGGAAATGTTTGCTGATGAATACATTTAAAATTGTTATTGAAAACTGAAATAGCATAGCATTTATTAAAATTAGCCTACAACTTGAAATTTGAGGTCAAACTTTGTGCTCCATAAAAAGAAAGTGCTAATTTGTGAATTATTGGCATTTTAATAACTCTCTCTTACATCTTCAAAATTCACACTAGAAATATGGCTAACTTGTTTTGTTGTGTTTCCAGAGAGGAAGGCCAGACAGAAAGAAAACATTTCCTTCTCAATTAAGAAGGCTTTTTATAAGCCTTTTTGCTTAAATGTCACTAATGTCTCATTTTTCTAGATCAATCATGTTGCTCTACTATTGTATTATAAAATATACTTTAACAACAGATGTTTGGTGGGGGGGAGGGATATATTAAACCTAAGGAGTCCCGGTTGCACAGTGGTTAAACACTTGAATGCTAACTGAAATGTTCGAACCCTCACTCCGTTCCACAAGAGAAAGATGTAGCAGTCTGCTTCTTTAAAGATTACAGCCTTGGAAACCCTGTGGGATAGTTCTACTCTGCCCTGTACTGTCACTGTCAATTGTAATGAACTTAACGGCAGTGGGTTGTTTTTGTTTTGTTTTGATTTCAGTTTATATTATCCCTTGGAAAGAAAATATGCTCTTTGGTCACAGATATTCCTGGCAATAGTTTATTTCTTATATCAGATTTTGGCATTTTGGGTGTTAAGTTTCAGTGAAACAGAAATCAGTTTATATATTACTTACTCTTGTTTATAAGTATAAAAAGCATTCATAACTATAAATGGACCTCTGATTTGAACTATATAATTTTTTTATGGCTGAAAAATTAGTGGCTAGGTCCTCTTGATTTCTACACCTCATAATTATGAGTTAGCTTTTTTTACTCATACTTTCTTAGGAACCTTGATAAAGAATGCTTTATAATCTTTATTCTAGTTTTAACATTTGAAGCATTAAGAATTACAAAGTTGAATTCAAGTTAGAAAACAATGAAATAGTGAAGAAAACATTTAAGACTTGAGTGACTAATATTCTGAGCTTATTATTTAATGGAAATACTTTTTTATTAAAGCAAAATATACTTCCCATTATCTTGGCTGTAGTAGCTTGTTATAAAATGAACTAAATTCTGCCTCTTACTCTTAAAACTCATTAGACATTTAGTGTGCTCTAATTTTTTTGGGGAAAATCAAGAATAAAGTTAGATTTTTTTTTTAAATTGTATAACACATGTATGTACTGAAAAGTAATTTTAAGTCCCCTTTAAGGTTTCAATTTCATGTTCATATTAATAGCATATTTTATTTCATAAAGCATTATTTTGTATAGGCTCTTTCGCCTGACATAGGATTTCTCTAGGCCAGATTTTTAATAGTCTGCTTTCTTGACTTTTTTTTTTTAAAAAAAGACATAAACTACATCATTAGATGTCCTTTTTTTCCCCCTTTTTTCTGTGCTTAAAAAAGATTTGTGCACACACATTTAGTAATGACGACACATATTCCATAAAGTAGTACTTGAGGTGATTAATATGTTTTATGTTTGTCTATGACCTCTTATAATATACACGATCAGTAATACGAACGTCAAAAAATAAAAGGGAAAAAAAGCAAAAGAATGAGCACTATTGTGCTACTAATTTTGTCAAGCTTCTTCTATAGCTGTTTCTTGTAATCTGTTGTGGAAATTTACAAAGTGATTTTAGTTACGTTTGGGAAATGAGAGGTTACGATGGAGAGATTGGTTGGTGAGGGGAGGAGAGTTCATACACGGAGAGGAAAGAGTATCAGAAGCCTAACTGGGTCTGGACACAGCCTCAGACTCTTTCTCAGTACGGTGTTCCAGAGAGCTGTTGGCACTAATTAGAGTTGAAGGCTTCCATCCCTGGTCGCATGCCCTTTGTGGAACTGTGTTTTTATTGACTGTTTTTTTTCTTATTGTGCATTCATTTCAGACTAAAAACCCATGAGATAAGGGTTTTGCCTCTTAAACACTTGGAAGAACTGATGCCTTGTTTATAGAGAAAATCCATTTTCTTGTTTTGTGGGATTGAGCATGTGCTTCACCAGATTGCATGTTGCTAAAGAGTGTTTTTTGAAATTGGCCAATTCAGATTTATACGCTGGGACCTTGTTAAAAGCACTAACAGTGCGGTCTTCTCACCTCCTGTGTTGAAATGCCATGTTCCTTCCCCCAACTAAAAGTTGATTTGATTTGAAATTATTTTAACTCCACAGTGGTTTGAAAGTAAAATTTGGTGATTTTATTTCTAAATTACTTGCCCTAATCCAGATTTACAAATGTTTTCCTGTACAAGAGGACATTAAGATTGTTCCATGTGAATGTCTTTTTGTGTACATGATATGCATGAAACTTGATCTGTAGAATGTGTTTTTCTCTTGCATTTGATCTTTTGTACTTTGGGATATATGATTAGTTTTAGTTTTAAAATGTGCTATTCAATCAAATGAGTTTGGCATTTGATACCATGTTTACCTTTAGTGTAAAGTGCCCTGTACAGATATTTTAGAAAAACAACAAGACCTGACCTCACGTGCTGGTTCTCATCTCAACGCACCACCAATTTGTGTGACTTGGGCACTGCATTGCTATAACTGCTCTGGCTTGTACTGCCATCACTGCTGTTGGCTCCCACATATTGATTGATTAATGTCATTTTACTGCTTTAGCTCTAATCTAACAACAACAACTCTACGAGGGGAGTGGGTTATCTTCATTTTGCAGGAACCAATGCTTAGAAAGATTCAGCAATTTGACCACGTAGGCTATGCCCTCTGGTTTTCAAGCTATAGGGCTTATGCCTCTCACCTCCACTGTGGTCACTTGTTCCCTCAGATGCTCTTTTTTTTAAAAAAAAGACAGGCTAAGCTTGATTCCAGAGCCAAAAGTTCAAGCTAACAACTTCTTTTTGAATAATTTTAGGTGTGCCCTACTTTAAGAAATTTTTCTGTTGAAAAATTGAATTTATAAATTAGACTAAGGACTTTGTCAAAAGGATTTAAGTTGTTCTTTTGAATTAAACAACCCCTCTGAAGTTAATAGGTGCTCCGGTGGCAAAGTGCCTAAGGCATTTGACTGCTAATCAGAAGGCTGGCAGTTCAAACCCACCAGCCACTCTTCAGAAGAAAGATTGGGCAATCTACTCCTGTAGTGATACCGCCTTAGAAACCCAAGGAGGGGTTGTTATGAGTCAGCTCTGACTCGGTGGCAGTGGTTTTGTGTGTGTGTGTGTGTGTGTGAATTTAACGGATGGTATTCTTCTGGTAAGTTTAATTAGTGGTTCAGAGGTAACTTGAGCAGGTTATTTAATCTCAGTTTTTCCACAAAAAGGGGATGGTAATACCTACATCTAGAGTTTTTGTGAGAATTAAAGGGAGAATCGTTGGGGAAGTGCATGGAGAAAATGTTCCATTAACTGTGAATGAGAGGATTGGTTAGGGCAGATACAGTTAATGCCAAAGGGTTAGGAGATACTAGTAATTAGAGAAAATATGAAATGTGAGTGTAGATAGAGTTATTTATAATAATAATTTGTAGGGTTTTTTTTTTTTTTTTTTTTGCAATATACCTGTAATTGCAAGTGCAGTGTATCTTTGATTTGTCACTTTCGTATAATGCCCTTTGTAGTCATTTAGCTTGTGTCTTCTGTTGTAGTTCTCTAAGAAGAACTGCTCTCTCAAACCAAAAATAGGCAACGTTCCTCCACTGAATGTATTTTTTTTTAGGCTTTTCAAGGGAGCAAAGTCTGTTTTAAGGAGCTCTGGTGGTGCTCAACTGCTGACCAAAAGGTTGGTAGTTTGAACCCACTAGCCACTCCACTGGAGGAAAATGTTGGTGATCTGCTCCTAGAGAGATTGCAGTGTACAAAACCCTATGGGGCAGCTCTGCTCTGGCCTGTAGAGTTGCGTGGAGCTGGAATAGACTTGAAGACACAACAGCTTATCAAAGTCCTTCTTACATCTTACTGTGACAGTCCTGTTTTCTATCGTAAGTTAGCACTTTTATTCACACTGGTTTTGGAATTACACATGGAATTTTATAATGATCAAAAGTAACCTGCTACTACACTTTATTAAGGTTACAGTGGACAGCGTTTCTGTTCTAAGACTTTCTAGGAAGGTATTCATGACTCAGCTTAAACATCACCCCCCTCAGTAAATCCCCTTCAGTTTCCCCCCAGACAGAAAGAATTACTCTCCTTCTTTGGGTTCTTAACATTTAGTCAAATGCTAATGTGCAAGAGCCAGGAATATGTGTTTTTCGTATTTTTGTTTACCTCACCCCCATATTTCTGCCCTGCTCCCTCTCCCTCAAAAAAGAAACTAGGAAGATTCCTGATTTGGCATGGAATGGTAGGACCTATAACATCAAAACATAAATTAACCAAATGGACACAAATAACTGATAATATGCCGGTCTTGAGGCTCTTGGTGCTTTACAGAGAATACTTTATTACATAGTTAGGCTGTAAATGGAAATGATGGATTTACTATCTAATTGTTCATCTGTTTTTATATGGGGAATGAGAATGGTCCCAAAACTTTGCTGCAGATGCTGCTGCTGTCTCCGAGAATCCAGATACACTGATTTAAAACCTGATATGTGGGGTGGCAGCAAGAAGTCAGGTGGTTAGTCATGTTTGAATGGGTGTATTTAAGAACAATGTTGTTGTTAGGCGCTGTCAAGTCGGTTCCCACTCACAGTGACACTGTACAAAAGAAAGAAACACTGCCCGCTCCTGTGCCTTTCTCATAATTGTTGCTGTGTTTGAGCTCATTGTTGCAGCCACTCTGTCAGTCCATCTCGTTGAGGTTCTTCCTCTTTTTCGGTCACCCTCTACTTTGCTAAGCATGATGTTGTCCTCTAGGAACTGGTCCCTTCTGATAACATGTCCCAAGTCCGTAAAATGAAGTCTTTGCTTCTAAGGAGCACTCTGGCTGTACTTCTTCCAAGACAGATTTATTCTTTCTTCTGGCAGTCCATGGTATATTCAGTATTCTTTGCCAACACCATAATTAAAATGCATCAGTTCTTCTGTGTTCCTTAGTCATTATATAGCTTTCACATGCACAGGAGATGACTGAAGATACCATGGCTTGTGTAAGGCACACTTTAGTTCTCAGAGTCACATCTTTGGTTTTTAACCTTTTAAAGAGGTCTTTTGCAGCTGATTTTCCCAGTGTAGTATATCATTTTTGTTTTCTTTTTATTTATTTATTTATTTTTTAATTAGGATTTGGGTGAAGATTTACAGGGTAAATTCACTTTTCATACAGC
>NW_006921705.1:6476534-6504229 GCF_000298275.1 Orycteropus afer afer
ATTGGTTTCCCTTTTCTTTGTTGAAGAGGGTCTGTGCAATCCTTCTGCCTAGTCTGCCATCTTGCCCCGCCCCTCCCATTTTTGTTTTCTTGACTGCTTCTTCCATGGATTATGGATCCAAGCAAAGTGAAATCCCTGACAGCTCATTCTTTTCTCTGTAAATCATGGTGCAATTTATTGGTCCAGTTGTAAAGATGTTTGTTTTCTTTATTTTGAGGTGTAACCTGTACTGAAGGCTGTAGTCTTTGATCTTCTTCAGGGAGTGCTTCAAGTCCTCTTCACTTTCAGTAAGCAAGGGTGTATTATCTGAATATTGCAGGTTAATGAGTCTTCCTCTAATCCTGATGCCACGTTCTTTATATAATCCAGCTTTTTGGATTAGTTGCTCAGCAAACAGATTGAAAGATTATGGTGAAAGGATACAACCCTGACAAACATCCTTCCCAGTCCCAAACCATGCAGTATCATGTTGTTCTGTTCGAACAACTGCTTCTTGGTCTATGTACAAACACTGTAGTCATAGTTTTTCCGTAAAAGGTGGCTAAGAGCTAAGGAGTCAGTCAGTCCTTAAAAACAAGAAACTGCTTCATCAGAAAAAATTCTAGAAAACGTAATGAAAAGGCAACTTAGCTCATAGTGTTAAAATTGGTTATGTGCCTGTCAGTGTCTAAACTCCCACCCCAACCACAGACATGTTGACCAGTTGCCATAGAGTCAGTTCTGACGCCTAAGGGCCTTATAGGACAGAGTAGAACTGGCCATAGAGTTTCAAAGGCAAAGTCTTTATGGATGCTTACTGCCACATCTTTTTCTCACAGAACAGCTAATGAGTTCAAACCACCAACTTTGTTTAGCAGCCTAATACATAACCACTGTACCACCAGGGCTCCTTCACAGATATATTGTATCAACTAAAATAGGTCATATACCCTTGTGTGACTCTGAATTTGTTGCTCAAGTCAAGTCTTATAAACCATTGAAGGGTTATCTGGCTTGCTATTCATTGTCTTGGCCTTCACCAAGAAGTTTATTGAATATTGCATGTCTTTATTCCATCAAACAAAAAAAAAACAAACGCACTGCTGTGGAGTCGGATCTGACTCATAGCAACCCCTCCTTGGGTTTCCGAGGCAGTATCACTACGGAAGTTGATTACCCAACCTGCCACCCTTCTGTTTAGCAGTCAGAGTTAGGCATTACGCCACCAGAACTCCTCTTTATGCCATAGACGTAGATAAAATAATAAAATGTTAAGTTTGCTCAGAAGAGCCCCATGGAGTAATCAATATATACTAAGGGCTTATTAGTGCATTTTCTTTCCCAGAAAGACAATACAATATTGAAATACATGTTTCAAGTTCCTTAATCTTAAAAAAAAAAAACCTCTTGAAACTTAAAGGATAATATATATACATGGTGTTTTAGATGGCTTTTTATCATTATAGTGATCCTTAATTTTGGAACTTTCAGTATTAAAAGTTCACTTCTTAAGAGTTTTAGGTCTATGGTTGAGTTATGTGTATAGAAATTTTTAAAAAGATAGAGTACTTAAAGATATTCTGTATGGTGACATAAGTATATATACATAAATACAGTTTTTTTCTCACTTTCTCTTTCAGGTCTCAGCCAGTTTCTTCTCCAGTCGTCCTGCAGTTTGGTCATGCAGAGACCCTTCTTCCGCTGCTTTCACTCATGGGCTACTTCAAAGACAAGGAGCCCCTAACAGCTTCCAATTACAAAGAACAAATGCATCGGAAGTTCCGAAGTGGTCACATTGTACCCTATGCCTCGAACCTGATATTTCTGCTTTATCATTGTGAAAATGCCAAGACTCCTAAGGAAGAATTCCAAGTGCAGATGTTGTTGAATGAAAAGGTGTTACCCTTTGCTCACTCACAAGAAACTGTTTCCTTGTATGAGGATCTGAAGAACCATTACAAGGACATCCTTCAGAGTTGTCATGCCAGTGATGAATGTGAATTACCAAAGGTGAACAACACATCTGATGAGCTATGATTAACTAGAGAACATTTTTCATTCATCAGGAATCTGTCTGTAGGGAGTGAATACATGCTTGGACTAGCTGGGCAATACCGTGGTTACAGAAAGCTTTCACATCACTTGGGTATTTCTGTCTTTTCACAGAAGAAGGTTGAATTTCTCTTTGGGTCCGGACAAGGAGTGCAATGCAGAGGGAAAAAACTGATTTGAAGAAACAGGTGGCACTGCAAATGTTGACAGAAATGAAATTCTTCCTATTTCTATAAGAAATCTCACTGAGATGGAGTATGATTTCAAAACAGTACTTGAAAACTGTTGGCGTAACAAAATATAATGTCAGGTGGATTGTCCAAACTTGATTGAACTAAATCTAGGACCTTTACCAGTTGTGCTACAGTTCTCTTTTTTTTCCCCTCAGGTAGGACAGTTATAGATTAATTGTCTTTCTTAATCAGAAATATTGTGATAAACTGGGATTATCACTTTGGAAAAAGCTTACATCTCTCTAGTTGAGAGTTTGAAACAATATGACGAAGTATCTAGAATCTGCTTTAAAATGCTACCTTCACTGAAGCAAGACAAAATTATTTATATTAGTATTTGTATACTTTTAAAGTAATTCCTTTTAAACTCCTCCTAAGGTTTCTAAGACTGCTATTAAATTATTATATCTATTTTATATATGTAACAGTGGAAGGACAAAGAGGACCACTGGTCGCAAGTCGGAGGGATAGAATGAAAAGTTTTTTAAACCCATTAATTGGCATGTTTTTTCTGTCATTTGGCTTCTATTTTTATATTTTGCTATTATAAGAAATAGTATCATTTGGTTGTTGGATTTCTTTCTTTTTTTTAAATAAAGACTTTATCCTGGCTGGCTTAACTTAACAGATTTGAATCTGTTTCAAAAAATAGTTAGAAGTTATGTCAGATGCCGTGGAAGTATTTATTATATTTACAATGATAATAAATAAATTTTTTGTGACTTTGCTACCAGGTCTTGTATGCTCTCCATGTTGATATACAAGCAATAATGAATTGTAAAAACTTGGAATTTCAAGGAGCTTTGAGTCAATCAGGCAATATAAGGTAATTTTCTTCCAAAAGAACTCTCCTGAGATAAATCAATGAATTGTTCATGTATTTTCATTCACATTCACTTTAAAGATGAAGTAGTTCAAAGGGATATCTAGGATTTTTGTTGAAAATACGTGGTTACTCATATAGAGCAATTTGTAATAAAATCTGAACTGTGTTAACTTTTCATTTGTTTATTTTTGAGAACAACAGACCATAGGAAAATACACACATACTCAGGATTGTCAATTATGACTTGAACTAGGACACTTTCAGCCCAGTTGTAGGTTTTTTTTTTTTTTAAAGGGCCTTGGAATAAATGTGTGGCAACCTACTTCCAAAAAATTAGTCATGGAAAATGCTGTGGAACAGTTCTAATCTGACATACATTGGATCTCCATGAGCCACAGTCAACTGACAGCAGCTGTTTTTTTGTTTTTTTTTATGGTGTGCTCCTCAGACATGGGCTTATGGCCAGCTTTGGTTACAGAATGCTGAGAAGAGTTTTGAGGAGTCAGGTCTTTTTGTCTGTGAATAAATTAGATTATTTATGTCCTTTCTGTAAGTGCTAAGTTCTAGGAAGAGATGCTTAGGGAAGAGATGCCAGTCTTAGTTTTTGAAGGTAGAAAAATATCAGCTTAAGTTTTTTTATTTTTAGAAAAAGGGGGGGGCATCTTTTTAGCACAAACAGTCAAAGCAAAATGTTTTCTAGTTAATGCTTCAGTTTTTTTTTTTTTTTTCCAAATTGTGATTTGGGTGAAAGTTTACATAGCAAATTCACTTTGCATACAGCAGTTCACATACACTTTGTCTCATGACATTGACTATAATTTACCATAATGTAACAGCTCCCCTCCCACTTCTTCCCATAGTTACCTCTTCCCTGTGTCCTTCCCTCCATGCATTCCTGCCCCCTGAGCTATGTCCCTGTGCATACACAGCCCTTCTATTCCGTGATTGTCTCTCCAAGGAGTATATCTACCTAGTGTAAATGTTCAGCTCATATGCCTGTCTTTTGTTTGGCTAGAAGCCACAGGTGTGGATTCAATTTCAGACTTGAAGGGCACCTAGGGGCCATAGTTTCAGTTCCATCAGCATCTTTCCACCAGCAAACCTGGTCCCTTTTTTTTTTTTCATAGTAATTAAGTTTTTTATTAAAAGTGCTTTTACCATGCACTAGGGGATAAGATAAAAATTTAAAAATACATTCTCTATTAGTAAGAAAATCTTTTTGCTTCTACTTTTACAAAATATGACTGGGGCACCTTTAAAATTAACTGTTGGGTTACATTACCTTGTCACTACCTTTTGAATAGATTTTCTAAGGTTGGAAAAAAAATAGCACTGATGAATACATAAAAGAGACAAGCCAACATTTGGGGGCTGTAAATTAAGTATATGTGCTATGAGAAGGTAAATGATTTCAGTATGGACTTTTCAGAAACTGAATGTTCCAAATGGTGAATATTAAAAAATGTACATGATGTCAATTAAGTCAGATAGTCTCAGAACACAAATTCCAGGTAAAAAAAATATTATAGATACTACACAGAAGTGATCCTGTGGTCAAATGACCTTGGGAAACTTGGGGTTATCTTTGCTATGGAATCTTCAGGCCTTGAACATGCTGATATGCCTTGTGACTCTCACAGGGGGCATTTTCCTGTCTTCTCTGACCTGAGAATTCTTTTCCAAGAAGAAGCTCCTATGACTATTATAAACCAGAATATATTTTGAGAAATGTTGGACTAAAACACATGCCGTTTAGGGTTCGCTTTTCAAATTTAGAGGATATTGAGTCATGGAGTTAAATACAAGTGGGGGAAAAAATTGTACTTAGTTGTAAATTAGATCAAATAAATAGACTCATTACAATTTTCCTAGAATACTGCTTTTTAACTTAGTTTTCACCTTTTAAAAAAATGGAAATTCATTTTGCTAAAGAAAATCACACATAGATGTATATTGAAATTATAAGAGAAAATGCAAAGCACAGATCATTGATCTTCAAATGAATGACCGACATAAGATTAAACCAAAACCAAACTCACTGCTGTCGAGTCGATTCGACTCATAGCGACCCCTCGAGTTTCCGAGGCAGTATCTCTAAGGAAGTAGATTGCCCATAAGATTATTAGCTAGTAAATGCTGTTGAATCATCAGCACGTAGCAGATTGATTGGTCCTGCAATATTCTAATGTTCTCAAAAATCGTGTGCTGTTTCTTTTCCTTTTTTTAATTTACAAAGATGCAGAGAGGAGAATAATATAATTAGCCCCCATATCCATTATTCTGTTGTATCAAAATTAACATTATAACATTTGTTTTAGATCCAAATAAGAAAAATTCAAGATTTTTGTGTACCTCCTTGATCCTATATCCACCACTTGTTGCCCAAAGAGTTACCAACATAAAATTCAGTATTCACATTCCAGTGTGTGCTTGAATCTGGAAACATACAATGAAACCCATGAGAGGCGGAACTGAATGAGACTGCCTTGCTTTTCCGAGTCTCATAAGTTTTCCGCCTTTCAAAGAGTGCAGTCTTGCCACTTCTGTCACGATTAGTGGAAAATATTTCAGCTTTCCTTCTCTGACAAGATTCCTCCCTTTTTCAAGTTCCAGCTTTTGCAGTTTAGTACAGCATTGTGTGAGTTTTAAAATTTTCTATGGAAGGGTTTGTACTGTGCGTATCATTCTTTGATGAGTGATTGATTTTAGGTACTGTATTTGTTTTTCAAAACTGTTCTTGATCCTGATTACTTGCAGATTAATACCTTCAAGCCATCAGACCTGTTGAGTACTTTTAGGGGCAAACATTAGATTTACCCGATGAGCATGTGACGATGAATGAACCTCTTTTATTCAAGGGGGGCTATCTTAAAATTGACTTTGATCATCTACAATTAAAGTTGGTGTCTAATATATTAACTGAACAGTGTTTGATTCTTTGAGTACTTTGTAAACTATAAAAGACTATGAAAGTTTTATAGGTATTGTTTAATTGCAGTGTTAAATAAGACCATATAGTCATCTTTGTTTTCATTGGTATGCAGAATATTTCAAGATGGAGAGTAAGTGTGGTCCATTTATTGCTAGTGTTATGAAGGTTGTGAGGTTATTCTGGTGTGGTTATGATAATACTCTGATGCTATTATTCTCTTTTAGAAAATGCCTGGAACTAAGAATTTTATGATAAACTGTTTTATCTAGGATACCAAAACCAAACCCACTGCCATCGAGTCAGTTCTGACTCCCAGCAACCCCCACTGGATTTCCCAGGTGGTAAATCTTTACAGAAGTAGATTGCCCAGTCTTGCTTCCATGGAGTGGCTGGTGGGTTGGAACCACCAACCTTCTGGTTAGCAGTCAGATGCCTTAGGCATTGTGCTACCAGAGGTCCTTCTTATCTAGGATAGTATATATGAAAAATTGAACATCAAAAAATAATCCTTGGCTAACTAAAGTTTATTCATAATAGATGACCAAATTATTCATTTAAGCCAAAATTTAATCATTGTTGGGCCTGACATTTTGGTTAATAAATAGCATATGGACATTAGCCATTTTTCTGTCTAATCTACAAGTTAATGTGTACGGTGCTTTGTACTTATGTTTTTGTGGTTATATTGTCATGAAGTTTCTGCTCTCACCCCACAGTGATTACTGTTTTTGTATATTAGCTTGATCTTAATTTTAGCACTGAAAGGAAAACTCACTTTATGAAAAAAAAAAAAAAGGTGCTTCATTTTTTTCTAGGCATGCTCAACTTTCATGATATGTTTACTGGAGTGCTTTTCTTTTGTGAACTGTGAAACTAGTGCATGCCCTTAAACATTTGGAACTTAATATAACCAGCCAGAAGATATAAATGTAAATTTTTGGAACACATTTTTCTGAGATGATATTTTCATGTGGTTTATTAATGATCCTTGGAATGTGAACTGTCTCTTAACAAATGTAAGGTGAAAATAAATACCTGCATTACTGAATTATTTGTCTGTATCTAACTCCTACCCCAAGCTTACTTAGGAACTCATTATTCTTTTCTAACCACTCTTTTTCTCTAACTTCTTCCACCCACCTAGTGGCTCACTGCACATGTAAGTAGTGCATCTTCAGGTCAGTCTATTCAGCTATATTTTAGACTGTGTAATAAAATTACTGAGAAAATTCCATAGCAAGAAAAAAGATGCCATGTTCTTCCAGTTAAAGGAATTGTTGTTCAAACTTCATGGCAACTTGGGAGGAAGGTTAACTTATTTTTAAAAAATAGACTTAACTCTTTGGAGCAGTTTTAGGTTTATAGAAAAATTGCACAAACTGTGGAGAGCCCCCCCCCACACACACACAGTTCACCCTATTAATATCTTGCATTGGTTTGGTACCTTTGTTACAGTTGATGAACCAATACTGGTTATTAATGAAAGTCCATAGTTGAAAATGCATAGCTTAAATCAAGAAAGGTGTGTCTCAGTGTTGTATCCTTTCACCATATTTATTCAATCGGTGCGCTGAGCAAATAATCCGAGAAGGTTGAATACATGAAGAAAAACACAGCATCAGGATTGGAGGAAGACTCATTAACAACCTGAGATATGCAGATGATACAGCCTTGTTTGCTGAAAGCAAAAGAACTTGCACTGATGAAGATCCAAGACTACAACCTTCAATATGGATTACACCTCAACACAAAGAAAACAAAAGTCCTCACAACTGAACCAATAAGCAACATCATCATAACTGGAGAAAAGATTGAAGCTGTTGAGGATGGTGTTTTACTTGGATTCACAATCAATACCCATGGAAGCAACAGTCAACAAAAAAATGACTATTGCATTGAGCAAATCTGCTGCAAAAGACCTTTTCAAAGTGTTAAAAAACAGAGATGTTACTTTGAAGACCCTGGGTGTACCTGACCCAAGGCATGGTGGTATTTTCAGTCATCTCATATGCATGTAAAAGCTGGATGATGAATAGACAAAAAAAGAACTGATGCATTTGAATTATGGTGATTGCAAAGAATATTAAGTATACCATGGATTGCCAGAAGAACAAACAAATCTTAGAAGTACAGCCAGAGTACTTTTTGGAAGTGAGAATATTGAGACTATCTCATGTACTTTGGACATCAGGAAGACCAGTCCCTGGAGAAGGACATAATGCTTAGGAAAGTAGAGAGTCAGCAGAAAAGAGGAAGGCTTTCAACCAGAGAGACTGACACAATGGCTGCACCAAGGGTCTCAAAGAGGGCAATGATTGTGAGGATAGCATGGGACTGGATAATGTTGCATTCAGTTGTACATGGGGTCGCTGTGAATCAGAACTGACTCGGTGGCATCTAACAACAGCAACAAAGTCCATAGTTTACATTAGGGTTCAGTCTTTGTTGTGCTGTTCTGTGGGTTTTGGCAAAGGCATAATGTCATCTGTCCACAGTTGCATCATCATATAGAGTAATTTCACTGCCCTAAAAATCCCCTATGCTCCACCTGTTCACTCCACCTCTCAGCCAATATCCCTTGGATACATACAGATTTAAAAAAAAAAAATTATTTAATGATTTGAAACATTCTTAAAGGCAGTGAAAACACTGCCTTTGTTTTTTTTCTAGCCATAGTTGCTCTTCCTTGGAGAGACCATTGTTTCTTTTCCTTGCAGTTCTTTCCCTACCCTTCCCTTCCTGAGGTGAGAAGACCAGTCTTCCTGGGAGAGGATTGTGCTTTTTTTTCCTTCTGTTGACAGCATTGCTCCCTGAAGTTTTGTCACTGTTTTCATTATGGAGATTAGGATGAGAATGGTTTTTTAATTTGACTATTCTACGTAGTTACGTTTTGGAGTAACTTTAATCCACCCCCCCTGCTATCCATGGTGAGAAACAAATGAGATTTTTGCTTTTCTTGCAACTTTCATACAGTATTAGGTGATTAGGAAGAGTTTAAGAGATCCTTGGGGCAGGAGATTGAATAAAAAAGGCAGAAACAACAATCCCCTGCCATTTCCTTGCTGAAACATAAATAAGTGAAACTCCCAGGTTTGGATGTGGTTTGCAGGACTACATGGGGTTCTGCATCTGCTTCAGACTGGTTGCAAAGCTTTAAGTTTTTCTTAACCACTGCCATTGAGTTGATTCTGACTTGTAGCGACCCTGTAGGACAGAGTAGAACTGCCCCATAGAGTTTCCAAGGCAAATCTGTATGGAAGAAGACTGCCTCATCTTTCTCCTGTGAAAGTTCTTTGTGCTGCTGAGTTCAAACTGCTGACCTTTTGGTGGTTAACAGCCAAGTGCTGTAATTACTATGCCATCAGAGTGCCTTTTAAGTTATTCTAGTGGGAAATAAGGTAGAGTGGCTAACATGGAATTTTTTCTGCTAATCTTTGTCCTGATCACCTGCTGGAGGAAGGAGACTCAGTAATACTTGCTTTTTAAGTCAAGCTGCTATCAGCACCTTTGAATAGCTGGAAGCATGATGGCTGTATGACTCCCCCAAACCTTTGATCTACTTGATGCTTCAAAGAACTCTTTTCTTAAATAGGTTTAAAGCTTTTTGATTACCAAGTATTTTATAAGCACTATTATAGATGTAAGGAGCTCTGGTGATGCAGTGGTTAAGGCATTCAGCTGCTAATCAAAAAGTTTGCAGTTCAGATCCACCAGCCCATCCACGGGAGACAGATGAGGCAATCGGCTTCCATAAAGATTTACAGCCTTGGAAACCCTGTAGCATAGTTGTACTTTGTCCTATAGGGTGGCTATGAGTCAGAATTGATTTGATGGCAGTGGATTAGGAGTATGGGTATTATAGCTGTAGGTACATGTATTTGTTAGTATTTGTCCAGACCCAGATGTGTAGAGTCCTATTTTAGCAGAAAGTTTTCTCATGTTACAGAGCCATAATGTAACAGTATTTTTAATTCTCAATACTCAGCACTGTAGCCAGTATTAACTAGGTTAGCTATAAGATAGATCATGTGTATGGAATAATTGCTATTGAGTAATATAAATATCTACACCTGTTGAACACTGTATAATCCTCATTACAGTATTATGGAGTAGGTAGTAAGAAACCCATTTCCCAGATGAGTAAACTGAGATTGAGAATCAAACCGCATTTTTTACACTTTAAGTGCTGCTACTGAAATTTTTTATGGCTGTATCAATGGTAGAAGAGGATTTAGACAGACATTTAGGGTGTTTTGGTGTACGGATTATTTTACTAAATGTAGTAGTTAAGGTTGTGTCTCAGCTTGGCTGGGCAGCTGCATGTGGTTACTCCCTATGATGAGACTGTAATCACCTCCATGGTAGAATCTACTGTAAGGAGCTGAGTAATTGCCCTCAGGGTGTGGGCTGCTTCCAGTATATAAAGAGAAGCTTTGAGGAAGGTCTCTAGCTTTTTGGCACATCTGGATCCTGCATTTAGTAAAGTCTTCATCTCAGTAGTGTTGCCTGCCAATCTTAAGATTGTTCCTGGACTTGAAACAGTGGTCTGCCATATTGTCTACTCATCTTAGGATCATGCTATTTTACTAACTGACCTTGAATTCATTACCCTTAGCAGCCAGCAGCTGTCTGAGTTAGACATCTCTAGCTCCCATTTTGAATTGGACGATCATATGATCTGCTATGCTGGGAATGACAAAGAAGAATGATGAGGCATTCATCATCACAAAGAATTTATCAAGATCTATCCTGAAGTACAATGCTGTGATAGGATAATATCCATATGCCTATGAAGGAGACCACTTACTACTACTATTATTGAAATTTATGCACAAACCACCAAAGCCAAAGATGAGGAAATTGAAGATTTTTACCAACTTCTGCAGTCTGAAGTTGACTGAACATGCAATCAAGATGTGTTAATCATCACTGGTAATTGGAATGCAAAAGTTGGAAACGAAGAATCATTGGTAGTTGGAAAATAAGGCCTTGGTGATGGAAATGATGCTGGCGATTGCATGATAGAATTTTGCAAGACCAACGACTTGTTCATTGCAAACACCTTTTTTCAACAACACAAATGGCAGCTGTACACATGGACTTCACCAGATGGAACACACAGGAATCAGATTGACTATATCTGTGGCAAGAGGCGATGGAGAAGGTCAATATCTTCAGCCAAAACCAGGCCAGGAGCTGATTGTGGAACAGACCATCAACTGCTCATATGCAAGTTCAACTTGAAGTTAAAGAAATCAAAACAAGTCCACGAGAGCCAAAATACGACCTTAAATATACCCCTCCTGAATTTAGAGATCATCTAAAGAATAGATTTGCTGCATTAAACACCAGTGACCAAAAACCAGAGGAATTGTGGGATGACATCAAGAACATCATCCATGAAGAAAGCAAGAGGTCATTAAAAAGACAAGGAAGAAAAGACCAAAATGGATGTCAGAAGAGACTCTGAAACTTGCCCTTGAGCACAGAGTAGCTAAAGCAAATGAAAGAATTGACAGGATAAAGGAGCTGAACAGAAGATTTCAAAGAGCAGCTCAAGAACGTAAAGTCAATTATTATAATGAAATGTGGAAAGACCTAGAGTTAGAAAACCAAAAGGGAAGAATGTGCTTGGCATTTCTCAAGCTGAAAGAACTGAGGAAAAAATTTAAGCCTCAAATTGCACTATTGAAAAATTCCAGGGGCAATATGTTGAATGATGCAGGAAACATCAAAAGAAGGTGGATGGAATACACAGAGTCATTATACCAAAAAGAATTGATAGATGATCATCCATTTCAGGAGGTAGCATATAATCAAGAACCAATGGTGTTGAAGGAAGAAGTTGAAGCTGCACTGAAGGAATTGGTGAAAAACAAAGCTCTGGGAATTGATGGAATACCTATTGAGATATTTCAACAAACAGATGTCACGTTGGAGGCACTCATTTGACTATGTCAAGAGATTTGGAAGACAGCTACCTGGCCAACTGACTGGGAGAGATCCATATTTGTACCTATTCCAAAGAAAGCTTATCCCACAGAATGTGGAAATTAACAAACTATATCATTGATATCACACACAAGTGAAATCTTACTGAAGATAATTCAAAAACATTTGGAGCAGTATATTGACAGAGAACTTAAGAAATGCAAGCTGGATTCAGAAGGAGTTGTGGAGCAAGGGATATCATTGCTGATGTCAGATGAGTCAAAGCAAAAGAATACCAGAAAAATGTTTGTGTTTTACTGACTATGCAAAAGCATTCAATTGTGTGGATCATAACAAATTGTGGATAACATTGAGAAGAATAGGAATTCCAGAACACTTAAGTGTACTCATGAGGAATCTGTACATAGCTGGGAGGCTGTTGTTAAAACAGAACAAGAGGATACTGCATGGTTTAAAATCAGGAAGGGAGTGGGTCAGGGTTTTATCATTTCACCATACTTATTCAATGTGTACACTAAGCAAATAATCCAAGAAGCTGGACTATATGAAGAAGAACATGGCATCAAGACTGGAGGAAGGCTCATTAACAACCTGAGATATGTAGATGACACAACTTGGCTTGCTCAAAGTGAGGATAATTTGAAGCACTTACTGATGTCTGACTCGACGGCACATAACAACAACTGATGAAGATTAAAGACTACAGTCTGCAGTATGAATTACACCTCAATATATAAAGAAAATAAAAGTCCTCATAACTGGATCAATAACAAGCATCATGATGAATGGAGAAAAGATTGAAGTTATCAAAGACTTCATATTGCTTGATTGTACAATCAACACCAATGGAAGGAGCAGTCAAGACATCAAAAGACATATTGCATTGGGCCAGTCTGTTGCAAAAGACTTCTTTCAAGTGCTGAAGAGCAAAGAAACCTCCTTGAAGACTAAGATGAGCCTAACCTAAACCAACCTTCCTTCTGAGGAGTGGCTAGTGGGTCTGAACCGCCAGCCTTCTGGTTAGCAGTCAAGTGCCTTAGGCACTATGCTACTTTTATAGTGATACCACCTCGGAAACCCAAGGAGGGGTCGCCGTGAGTTGGGTCTAACTCGACGATACATAACAACAACAACCTAAACCATGGTATTTTCAATTGCCTCATAAGCATATGAGAGCTGGACAATGGATAAGGAAGACCGAAGAATAGTTGGTGTTTCTGAGTTGTGGTGTTGGCAAAGAATGCTGAAAGTACCATGGACTACTAAAAGAACTAACAAATCTGTCCTGGAAGAAGTGCAGCTGGAATGCTCCTTGGAGGCAAGAATGGCCAGACTTCCTCTCACCTACTTTGGTCATGTCAGAAGGGACCATTCTCTGGAGAAGGATATGATGCTTGGTAAAGTGGTGGGTCAACAAAAGAGGGGAAGGCCCTCAATGAGATGGATTGACACGGTGGCTGCAGCGATGGGCTCAGGTATAGTAGGGATTGTGAGGTTGGGACAGGACTGGGCAGTGTTTCATTTTGTTGTACATAAGGTCGATATGAGTCAGAAACGACTTGACAGCACATAACAACAACACATAACAACAGCTCTTGTAGGCCTGGAATAAGAAGCAGAGCTGAAGCCCAAAGTCAAGGGGACTTCACCCAGCCCCTAGAGCTGGCAGTCTGAATTTGGACCTCTAGCCTCCTAAACTGTAAGCATAAATTCCTGTTTGTCAAAGGCGTCTTGTGGTATTTCTGTTACAGCAGCACTAGAGAACCAGGACAGTAATGAAGACTGATTGTAAACTTAAATCCCTGGGTTCTGTTCACCACTGCAGTAAAAATGCTTTTGAAGATGCTGCTGTCCTTTACCTGTTAGCTGTCATTGCAGAGACTTAGCAGCTGCATGCTCGGTGGGAAGTGTAAGGGACCGAAGCCTAATTAAAGTTTCACGTGTGGCCTTTTACAAGACAAATCAGTTCCTTCTGTCTCCCAAGGTTCTATTGACTGTACTACGTACTTGGCCTAGAAGATTTTCTCAGCTAACCAGGAGGGCACCAAAAACCAAAAAACCAAACCCACTGCCATGAAGTTGATTCTGATTCATAGTGATCCTCTAGAACAGAGCAGAACTGTCCCCAAAGGTTTCCAAGGCTGCAGATCTTTATGGAAACAGACTGTCCCATTTTTCTTCTGCAGAGCAGCAGGTGGGTTCACACTGCTAACCTCATGATAAGCAACTATATGCTTTAACCATTGAACCACCAGAGCTCTTTGACCTGGAGGGCACTGTGGGCTACTCAATTCTTGGATTTAAAATCACCCTTCAGAATGTATTTGTAGTATTTCAAAGCAAAGCAAATTCATACCATGTTGCAAATTCTAAATTGTTTGAATTCCAGAATTATGAGATCTACAGTTATATTGAGTATTTTTCCCTTCCATTGTTTTCATAACAGAATCCTTTTGAACAATAACTATGTCAGGCATAATATTAGACACTGTGGATAAAGTATTTTGTGCCTTTAAGTATGTTATGTACACACTGTGTGTGTTAATTGTTATCCCTTTTTTAGAAGTGTTCTTTAGGGTAACATTCACCTTTGGAGGATTCTCAAAAGGACTGCTTCTGCATTTAAATTAGAATTATATGCTTGTGAACTACCCCTCCTCAATCTTCATTCAGTGAAGCAGCCATGTACGTAGGCCACCACTCATAGCCTTACTCCTGTAACTCACCTGTGCATCCATACAACCAGGCTCATTGAGCACACAGCTGTGACAGCTTGCAAGTGCTCTACGAGGTATCCATGATGCAGAATTTTAGACAGGGTGAAAACATCAAGGATTTGCTGTTGACTGTACCAGAAGCAAATCAACTATATTGCTCCATGTTAGTGATCCCTGCTCCACCAGGAAAATTTCATCATATAAGCTGAGTAGCTTGGACCTTCATTGTAATATCAGTGTGTATCCATCACCTCCAAAGAAGGACCTGGAGATTTGCTTTTGTAAAGATTGCAGCTTAGGAAAACCTATAGGGCAGTTATGCTTTTTCACATTAGTCACTATGAGTCAAAATCAATTTGACAGCACTTAACAATATTACAACAAACACCCTGTGACTCCCAGTAATTTCATGTCAGTAGAATGTTGTTACATCCAGCCATTACTAGGAAGTGTTTACCAGTCTGAGGACCTGAAGATAGATAATACATGATTTCCCAGAAATCACTAGGTACTTTGCCACTTAAAGTGACCGCATCCCATCAGCATTAGCATCAGCTGGGGGCTTGTGCACTGATCTCTGGATTTGTCTTATATTTGTTGTTGTAATTGTTATGTGCCATGGAGTCAGACCCGACTCATAACGACCCCTCCTTGGGTTTCCAAGGCGGTATCACTACTGAAGTATTTGCTACTAATTGTCCTGAACTTTGGTTGAGGTGGAGGTGTAAATAGGTCAAGAAGAGGGCCATTCCTTGTCCTTTCTAAGATCTGATTTAGTTACTGCCCATTTTCATCTGGAACTCCTCTTTGACATTTTATTATTCCTACTCTATTTGATACAGATTTTTATTCTCTGGAATTTCTCCTCAAAGTCAGGTTATATCCTGGAAGGGAGCTTCAGATGGTGAGCTTTGAGCAAGGCTTCAAACCAGTTTGAATCAGTTCAGTCACAGCTGACAAAGCAAAAGCAGAATAGACCCAAAGTTTTAAAATTTGGGTGAAGCAAAGCAATAACCAGAACAGGAAAAATTATCAGTCGAAGTCCTGGAATGGGAGACTCAGAAGAGGCATAGTGAGCCCTTTCAGGCATCTGAAGCAGGAGATTGGATTATTGCCAGGACTGTGGAGCGTGACACACATTCAGAGTGGTGTGGTTGGCTGCCATCTTTGAGCAGGGCACCATTGTTTCTAACTCTACCAATCAAGATATTTGGTTGCTATGTGAAGTGCATGATGCCCTTGTTTTCTAAGAGGGAGATTAAGTTTCTAGCAAGGCATCACCTATAATTTTTCCCATTCTGGTTATCATTCTGGTTCACCCATATTTTACAAATTCAGGCCCATTCTGATTTGCTTTGTAGGCCATGCCTGAATTAGGAAGAAACAGTTTAAAGCCCTGGTTTTGAGAGTTCATAGGCCCACTGCTGAAGTTCCTTCAGCACTTAAGTTTGGCTGCTATTGTCTGTTGGCTTACTGCACTTTCAGTGATTATCTATGAGTGAGTTGGGGGTTTCTCCATTCTTAGATCCACCTCAATTTCTTCCCTTTGCTTTGTTCCATTAAGATGGTGCTTATATGGTATGATAAGTCTTGTACCTGTCAGTAGTTTGTCCCTACCCTCTCATTTTTAGGATTCTTGGGGATATTTCCTTAGTTTTGTTAGATGTAGTCTGGATTTTGGGTTTTGCTACATTATTTGATCTATTTTTATGGAGAGAAGGATTGGGGAAATTTTTGAATTATGTAATCACTAACATCTCAAATTCTCATTTCTAAGTCTCATAGAAGATCATATATTGAGTATCTTTTATGTACTTATTTGCCATTTGTACATCTTTTTTTGGTAAAGTACCTGTTAAAATATGTTGTCCATTTTAAAGCTGAGTTGATGGTCTTATTTATTATTGAGGCGTAAGGACTCTTTATATATTATGGATATAGATTCTTTATAGGCATATGTTTTACAGCATATACATGTAGCTTCTTTTTTATACCTTTTTTTGAAAATTGTTATTAAGAATATACACAGGAAAACAAACATCAATTCAACTGTTTCTACATGTAAAATTCAGTGACATAGAGTATATTCTTTGGGTTGTGCAACAATTCTCACACTCCTTTTCTGAGTTGTTCTGCTCCTATTAACATATCTCATTGCTGTGCCCCCTAAGGTTCCTATCTAATCTTTCAAGTTACTCTTGTCACTTTGATCCTATATAGATAGTTCCTAAAAAAGCATAATGCTCAAGATAGAAAATTTTAACTAGTTATGAGAAACTTCAAGGAAATTTTTTGGTTTAAGTTTTAAAGATTATTTTAGGGCAATTGTTTCATGGGTTCATTTAGCCTCCATGGCTCCAAAGAGTCTGGAGTCCATGAAAGTTTGAAATTATGTTCTGCATTTTCCTTTATAGACTCTTTCATCAAAATGTCCAGTCATGGTGTCTGGGCACCATCTGGTTCTGGTCTCGTGGCAAAGGAGGCAGTTATTTGTGGTGGATATTAGCCTATGTGGCTTCTTTTGATTAATATTATGTTTATGAGATTTGTTCATATTGTTTTATGAGTTCTAGTTCACTCATTTTCATTGATGTATTTTATTCCATTGTATGAATACACCATAATTCTTTATATATTATGGATATAGATGGACATTAGAATATTGAAAGCTTAATGGACATTAGAATATTGAAAGCTTAATGGACATTTCAATATTAGAGTATTGAAAACTTTTGGCTACTATGAGTAGTGCTATATATGAACATTCTTGTGTCTTTTGGTGAACATATATATACACACATTCCTGAATCTGTGTATATATGTGTATGTGTGTGTATATATATATATATATATATATATATAATTCCACTCTCAGTAGAATTGCTAGGTCAGAGAGTATGTGTATGTTCAACTTTAGTGGATTCTGCTTAACAGTTTTCTAATGAAAACTGTTTTACCAACTCACACTTCTACCAACAGTATCTGAAAGTGCCATTTGGCCAACATTCTACCAACATTTAGTATTACTCTTTTTCATTTTAGCTGTTTTTGTGATGTGTTGAGGTATTTCATTGTGCATTTCTTTAATGACTAATGAATAGAAACCCTTTCAAATGACCCTTACATAAGCCCTTTTGTAAAGTGCCTTTTCAAATCTTTTGCCTATTTTTCTATAGGATTATCTGTTTTTTCGTGTATTGATTTGTAGGCTGGTAGATTTTAGATTTTCCTCTTTATCCTTGATATTCTGAAATGTAAGGGTAGCTTTATCTTTATTTAGTCTGAGAAAGTGGCTTTGATTTGAAAAATCATGTCTTTTACCTGTTCTGTACACTTCCCAATTACTCTTTCTTTAAATATCATATCTCTGCCATTTCTTCCATTCTCCTGTTTTGGAACTCCTATTAGATGTATGTTGGATTCTTAAAATCTGTTCACTTGTATGATTCTCCATACCTCTTCACTACATTTCTATGCAGGCAGTTCCCCAGTTATGAACAAGATCTATTCCTGTGTCTTTAAGAATTTATCAGGGCTTTAAACCAATTCTGCTGGTTTAGTCATGGCTAAGGAAGCATCACCAGAACAGACTCAAATTTTTAAAGTTATGGTGAATCAGAGAGATGGCTGGAATGGGAAAAATTATAAGTAAGAGCTTTGCTAACAACTTAATCTCCTTCTTACAGAAGAACGGCAGTGTACACATTGCATAGTAACCAAATCTTTTGCCCTCAGATTTTGAGCACAGTCCGAAGTATCACTGCTCTGCTCAAAGATGGTAGTGCCCTGCTCAAACATGGCAGCCTACTATGCTGCTTTGAATGTGTGTCACTCTCCTATAGTCTTGCCAACAAGCCAATCTCATGCATCAGGCTCCTGAAAGAGCTCAGTATACCTCTTCAATTCTCCCACTCCAGGGCTTTGACTATGCTAAATCTGCCAAACTGTAAAACTTCAGGTCAGTTCCTATTTCACTTGTCAGCCATGAAAGAGCCACTTCAAAAGGCAAGTAGGAATTGTCCATAAGTCCAACATTCGTGCCTTTATAGTAGAATAGAGTGACAAAGGGACTTTAATATATACATTGCATCATATTATATACAATCACCAAATACCAAAATCACTGCTATCGAGTCAATTCTAACTCATAATGAAAACACAGCCACTGCAGTGGAGTTGGATCCGACTCACAGCGACTGCTCCTTGGGTTTCTGAGGCAGCATCACTACAGAAGTAGATTGCCCTGAGTGACTGGTGGCTTTGAACCACCAGCCTTCTGCTTAGCAGTCAAATGTCTGCTTCATAGTGACCCCCAATAAGATTTCTAAGGCTGTAAATCTTTGTAGAAGCAGACTGCCTCATCTTTCTCCCATGGAGCAGCTGGTGGGTTTGAACCACTGACCTTTAGGTTAGCAGCCAAATGCCTTAACCACTGCACCACCAGAGCTCCTTATTATATACAGTAGTAATAAGGACATTACTCAAAAGTAGACTAGAGAGGCAAAGGGGGTTTAATATATATATTTAATTATTTAATTATGTGAAATCATGTTACTCTTATGTTCCTGATTTGTGGAGTGTGCTGTTTTTTTAAAGCCTTCTATATCTTTTTAATTTTAATTTTTGTGTTTTATTTATTATACTTGATCAGAGGGGTTATGTCAGAATGTGAACTTATTGAGTCATCTTGACTAGAAATTCTACTATGCATTTTTAATTTTAGTAGCTACTTCTAAATTTGAGAAAAGTTATTGAACTTTTCTGAGTCTAGTTTATTCATCTGTAAAATAAGACTATTGGACCATGGCCTTAAAGCCTATTCAGTTTCTAAATTCTGTGGTTTTGTAACCTACAACCAATCACTTTGTCCCTGTTCTGTTAACTATTGTAGTGTAAAAGCACTTGGAACTCATATTTCCTGCTTTCTGATGCAGGGGTTATAGACTTCATAGCTGTTCCCATTGTAAGCAGGGCCCTTCAAAAAACAAAAAACAAAAACCCATTGCCATCAAGTTGATTCTGACTCATAGTGACCCAGTAAGACAAAGTAGAACTGCCGCATAGGATTTCCAAGGTTGCAAAACTCTACAGAAGCAGACTGCCCCATCTTTCTCCAGTAGAGCAGCTGGTGAGTTTGAACCACTTACCTTTTGGTTAGCAGCTGAGCACTTTGACCACTGCACCACTGGGCTCCTATCAACATGGCAGAGAATTAAAAAATCTGATCGACAGCATGTCATATCCACTCATTCCAGTCCTCTAACTAGAAAGTTGAGAATTTCTCCTTTTGTTCCTCCAGAACTGGCTCTTATACCACTTTCTGGAATTGCAAACAAAAGATTGGATAAGGTTGCGAAAGTAAAACCTCTCTGATGCAAAAGTTGATTCTTATGCAAAGAGTAAAGGACAGAAATTGAGAAAGAAGCTATTTCATATGGTTACTGTAATCTCAAAAGACTGGGAGCAGTAGTCAGTGTGAGCAACAAGCCTCATGAAGAATGGAAGAGATAGTCATTAGAGGAGCCTCCTTTAATGGTTCTTAGATCAAAAACAATTACGATTAGCACATCATTAAGGAAATAGAAGGAGCTCTGGTAGCATAGTGCCTAAAGCATTTGACTGCTGGAGGTTCAAACCCAAGAGCCACTCCTTGGAAGGAAGATGGGGCAATCTACTTCTGTAGTGATACCACCAAAGAGGGGTCGCTATGAGTAGGATCCGACTCCACAGCAGCGCATAAGGAAGTAGAGACTGGCAAAAACATGCCTATAGCTTTTTACTTACTAAGTAAGCCAACTAAAGAGATGATTTTCAAAAGCCACAACCCCCCCAAAAAAAACTGAACACAAAAATTTTTTTTAGTCAATTATAGAAATCCAGGCTGCCATCCTGACATACTAACAGTTAGTTAATAGAGTCTTTCAAAACACGAGACTACGGAAAACAAGAAGGCTGTGTCATGTTTAAGAGCAAAGCAAAATAAAAGTAGTAGACTGAAAGCCAGCCCTGGGGTCTAGTATAACCTCTGCAGCTAACAGCTATGTGACTTGAGAAGGGATACATAACCTCTTTGCATCTTATCTTTTTATTCTCATTTGAAAAATGAAGAGAGTTCCAGAGCGGGTATGTTAGTGATCGAACAAGAAACAAAAAACTTTTATCAAGAGATCTAGTTTTTTTCTCTCTCTTTGAATGCTGTCCTTTGTATTTATACAAAAGAGGTCTTGGTTGATTGAATAAAATTTCAAAACTCCAAAGAAAAGAGAGAAGACTGTTAATATAAACTGATTTAGTTTTCAAAAATTATTGATGACAGATGAATGGCAATTTAAAAGGAACAACTCAGACAACCAGGTTCTCCTATGAATTAGAAAGCCCTAGGCTGAGCTCTTCACTGCACCTCGAGCTCCATTTTGGGAATTGTAATTGCATAACCAATTATTTGGATTGATCTGGGAAAGAAGTATCTGGTAGGGAATCATTGTGTCAGCCTGTGGCACTTGACCTCACCTTGGCTCAAGATAGAGTAAATTATTGTTGCTCTTGGCTAATCCTATACTAAAATCTTGCTTGTGATGGCAGACAGCCAAGTCATTCCCCAAAGTGAACAAGTACAGGCTATCTACCTGCTTCTCTTCTGTCTGCTAAGTTTCTCTTTCAGGCCAAAAGACAGCCCAGTGACAGAAGCATGGGATTCATAATGACTCAGAACTGAGGCAGATGAATGGAGTCTTCTGTGCCTTGTAGTAAAAATCTGAGCACCACCCATCTGTCAGTTTGTCATACTGTGGTGGCTTTCATGTTACTATAATGCTGAAAACCACACCACCAGTATTTCAGATATCAGCAGGTCACCCATGGTGGACAGGCTTCAGTGAAGCTTAAGACTAAGACAGACTAGGAAGGAAGGCTTGGGGATTTACTTCTGAAAATCAGCCAATGAAACTCTATGGATCACAACCCAATATTGTGCCAAATACTGCTGGAAGGTGAACCCTCCAGGTTGTAAGGCACTCAAAATGCACAGTGGCTGTAACAATGGACTCCAGCGTACCAACAATCATAAAAATGGGGTTTTATGTTCTGTTGAACAAGGGTTTGTCATAAGTTGGAGCTGACTCAATGGCCAACTGACAACAGTTAACATCCCATTCAGGTCACCAGACAGCCACTTTCTGACTCAGCAGTCATGAAAGTGAAAGTAGGGGAAACCTCCCCTCATGATGTCCTCTGTTTTTAATGGCTCTGGAACCTTAAATCTCCCTTCTGCCCTCTTCCCTCTCCTTTTTTGTACCTTATGCTCAGTATGGGTCAGGGTAAAGGGCAAAGGGCAAAGGTGTTACCATGAAGGAGAGAGGGAGTAAAACTCCGAGAGAGTAGAGGGCAGGTATGAGGTACCTGGGTCAAGGGTTTGAGTTTTCTTTATGGTTGTAATTAATTGACTTCTAACCTGGAGTGGGGTGTGGTTTCATCATTTAGAACAAATGCCTAGGCCATAAACAAGGACGCAATAAAATATTTGTTGAACAAATTGAATGAGTTAAAGTTCTGAGCTATTGGCTCTGTCTTCTAACTTTTTTTCCTTCTTATAATTGGCCTATGTAGGTCAGGAGTCCTGGGGCCTATGCTCATTTCCTGAGAAAGCCTAGACCAGCCAAGTTCTAGGAGAGGGACACATGCTCCTTGAACTTGTTGCTTCTTTGCTGATTTGCTAGTTCTTCCTGGACTGCTCTTTCCATACTGTTACAGTAGTCAGATCCATAGAAACCTGAATATGGGCTTTGAGAGGAAAGGGCTAGGGAGCTGCTTTACTTTAGGGTCCTAGGCCTGCCTTTAGCCATGTGAATGGAATTTTTCACATAGGCTAGTCCAGCTCATCACAGTCTGCACAGGGGTTCAGGCCAAAGACTCATAGCATGCATTTGCCTGACCTTGTCTTTCTTTCCCTCAAGAACCTATAGTAGGGTGAGAAGTAGAGGGGAAAAAAGGGGGCAGAGGGATAGTTGGAATCCTGAAGCCCTGCTGTCCCTCCTTCTCTTTACAAAATCTCTGCTTGTTTTTAATATGACTTAAATTATTTGTGGGACTCTGTCTGAAAGAAGGCTGTGTTCAGAAGCTAAAAGATTGTCCATTGGCTTGCCAACTTAATTCATTTCAGTCATGGCCACGATTATATAGCAAAAAGGAACAGCAAAAGGAGCTAACAGATTGTGAGTTTATTCTGTATTAGGCCCTGGTCTGTCATTTGCCTGCAGTCCCATTGACCTTCACAACAACCCAAGAGCAGATACTATTATTATCAACATTTTGCAATGAGGAAGAAGATAGAAGTATCTTGTCCAATGTCAGAAACTGGTTGGTGTGGGAGGCAAATTCCAGCGATCTGACTCCACAGACAATGTTCTTACCCCTTATATTTGTCTCCCTAACCTTCGCACGCAATCTGAGGGACAGCCAACAGTGTGCTATTGAGGCCCAGCCCGGTTGGCATACAAAAGAATTTGCTTCTGAGGGTGGAGCGAAGGTTTCTCTACCTCCCAGAATACTGCCCACACCGTAGGGTTAATGTCTGGAATTCCACCCTTAGTCAGCCTTTGGACTTACAGCTTCATCCAATACTTGGAGAACTGAGTAGCACACCAGACTGCATCAGTCATCTCATCAGGTTGGAAGAATAAATTAGATGTTTTCCTTAGTGAATTATTTACACTTTTGAGCTTCCTATGAAGGACAGTTGCCATTTGGTTCTAGTCACTATCTGTCTTAAAGTGAATTATCTAAATGGAAGTGTCACAGTTTGTCAACTCTGTATAAATCTAAAACATTTATTGGCTAATACTAGTAGCTTCTTTTTGTAGCATTTCCATGTCATTTTGGAAAGGGTATTGACCCATAATTATTTTTCTCTGGAATGTTTAATTGAAAGGGTTGAAGAACTGATGTAGTAGGATAGACTTGAAACCAGAGGGAATCGGTATATTTGTTCTCAGTGAAATAATGCTTTGCTGGCAGTAAAAATTATTTTCAGTCCAGAATGACAAATAGGTCAGCTAAGGAAGAAGAGTACAGTATTTCTTTTCAGTGAACTAATTGGTGTTGTTGGAAGTCACTAGTGTCTTTCTGTGAAGAATGAAAGGCAGAGAAATCCTGTATTCACCAGAATTACAATGAACTTTTAGATGATTTTTAAAAAAATGTCTCTGGAATATATTCAAGGAAACACTTTAAGGAATAGTGAGCGTCCTTATATGCCAAACACATCTGCTTTATTTTTCATGTATCTTATATTTCGTGTGCAAAATGACTTCATTTTTCAAACAATTTTTTTTTTTTTTTTTTAAATGACTGGTTTGAACTCTGCTGAGCTAGACAGGTGAGGCTCACGTTTTCTTAACTTCTCCTTCCATTCCCTCCAGATATTTACAAATGTTAACTAAAGCTGGTTAATTCTCAGTAGCTCCATTCAAGATAACCGTGCAATAACAAGCATCACTGTGTTAAAGGCCACAGCAAAATAAGATCATAAAAAATAAATGTAATTGGTAGGGTTGTTCCAAAGTTAAATAGTAAAGGACTATAGTTTTCACATTCATGTCTGGGATAAAGGTTAGTTTCTAATATCCATTCTCTGATGACATTTTTTCAAAGGGTGCTAAAAGATCCACTGTTTCCTAATTGGTAATCCAATAACATTTTTTTATCAGAGTTCATCTAAATCTGATGCCCAGAATCTGGGCTTCATCCTTCTGGCCTTTACTGAACACTTATTGTGGGTCTGCTTCCATGCTAGGCACTGGGTAAATAAGACATGGTGCCTATCTTAGAAAACTCATGGTCTCCTGGGGAGACAGACCCTAAGAAGGTCATTGCAACACACTGTGCAAGTGTGTAATAGAGCAATAGAACATTTAGCTATTCCTGGGGCAGTTGGAGAAAGCCTCCCCCATGAGGTCTCTCCTGAGCCAAGCCATGAAAGCTGAGTACTATTCACCTGGTGAGAACAGGAAGATGGTGCCAACTTTTAGCAGGGTAAAGAGCTCTGTTTAGGGTATCTCATTTCCATGAATCTCACAATTATAAAACTCTAATACTCTTGATCTAGCCTTGAACATTAGCAATTATTGGTTCTCTTGAGAAATGTAAATAAAAGGTCCTTTGTATTAGGACACACCTAGCTTTAAATCTCGAATCTCCCAAGTACCTGTTCTGTGATCTTGAGAACATTACTGTCCCTGTCTGAGTCTCAGTTTCCTTACTTGTGAAACTAGCATAATGCTTATTTTTGTGTGGTTTTCTGTGGGTTTCGAGAAATAGCATATGTAAAGACCTGAAACGAGGAGGTCTAACGAGGATTTAGTAAAGCTCTCTCTCTCCTTCTCTCCTTCCCTCCATTCTTCCCTCTCTCTCTCTCATGAAGTACAAATATCTTCACTTCTTTGGTCCGCTTAGAGAGATCTATCCACATGCCTCTTCCTGATACATCCTTTTCACCAATTTTTCAATCATGTTCTTTGCAAATCCCTGACCATCCAACCAAACCATTGGCCACATCCTATGAATCAAAATGCAGTCATACATCTGGCCATCTCTCCTTCCAAGAAAAATGAACAACCAGGTGCTTCACTTGAAGTTCTGCCCACTGGGAGGATTTCCCTTCACCAGTGTCCTTCAGGGAGGTCCCAGAAAGAGGCTTCAGTGCTGTCACTGTCCACTTCTGAGTGGTGCCTGCATATTGCACAGAACCATCTGTAAACCAGGCACGAATTTTCTCTTCCTCAGTCAATTGATTGTAAGAAGCTCCCCATGAGGCCATAAGAGCAAACAGGGAGAAGAAAGGTAATGTGACAGGAATGGGAACCATTGGCATTTGGGCCACTTTCTCCTGTAACTTACTTGTGCCTTTAGTTCCTTCTAGAGTTCAATCTCATATATACCACTTCCATTTAATGATGGAGTGCTGCTGCGTACGTCCAACTTTTTGACTGTGGGTCAGACAACATCCAGTTCATGATGGGCAACTCAGGCCATATAGTGATTTGGTGGCCTATGGTTAAGTGTTCAGTGTCTACTAAGGCCCAGTAACAAGCCAAAAGCTGTTTCTTAAAAGGATAGTAGCTATCTACAGAGGGTGGCATGGCTTTGATCCCAAATCCTGAAGGTCTACATTGTGATCCACCAATAAGGGCTGCCAAAAACCCCAAACAGCATCTCTGTCTGCCACTGTCACTTCAAGAATCACTGGATCAGTTGGATCATATGGCTCAGTGGCTAAGTAATTGCACAGCATCCTGAACTTGATACAGAGCCTTCTCTTGTTCTGGGTCCCACTCAAAACTAAAAGTTTTTTTCAGTTACTTGAAAAATAGGCTGGAGTAGCACAGCCAAATGAGGCTGCTTCCCAAATCCAAGGAGTCCTACCAGGCATTGTGCCTCATTTTCTGTTGTAGGAGGGGCCGTATGTAACAATTTATCCTTCACTTTAGGAAGAATATCTCAAGATGCCAATACCACTGGACCCCTAGAAATTTCACTGAGGTGGAAGGCACCTAAATTTTTGTCAGATTAATTTTCCACCTCTATGATGCAAATGTACATCTAGAGTAATTGATACTTCTTCCTTACTAAGGCTAATCAGCATAATGTCATCAATGTAATGGACTAGTGTGACATCTGTGGAAGGGAAAAGTGATCAAGGCCCTTGCAGACTAAATTATGATATAGGCCTGGAAAGTTGATATACTTCTGAGGTAGAACAGTGAAGGTATATTGGTAGTCTTGCCAGCTGAAGGCAAACTGCTCTGGGTTTTTCTTTGAAACAGGAATTGAGAAAAAGGCATTGTCCAGCTCAATTTCTACATACCAGGTACCAGGAGAGGTATTAATTTGCTCAAGCAATAAAATCACATCTGGAACAGCAGCTGCATTTGTAGTCACCACCTGGTTGAGTTTACTGTTCTCCAAGATCCATCTGCTTTTTGCACAGGCCAAATAGGAGAGTTGAATGGGGATGTGGTGGGAATTACCACCCCTGCATCTTTCAAATCCTTAATGTTGGTACTGATCTCTGCAATTCTTTCAGGATGTGATATTACTTTGGTTCACTGTTTTCCTAGGTAGGGGTAGTTCTAATGGCTTCCATGTGGCTTTTCCTACCATAATAGCCCTTACTCCACATTTCAGGGATCCAGTGTGTGGATTTTGCCAGTTGCTGAGTATGTCTATTCCAATGATGCATTCTGTAGCCAGGGAAGTCACTACAGGATGGGCTCATGGCCCCTTTGTCTCCACTGTGTGATGGACCTGAGCTCAGATGCCATTGCCCCTATGACCTCCCTGTGCTCCTACTTTGACTGGTGGGCCACAGTGACATTTTGGGTTTCCTAGAATTAATGTCATTTCACAGCCAGTCTCTAGTAATTCCAAAAAAATCTGATTATCTCCTTTTCCCCACTGAGCAGTCACTCTTGTAAAATGCAGTAGATCCCTTTGGGGAAAACTGGGAGAAAGATTAATAGTACGATTTTGGTAGTATTTGGGTCTTTTCTCAAGGGACTCTTTCTTCCCCTTTATTCAAGGGGTTGTGAATCTGTAAACTTGCTCAAGTCCTCCTGGTTGAGGGACCATAACTCTCAAGTTAGACTGCAATTCATTTGACATAGAATCTTCTACTTGTACAGGTTAAGTGAATATTTAGTAGATTTCCCATCTATTTAACTTTTAGGGACTCCATGACTAAGTAGTCAGTGTTACAAATCCATGCAAGTCAGGCCATTCTTATTACTGCTTTGACTCTGCTGTCCGTTATAGTAACCTATAACAGTTAAGGTAGTATGTCAACTTGGGTTGACCATAATTCTAAGTGGTTTAAGCAGTTGTGTTATGGTCATCCTCTATGATGAGATCTGATGTAATGTAATCACCTCTATGATAAGATGTTTTGTGAGCAGCCACTCAGTTGAAAGGGAGTTTCCTCAGGGTGTGGCCTGTGTCTGATATATATATAT
>NW_006921705.1:6504329-6519045 GCF_000298275.1 Orycteropus afer afer
ATATATATAAATGTCCTGGAAACATTTCTTTGGCTTTCTGCTGGATCTTGAATCTTGATCCTCCATCTAGGTCATCATCATCTCTAGTTCTTGGAGTTGAACCAGTGGCCTGCTATATTGCCTGCTCATCTTGGGATTGTTGCCTTAACAGCCTTTGAGCCAACAATCTACCATTTTACCTGTCAATATTGAATTCATCATCTGCTGAAGCAGCAGCCTGCTATACTGCCTGCTGATCTTGGGTTCATCAGCCCCTGTAGCTGTGTGAGTCAGGGAAGCCTCCAGCTTGACGTTTGACCCAGCAACTTGGAACTTCCAGCCTCTACAACTGTAAGCCATTTTCCCAAGACAAACTTCTCTCTTTCTCTCTGTGGTTTTGATTCTCTATAGAACCTAGGCTAAGACATAAGCATACGTACCTTGTCTTTGTCAATTAAGTGCCACCACTTGGTCCCTACCACCACTGGGTCCAATCAACCCCATTGTAGTTAGTTATCTTGATATATTTGGGCAATTTCCAATGTCGAGTATGACTTACATAAAATAAAAATTATAGCTGTCTTCAAGGATACTGGGGCTCCCTTCACAAATGTGTTCTCACTGTTGTGGTAAAGGTGTGTTCTCTGGGTACTCCATGAGTCTGTGAGTCCAACCTGATAAATTCACTCTAACATGCCAGTTTCTCTAAGTCTTGTATACCTTTTTCTACAGTATACCAAGGCAGATATGGCATGTCAACTTGATTTATAGTATAGGCCACTTCTTAATCTATGTTTTGTTGAACCAACCAAACAAACTATTAGATCCTTTTCTGACCTCTAGCTGATATACTGAATGAATTATCTGTGTTTAGTGGTCCCACATCAGTAAACTCAGAGTGATTCAACTTCATGTTCCTTGCACTGAGGCAGGACACACCCAGTTTCGAGAAAACGAAACTTAGAGAATGGAAAGCCCCAATAAGCACTCCCTCTCTCTTGCTGCCCCCGACAGGCACTCCCTCCCACTTCCTTTACTTCCTACTTCTGTAAAACCTTCCTGCTTGTATTTTTCAGAAAAGAAACCAGCCACCATATACTCTGTGTACTCCAGAAACATGCAAAAGCCCTGTGTAACCTTTGTTCGGGGCTCAGTCTCTGGATGTGAATCCACTGAGCCAAGTGTCGACACAATAAACTCCTTCCTTTACTCCATCCTGCTCAGCGTTTGCATTTCCCTTGGTGGCTCCGGCAGCAGCACCATTATCCCACATCCTTAATAGGCATTCTCATACATATTCTTCAGGTTTCTGTTTGTGTATATTACAAAAATCAAGCAGTTATTTTGGAATGTAGTATACTTCCTTTGGGTCACACTTTGTACTTCACCTCCTGGGGCTTGCTGGGACTTAAGTCTAATTATAGATCTCGAAGCAAAAATGGGTGGTGTTGGTGCATCCATAGGGCATTCAGCAGTGTCTTATAAGGCATCGTCCTCAGGTGATGCCTCAGGCAATGCCCCAGGTGCCATCCCAGGTGATATCTCAGACAAAAACTCTTCAGGCATAGCTGAGTTAATCTCGTCAGATGGAAGTGGAAGGGACAATGGTTTTACTGGGGAGAGTGGCTTAACAGACAAAGAAGACTTCCTCTTCTTCAGATGGTAGTGAGAGGGCTGCTTCTGTTGGCAGGAATGATTCAGTGGAATTTGGGGGCTCAGTGTCCCCAGCTTCCTGGTTATCTGTTCCCATCCCAAATTTTAGTATCCTATTTCTTCCTCATGAGTGCCCACACTTTAAATTCAGACATGATTTGAGGTTGGGGATTCAATTGGCATTATAATTCAGCAGCTCTTAAAAGACTCTGGATTGTTTTTTGGCAATATCATCTCTGTTACTATAAGAAATAGGCTTTCTTTTAGGGCACAAGTGTAACTTTCAGGTCTTCTATGGGGCATTTGAGCTGTGACTTTGAAGATTTGAACTTATCCCTTTTTCACTACTTTATGTAGTGGAAGTAGGACCAATCAACCAAATTTCTTACACTTCTCATGCTGACAAAATTGTGAAAAAAAATAACAAATATGCCATCACCCAGAGCCTTGTCTCTTACAAATATTTGATCCATTGGTGGTGATATTTTGTGTATTTTGATTGCCACCTCACACCACAGATTAGCAGTGCCCTCTTTACTACTGAAGGCAGAGTCATCAACACCTTTAGGTCTAGCTAGACTTGAACCAATTCAGAAACCTCATCCTTGTGATTTTCTTCTTCTAGAACCACTGTTGTTACCGAAAATCTTAGGCTAGGTTCTTTAGAGGAGCAAGGCCAATGAAATGTATATACAAAAAAGAGAGAGCGAGAGCTTTATTTCAAGGAAATAGCTAATGCAGTTGTAGAGGCTGGCAAGTTCCAAATTCATGGGTCAGGTGTCAGGCTGGAGGCCATATAAGCAAAGCCAAGGAGCTCTGGTAGCATAGTGCCTAAGGCACTTGACTGCTAACCAGAAGGCTGGCGGTTCAAACCCACCAGCCATTCCATGGAAGGAAAGTTGGGCAATCTACTTCTGTAGTGATACTGCCTTGGCAACCCAAGGAGGGGTCGCTGTGAGTTGGGGCAGACTCAACGGCACATAACAACAACAACAGGGCAAAGACAAGGAGCTCTGGTGGCACAGTGGTAAAAGAATTTGGCTGCTAACCAAAAGGTTAGTGGGTCAAACCCCCTAGCCATTCCACAGGAGAAAGATGAAGCAGTCTGCTTCCATAAGATTTACAGCTTTGGAAACCCAGTGGAACGGTTCTACTCTACCCTATAGGGTGGTTATGAGTCAGAATCAACTTGATGCTAATGGATTTGGTTTGGTGAAGGCAAAGACATACTTCGAGAAGAGTAACTTTTATCTATACATACATATGTAAGTGTGTGAGTATAGGTATATATGTGTGAAGAGCAGCATAACACACAATAGAAAAACCATGATTTTTTAAGGCAAATGTAGAAGTCAAACTTAAGTCTATTTATGACTTCTTAGTTAAGCAGTATTAAATAACTCACTGCCATCAAGTTAACTCCAACTCATAGTGACCCTCTTTGGGTTTCCTAGGCAGTAATCTTTATGGAAGTAGATTGCTCCATCTTCTTTCCATGGAGCAGCAGGTGGGTTTGAACTGCCAGCCCTCTGGTTAGCAGTCAAATGCCTTAGGCATTGCACCACCAGAGCTCCTAAGCAATATTAGTTAACTAATATTATTAAACCTCTCTGAGTTGCAGTTTCTGTTTATAATACTCATTGATAATAATATCCAACTCATTGGATTACTGTAAGAATTAAATGAGGTAATGTAAGTAGAGGGCCAAGAATGTAATTAATGCTCACCAAATGGTTATTATTACTTTTATTGTGGTAGCATAGTGCCTAAGGCAATTCACTGCTAACCAGAAGGTTGACAGTTCAAACCCACCAGCCACTCCTCGGAAGGAAGGTTGGGCAATCTACTTCCGTAGTGATACTGCCTTGGAAACCCAAGGGGGGGTCGCTATGAGTCATGTCTGACTTGACAGCACATAACAACAACAACAATTATATACTTATTCCTTTCCTTCATTCGTTCATGCTGTGAAGTGTGGGCCTGTCTGAAAGAAATAATGTGACTTGTTCTAGTTAGCTGTAGCTGTATAACGAATCACCTCCAAATGTGTTGTTGTTGTTGTTAGGTCCCATGGAGTTGGCTCCAACTCATAGCGACCGTAGGTACAACAGAGCAAAACACTGCCTAGTCTTGTGACAGCCTCACAATCCATGCTATACTTGAGCCCATCATTGCAGCCACTATGTCAATCCATCTCCTTGAGATTCTTCCCCTTTTTTGCTGATCCTCCACTTTCTTTACCAAGCATGATATCCTTCTCCAAGGAATGGTCTATTCTGACAACATGACCAAAGTAGGTCAAAAGAAGTCCCATTCTCGCTTCCAAGGAGCATTTCAGCTGCACTTCTTCCAGGACAGATTTGTTTGTTCTTCTGGCAGTCCATGGTTTGCATTCTGGTAAATAAACTTCATTTGACCTTCCAGTTTACTGATTCACTCTTCAAGCAGTAAGGAAGCTACTATAAGGGTCACCTATTAATTTTTTTTTTAATTTCAATAACTGTTTTTCATTTTCATATTTCTAGTTTGTTCTAGAAGAAGCTCTAGAGCATAGTAGGTAAGGCATTTGGCTGCTAACCTGAAGGTCAGCAGTTCAGAACCACTAGCCACTCCGTGGAAGGAAGATGGGGCAACTACTTCTGTAAAGACTTACAGCCTCAGAAACCCAATGGGAGGTCACTATGAGTCGGAATTGACTTGATGGCAGTGAGTTGGGTTTTCTCTCCCCACCCCCCAGTTTGTTCTAGAGCCATAATGCATGTTCTGGTTTCAAACTTTTTCTTAGTTTATGGCTTTATCCTCACTTATATTTATTTCTTTGAGGATATTGAGAATATCTTGATTAAGAAGCTTGCCATCTGCCCCAGTATTCATAAATACTGAAAAATTAAAGTTTGTTTATGAATGGATTAAGTTGAAATAAATATCCCAAGATGTAAAAGCTTCTGGGGAAAGTAGAAGCAAGAACTTTCTTCTCTACGTTCCATCCTCTCAAAGGACAGCACAGGGGGCTGAATTAGAGGGCGTCCTAACATGTTTTACCTACTTGTAAATAGTTGTATGAAATGATGTTCCTTCAGAAAATAACTAGAAAGCTTTTTTTTTTTTTTTCCTTCTCTAAACCTTGATAAAAAGCCAGAAGGACATAAAAACCAAGAACTGTTAGTTATGCTCCAAAGATTGTAGATGAAATATTACAAGACAAACTGAAACAACAAACATAAAATTTCACAGCAGTCATGACACTTGGCATCCAGAGGTTTCCAATTTGAAGCTTTGCACAATGATACAAAGCCAGTTACAAGTGAGAGGAGACTCAGTCTTTAACATTCAAAATCCCGTATCAATAATCAGGATGTAATTTTAACTTGGAAGAGATTGAATTCTTTTATTCTCCTTAATAATTCTAGTTTGCAACCTGAGCTCCACAGTGAGGATTAAACAACTGAAGTTTCTCGAGGCCACATTGAGAAGTCTCAAGTCTTGTATGATTATTGCTCAATGTGGGACAAAACAAAACATGAAGCAACTGGTTCTGATTAGGTGAAGTGCACATCTAAGGGTGCTAATGCCAGAACATCTTGTTTCTGGCCAATTTTGTAAAAATAAAATGTGCTGTTGCTTTGATAATTTAATCATTGCCTATTATACTTCCCATTTCTCCTTATGTGCCCAAATTATATTTTACTCTGTAGAGTTTGTTTTTCTTATGATGTGATTTGTCCCATCTTTCAGAGAGAATATTTTCAAATAATCATTTTTAAAGTAGAATGTTGTCCGACAACTTTGAAAGATCATGGAAGAAGATGGAAAAACACTGAATCGTTTTGATTAGTAGGAGTTTCTTAGTTTATGGACTGTTTGGGCAAATTGCCTCTGTATCACTTTATAAGGAGTGATAAGTTTTGCTAACAATAAATCAGCAGTGTTAGGTGATGGCCTTAGGTAGTTCTATTTTTTCTTCTGTGTCTTTTGGGAAATTGTTCTGTCACGATGTCATCACAGAGAAAACAGATTTGTCATGAATAAGGGAAACTGCTTTGCATTGTAATTAGAGCCACTATCAGAATACATTTGTTCACTGGAAAACCTGTTTTACCAGTGGATTTTCATTGTGTTTTGTGAAAACTTTTTGTGCCAAATATATCAGCGAAGATATTTTCTAAATCCTGTTGGAGCCTCAAATTAAAATTACTATTGATATTTCAAAATTACATTTTGTTAGAAAAATTCTTGTACAGTTGAAATGGTGAGTGTATTTCTACTTTTCATCTAAGAGAATCACTGTGCTATACGAACCACTGGCTTTAGGTAACAGCTTAGAACACAGCTTTCCAAAAATTTATTTTAAAGGCTGGGAAAATCAAACATACCCATTACTCAACTTTCTCTTTCCTGTCTGTGAAGTGAATTGGTTCATTGAAACCTAGTTCTTTTCACAGATCCTCTTATTATACATTGGCTCTAAATGATTAGTCAGTTTTAGTATTTTCCAAAAGTGGTCACAGAAATAACTCAAGCTTTTGGAATACTTTGGACTAGGGATGTTTTGTGGTTTGGCTCACAAACCTGAGATTACTACAGTCTTGAATAGAACCACTAGGCTCACCCTCTCAAACCAACTCACCAAACTCACTGCCATCGAGTCAGATCCAACCCCTCCCTGGGTTTCCGTGGCAGTATCTCTATGGAAGTACCAAAAAAACCAAACTCACTGCCACTGAGTTGGATCTGACTTATAGTGACCCCTTCTTGGGTTTCTGAGGCAGTATCACTACAGAAGTAGATTGTCCAACCTTCCTTCTGAGTGGCTGGTGGGTTTGAATCACCGGCCTTCTGGTTAGCAGTCAAATGCATTAGGCACTATGCTACCAGCGTTCCTGGAAGATTTAAATATGCAATTCAGTGGGTCAAACATGCCAGCACTATAAGGGTGGGAAGGGAGATAATAGAAACAGAGCCTGTCCAAAGGCCGCTGCAAACTCTCACAACACCTTCTGGGTAAAGCTCCGTCCTGGTTCTCTAGTGCTGTTATAACAGACATACCAAGTGGATGGCTTAACAAACAGGTTTATTCTCTTACAGGTTAGGAGGCTAGAAGCCCAAACTCAGTGTTCTGGCTCTAGGGGCTGGAAGAAGCGCCTCCACATTGGGCTTCAGCCCTAACTCCCGTTTCTGGCCCACTAGAGCTAGAGGCTTTTTTTTTTTTTTTTTTTTTGACTCATGCAGCTGCTGGCTGCTGAAGCTGATGAACTTAAGATCAACAGGTAAAATGGCACAGTGCCAAGATTAGCAGACAACACGGCAAGCCAGTAGTTTAAATCCAGAAACAATCCCAAGATTAGCAGGCAACTGAGATGAACACTCGGTCACATGCAGGATCCAGATGTGCCAAAAGCTAGAGACCTTTCCCAAAGCTGCTGCTTATGTGCTGGAAGCAGGCCGCACCCCAAAGGCAGCTCCCTAGCTGCTCAGTGCAGATTCCACCATGAAGGCAATTCTAATCTCATCATGGGGAATGACTGCATCCAGCTGCCTGGCCACTCAAAAGCCACAGCCCCGCCAAGTTAACACACAACTTTAACTACCACAGGCTTCTTCTGGTTCTCGTGACATGATGCACTGTGCTAATGCCAGGCTGAAAACAGATATTCTAGGATTAGATAGGCCCTAGAAGATGGCTTCGGGCCTAAGGCAGTCACCTGCCAAGCGCAAGGCTGGCGGTTCAAACCCACCAGCCCCTCCCCGCCCCGTAGACCTGGCTGCCACTGCTGCCGCCGCTGCCTCTTTCTGGACTCAGCCCTCCTTGGGAACTCAAGGTGGGCTCACTAGGAATCTGAGGCAGTCAGTTGGGAGGTGTGGTTTTTTGGGAGCTCTGATAGTGTAGTGCCTAAGGCACTTGACTGCTAATCAGAAGACTGGTGGTTCAAACCCACCAGCCACTCCTTGGAAGGAAGATGAGGCAATCTACTTCCGTAGTGATACTGCCTGGGAAACCCAAGGAGGGGTCGCTATGGGTCAGGTCTGACTCAACAGCACATAACAACAACAACAGGATTAGATAAACTTCCCATTCATTCACTCTTGAGGAATTGGGTGATTCAAATGGTTAACCCACTCAGCTGCTAACCAAAAGGTTGGAAGTTCAAGTTTACCCAGAGGCACCTTGGAATAAAGTCCTGGCAATTGAAAAGTCTGTGGAGCACAGTTCTACTCTGACACACATGGGGTTGCCACGAGCAGACATTAATTTGACAGCAACTAGTTTGCTTTCTAAATTAGTCAGTTAGGAAAAAGCCAAATTATGTAAGAAACAGAAAAGATAAATAAATTTTAAAAAATCAACTTTATGGGGTTACCATAAGCCTTTAAATGAGAGATCTTGTATGGGCATGGTGCTGGGTACAGAAGAAGTGCTTAATAATTGGTTGAATGCCAGTCCAGTACTGTGTGCTTTATAGGCTGTATCCATTAGATTTTTTGAATTTTCTTCAGCAAGATTTTACTTGTGTGTGATATTAATGATATCATTTGATAATTTCCACATTCTGTGGGATCACCTTTCTTTGCAATGGGTACGAATATGGATCTCTTCCAGTCAGTTGGCTTCCAAAGACAGGTAGCTGTCTTCCAAATTTCTTGGCATAGATAAATGAGTGCCTCCAGCACAGCATCCATTTGTTGAAACATCACATTGAGAAGAGTGCAAATTCCAGAACATTTAATTGTGCTCATGAGGGACCAGTACATAGACCAGGAGGCTGTCATTCTAACAGAACAAGGGGATACTTGCTGCATGGTTTAAAATCAGGAAGGGAGTGCGTCAGGGTTGTATCCTTTCACGATACTTATTCAATCTGTATGCTGAGCAAATCTGAGAAGCTGGACTGTATGAAGAAGAACATGGCATCAGGATTGGAGGAAGACTCATTAACAACCTGCGATATGCAAATGACACAACTTTGCTTGCTGAAGGTGAGGGTGACTTGAAGTACTTACCAATGAAGATTAAAGACTACAGTCTTCAGTATGGATTACATCTCAACATAAAGAAAACGAAAATCCTCACAACTGGACCAATAAGCAGCATCACGATAAACGGAGAGAAGTTTGAGACTGTCAAAGATTTCATATTACTTGGTTCCACAATCAATACCAATGGAAGCAACAGTCAAGAAATCAGAGGACATGTTGCACTGGGCAAATCTGCTGCAAATGACCTCTTTAAAGTACTGGGTTAACAAAAAAGGGGAAAGCCCTCCATGGGATGGATTCACACAGTGGCTGCAATGATGGGCTCAGGTATAGCAAGGATTGTGAATCTGGCACAGGACCGGGCAGTGTTTCATTCTGTTGCACAGAGGGTCGCTATGAATCCAAGCTGATCCTATGGCACCTAACAACAATAACAGCATCTGTTAGCTATTGCTGTATTAACAACATATCTCAAAACTCAGTTAAAGAGTTAAAACAGTAACCATTTATTATTGCTCAAAAGTCTACTAATTGGGGGTTCTTCTGGTTGGGGCATATGCAGTCAGCTGTGGTTCATTTGTAGTTAACTCTTTTGATTATCGGCTGGACTCTTTTATAGGTTTAGGGATCAGTAAGTTGGTTGGTGGGATAGACTTGACTGAAAAGAATCATCTCTGCTTCATGTGGTCTCTCATCCTTCAACAGGCTAGCTTGTTCACCAGGCAGTTAGTTACAGGGCAAGCAGGTAAAAGAAATTGGACGTAAGTCCAGGTGACATCTATGATTGGTAAGTCATGCCTACACTTGGCTTCAATCAGGGACATAACTGAAGAAAGAATTGTAACATTATATGTTTTAAGTAAATTTTGTTGTTGTTAGGTGCCATCGAGTCAGTTCTGACCCATAGCAACCCTGTGTACAACAAAATGAAACACTGTCCAGTCCTGCACCTTCCTGACAGTCATTGTTATGCTTGAGCCCATTGTTGCAGCCATCTTGTTGAGGGTCTTCCCCATTTTCACTGACCTTCTATTTTACCAAGCATGATATCCTTCTCCAGGGATGAATCTCTTCTGATAACATGACCAAAGTACGAAGTCTAACCACTCTCACTTCTGAGGAGCATTCCAGCTGTACTTCTTCCTAAATAGATTTGTTTGTTCTTCTGGAAGTCCATAGTATATTTAATAGTCTTCACCAACACCACAATTCAAATGCATCAATTCTTCTTCGATCTTCCTTATTCATTGTCTAGTTTTCACCTGCATATGTTGTTGTTATTGTTGTTAGGTGCCGTTGAGTCACTTCCAACTCATAGTGACCCCATGCACAGCAGAACGAAATACCGCGTGATCCCGTGCCAGCTCCATGATCCTTGTTATACTTGAACCCATTGTTGCAGCCACCATGTCAATCCATCTCATTGAAGGCCTTCCCCTCTTTCATCAACCCTGCCCCTTACCAAGCATGACATCCTTCTCCAGGGAATGGACATCCTGGCTCCTCAGCAGTTGAAAGAGTTCCTTCACAGCTGACCTGCCCAGTGCCATACGTCGTCTAATGTCCTGACTGCTGCTTCCATTGGCCTCGATTGTAGAACCAAGTAACGTGAACTCCTTGACAACCTCAATCTTTTCTCCATTTATCATGATGCTGCTTATTGGTCCAGTTGTGAGGATTTTTGTCTTCTTTATATTGAGATATAATCCATACTGCAGACTGTGTTCCTCAATCTTCATCAGTAAGTGCCCCAAGTCATCCTCACTTTCAGCAAGCAAAGTTGTATCATCAGCGTATCTCAGGTTGTTAATGATTCTTCCTCCGATGAATATCCTGCATATGAGGCAATTGAAAATATGGCTTGAATCAGGCACACCTTAGTCTTTAAAGTGACATCTTTGCTCTTTAACACTTTAAAGAGGTCTTCTATTGCAGATTTGCCCTTTGCAATATATTTTTTTATTTCTTAACTGCTGCTTCCATGGACCTTGCTTATGGATCCAAGTAAAATGAAATGCTTGATAACTTCAATCTTTTCTCCATGTAGCATGATGTTAATTAGTGGACCAGTTGTGAGGATTTTAGTTTTCTTTGTGTTGAAGTGTGATCCATACAGAAGGTTGTAGTTTTTAATCTTCATTCAGTAAATGCTCCAAGTCCTCTTCACTTTCAGAAAGCAAGGTTGTGTCATCTACATATTGCAGGTTGTTAATGAGTCTTTCTTCAATCCTGATGCCACATTCTTCTTCAAGTAGTTCAGCATCTCAGATTATTTGCTCTCCATACAGATTGAATAAGTATGGTGAAAAGATACAATATAGTCTTGACACATACCTTTCCTGATTTTAAACTATGCAGTAAGTATCCCCTTGTTCTGTTTGAATGACTGCCTCTTGGTATATGTATAGGTTCCTGAGCACAATTAAGTGCTCCGGAATTCCCATTTTTCACATTGTTATCCATAATTTGTTATGATTCACATAGTTGAATGCCTTTGCATAGTCAATAAAATACAGGTAAACATTTTTCTTTATTGCCTGCTGTCAGGTAAGATCCATCTGACGTCAGCAATGATATCCCTTATTCCAGGTCCTCTTCTGAACCCAGCTTGAATTTCTGGGAGTTCCTGTAGATGTACTACTGCAGCATAGTACCATATTTATACTCAAATAACATACGACTTCTACATTTGTTTGCCAACCACTCCCCCATCCTGGGAAATATTTTCTTAAGCACCACTATGTCATGTTTTTTTTTTTTTTTTTTCTTGTTGCTGTAAAAAAAAAAAAAAAGGAGGGTTAGCATAGTGCATTTAGAAAAATACCTGGGGAGGTGTGGTTCACAAACAAAGGTTGCAGGTGCATGTTATTTACATAGGGTGCATGAGACTTCTGTGGAGCAACACAGAATGGAAATTTGCTTAGTACCAAGTTGCCACCCCATGATCAGAAGCAGACAAAATCTCTTGAGGCCTAGGCTTGGAACACATCACCGCTTCTACAGATAAGAAAACCAAGGATCAGGAAAGTTGAATGACTTGTACAAATCCAGTAAGTAGAAAACCTGGAATTCAAACACAAGTTATCTGTCTGGGTGTTCTTTCCACAATATCATGCTATTAAAAAGGAAGGACATTAATTTTTTAGGTCAACTGGCTTGCTGGGTAGGTGCAACCTGACTCTCAGCTTTTGTGGCCACTCATATAAAGTACATTCTGAAGAACAGCTAGTGGGCAGGTAGACCAGCAAAGAGTCAGACTTTCCTCTCAACTTTAGGTTCTGGTGGAAAAGTGTTCACAGCAGGGTTTCAGGAACAGAGGATCATAGCCAGCACATTGCTCATGCGTTTTCTTTAAACCAATAGCAACCTTGGAAAATACTAGCTAGAGCAACCTGGCAACTGTATTTTCCAAGACTGGCTAGACAGACCATTCTGTTTTGCTTTGTCACTTTTAAGGGAGTATCCAGTCCCTTCACAGAGTCAGTGCTGTGTAGCTGAGTTCATTTATAGAGTGTTCTGGATAATGAGGTCAGGCAAACATTTGAAAAGACAGATCACAGACTACAGGGGTACCACTGTCTTTTTCCAGGACAAGTGGGGAAAATAAATTGGACGCTGGTCCAGACGATGTCTGTGGTACCAGACGAATTGGTAAATCGTGCCAACACCTGGCTAGAAGTCAGGGACATGCCTGAAGAAAGAACTGTAATATTATTCTTTTCAAAGGATATCTTTTCAGTACTTTTAGTATGTAAGGTGGGACCTCTTCTGTGGAGAATGGACATTCGCTTCGTATCAAGTTGCCACATGATCAAGAATGAAAGTGAGTTAAAACTCATCAATGGTGTAAACTTTAGAGACTCTTCCAGTTAGGAATCTCAGATTTGTTTTTATTTTAATCATGTACACAAATTACCTCAATATTCTTAGTATAAACTAAAATTTGATATGTTGGTATTTCTTGCTGATTTTCTCATATCAATTTCCTTGAATTTTTTTTTCTGACTGACATCTAACAAGTCCTCAAAGCAGTGGTCTTTAACTTTTATTTATTATGTTTGTTAATAAAAAACTTTGTGCATAAATCTTCAGTGTATTTACATATTTAGAAATTATATCCCTGCCCCATTGCCATCGAGTTGATTCTGGCTCACAGCAACCTAATAAGGCAGAGTAGAACTGCCTGCATAGGGTTTCCAATGCTGTAAGCCTTTACGGAAGCAGACTGACACATCTTTCTCCCTGGTGGGTTCGAACCACTGAGTTTTGGTTAGCAGCTTAGCACTTTAACCACTGCACAGCCTGGGTTCCTTTATATTCCTGTACTAGTACTTTATATCCCTGTATTAGTATCTTATGTACAGTGTAAAACAGGCCATAATTAAATTTAAGGGATAAGACAAAGATTAAACTATTTTAAAATTATATTTTATTTAGAAAAAGTACAAAAACCACTGCTTTTGCTCATGAGAGCAATATGATTAAAAATACTTCTGTCTTAAAAAATCATGATTTGTACTGTGATACTGGGTTTTAAAGTTTTGGACTAGTTCAATTTATTACAGTACTGTAATATTCTTGGCTTTTTAAATTGAGATAATTTGTGTAACACAAAATTAACCCTTTTAAAGTACACAAGTTAATAGCTTTTAGCATATTCACATAGTTGTGGAACCTTCACCAATATCTAATTTTAGCATTTTCACCAAACCCATTAACAGTCACTCTCCATTCCTCCTCCTCTTCCCAGCCCCTGGCAACCATTAGTCTATTTACTGACTCTGAATTTGCCTATTCTGGACATTTTGCATAAATGGAATCAAACAACATGTGACTTTCTATGAGTGTCTCCTTTCACATAGCATAATGTTTTTATGTCAGTTTTGATATATGTCACACTTTTTTTCTTAAAAACTTAACTCACAAAAATTCATAGATCAAATAGGAAAAAGACAAAAAATATATATATAAAACATTATTAGCTGCTTTTACTAATCGTTTTCTAGCACATCCTCCAAGTATGCAAATGCTTGGCTGCAGATCTGGCTAGTGACTTTCCCTCTTTTCTGATGTTTGTGAATTATATAGAAAGGTATTGGATTAAAAAAAAAAAAAACATAGGTACAAAATGCACTGGAACTCTTAATTTGGAATTTTTTTTGTGTATGTGTGATTTGGGTGAAAGTTTACAGAGCCAATTTACTTTCCATACAGCAGTTCACATTTGTCTCAAGACATTGACTACAATTTACCACAATGCAACAGCTCTCCTCCCACTTCCTCCCCATAGTTACATCTTCCCTATGTCCTTCCCTCCATGCACTCCTGCCCACTGAGCTGTCTCCCTGTGCATACACAGCTCTTCTATTCTCCCATGATTCATCTCTTCAAGGAGTGTATCTACCTAATGTGTAGTGTTAAATGTAATGAGTGTAAATGTCCAGCACATATGCCTGTCTTTGTTTGGCTGGAAGCCACAGTAGTGGGTTCAGTTCCAGATCTGAAGGGCAGCTAGGGGCCATAGTCTCAGTGGTTCCATCAGGCTCTATAAGACCAGCAAACCTGGTCTCCTTTTTTTTTTTTCAAATGATTTTGAGTTTTGTTCCACATTGTTCTCCCATTCTATCCAGGATCTCCTACATAGATCCCCCTCCAAGTGGTTGACAGTGGTAGCTGGGAACCATCTAGTTATTCTGGTCTCATAGTCGTATAGGCTGAGGATTGCATGGTATACCAGTCACTTGGACTAATTGTTTCCATGAATCTTTGGTTTTCTTCTTTCTTCTTTGCTCTGGATGAGGACAGACCCATTGTTGCATCTAGATGGCTGCTTGCAAGCTTTTAAGATCCCAGTCACTACTCACCAAAGTAGGAGGTGGAACAATGTTTTTGTATAGTATGTTATGCCAACTGAGCTTGATGTCCTCTGAGACTATGGTCCTGAGCCCTCAGGTGCAACTACTCGCTCCCTCTGGGTAGCTGGCTGTGCCCAAGGAGTGACTACAACCTTGTCTCTTGTCAGCTCTACTATATACCTGGGAATTCTTACAGAACATAGCAATACACTTGTAGATACATTGTCTTCCAACCATTTGGAAAAAATTTTAAA
>NW_006921705.1:6521256-6531407 GCF_000298275.1 Orycteropus afer afer
GGCCCTTAAGTTTGACCCTAAATTTTCCTTGAGAAACTGTATAGTTCTAGGTTTCACATTTAAGTCTTTGATCCATCTGGAGTTCGTTTTTGTGTGTAGTGTGAGGTACAGATCTTGTTTCATTTTTCTGCAAATGGAGTCTTTTTTTAAGTTTTGAAAAGTGCAACTATAAGCATATTTAAAAGGTATAATTTTTGTATTAATTTTAATATTTTTATAATTTAGCAACAAAAACTACTGGATAATGAAAACATATCCAAAGATTCATTTCCAAAGTAATCTTTCCACAGCTCATGTTTGTTTGTTGTTTAAAACCAAAACCAGAATCAAACCCACTGCCATAAAGTCATTTTGATTCATACCAACCCTATGTTGTTTGAAGAAGAATTAATTTCTTTCCTAAAAGCTTGTCCTAAGAAGTGTGAGAAATGTCAGCTCTTCAATTTTATTGTTGTTCACTTGTATTTACATTATTAATATAATCTTTAATGTATGGTTTCTTTGCAATGTACGGTTTCTTCTTAAGCTGTGTGATATGCTCCCATAAAGATTTTAGCCTAGGAAGCCCTCTCGGGTAGTTCTACGTTGTCAGATAGGGTCAATATGAGTATAAATCAACTCAACAGGACGTACAACGACGATTTTATGAGAATGGTTGTTGTTAACTGCTGTAAAGTCAGCCTCTGACTCATGATGACAATGGGATTGGACCATTGTGATACACAGAGTTTTCATGGCTGATTTGCAGAAGTAGATAACCAGATCTTTCTTCCTAGTTTTAGTCTGGAAGCATGGCTGAAACCTGTTAACCATCACAGCAACATGAAAGCCTCCACTGACAGAGGAGTGATGGCTGCAATTGAGGTGCATTGGCCAACAGTCTGGAAATGTACTAGATGCACCGAGGGATACCCAGACTTAAAATTAAGTACTTCTTGCAGGTTTTTCCTCCACTCTGTGGCATGTGCACCTGTCTCCCTTTGAAGAACACTGGATAGGAGTGAAACCTTATGCTGCTACCAAAACCAACCAAACTCACTGCCATCGAGTTGAATCCGACTCATAGTGACCCCTCCTTGAGTATCTGAGGTGGTATCCCTTCGGAAGTAGATCACCCAATCTTCCTTCCAAGGAATGGCTGGTGGGTTTGAACCACCAGCCTTCTGGTTAGCTGTGCAAATTTAATTATCAAATGTATTAGTAATAATGATACTTTCAAATTGAGCATGTAGATGGACATTGGCCATTTGAGCACTATCATAGAACAGCCAACCATAAGAGATCAAAAGGGCAGCATTTGCTCAGGGATAAAGTCAGAAGGCAGGAATGGATAGGAAAGAAGGACAAAGGGAATGGTAACCACAGGGAGCAGAAAGGAGGAGTGCTGTTATACTGTGGGGATTACAGTCAATGTCATGAAACAAAATGTGTATGAACTATTGAATGGAAAACCAATTTGCTCTATAAGCTTTCTCGACAGCAATGAGTATGGTTTTTTGTGTTTTAAATCACAATAAAAAGTAAACAAATAAGTAATAAATTCCTGAAGAAAAACTTTTTTTAAAAAAATTACCTTAAATATGCAAGAAGAGATTATTTTAAAGAAATTACGCTTTAACGAACATAAATAGTATGTGTTGTCCACTTTTGTGGAATTAAATCAAGTTTAAATGTATCTATGTTTTTCTCCAGCTGTAAATTATTAAAAAAAAAAGATTGCAGAAATCATGAGTTGAGGCCCATGAATTTTGACCATCTATCTGTTCACTGCTTCTTCCAAAGCATTGCTTTAAATTGTGTCAACTCTATAATTTCCCTGTGTTGTCTTAGAATCTATAATTCTTATAGAAACCGCAAAACTAAGTCTAAAAGAAATTTTCCCAACAGTGTCTTTTTCTTATCCCTACCAGTTTTCGGCCTATATCAAAGCTCCAGTTAATTTAATGCAGTAGTTTTCGCACTGGGTGAGGCTGTATGGGGAATACAAGATGAATAAGGCAGGAACTCGAATCTGTGAAGGAAAACAGACTTTGATAAGTGCTCTAACCCAGCAACAAAGTTTTATGAAGCATAAAGGAAGGAGGGAGTCATTCCAACTGAGGGTCAGGGAAAAGGTCAGAGGAGAAAGTATCATTTTAGCTCCACTCAAGAACTAAGAAGAATTTGTTAGGGGCTGGCTTTTCTGACAAAGATCCGGTCTCCTTATTGATCAGGCCTACAAAAGAGAGTTCTGCTCATGAACTGAGGTAGTTAAGAATTCAAAAGACTTTTCATGCACTGAGGAGAGTGGGGCCTGAGCCAGAAAAACTTGGGCTAGATTCAATTGGCTGAGCAGAGGTTTCCAGAACTGAGAGAATTCTAAGACTTAAATCCTAAGCTCTACCCATATTCTTTCATGGAACCTGAAATTATAATACCTGTCTGTGTTTTGTATACTGATAACCATTCCTTCCTGTAGTACAGTATTGTATTGCTCAAGACAATGGATTTGAAAGTGTGTTGCCACTGGGGCCTCCTACAGAAGAGAGCTATAGATAGAGACAACAGAAAATCAAGAGTCATTCCTCTTCCCTCAGGTGTTTGGCTGGTAATAACAAGGGAAAGGTGAACACAGATACATAAGCACATTTGTTATGAAATTACTCTGCTTTTGAGGAGACAAGGGTAGTAAATTAGAAATACCTATATTTGAATTTTAGCACAAAATATAAGAGTCTGAGAAGAAGGCCTTATTTCAGAGGGAGCTGTCTAGGCCTAGGACAAGCACACCCCTGAGGACATTCTGTACTACATCCTAGGAGGAAGGCCAGGCGTACAGGCAGCTCAGGCAAGGCCAGGAGTGGAAAAACGCAGCACTTGAGAACTTTATGCCTCAGGAGGAAACTGTCCATTGTCTTGACTCTAGAGGACACCAGGTTATATGATTCTGAATCCATGGGAGTAATTTTAATAACTCTTTTAATTTGTAGATAACTGTTAATAATGCAACATAATTCCTCTTTATAGGCATGCAAATTCTGTCCTGTCTGTAGACGTTCAATTGACTTCACTTTCAAGTGTGGAAAAATCAATTTTGTCTCCATTTGCACATATATTTCAGTATTCCTAATCTATAAGCTCTGGTAGTATAGTGGCTAAGCACTTGACTGCTAACCAGAAGGCTGGCGGTTCAAACCCACCAGCCACTCCTTGGAAGGAAGGTTGGGCAATCCTACTTCCGTAGTGATACTGCCTCGGAAACCCAAGGAGGGGTCGCTATGAGTCGGGGCCGACTCGACGGCACATAACAACAACAACAATCTATAAGCAAGGCTTTTCCTAGAATATGCAGGGCTGAGGCAAATATTTTTTATATGAACAATTTGATGTGTCCTTTAAATGGGCAAATTGTATGATATGTAAAATAGGTCTCAGTAAAACTGTTGTTTATTTGCTTGTTTGTCACCTGGCACCACCACTCCAGCTGTCCAAGGTCCAACCTGGCATGATCCTATGAAAAAACACAAGAAGGGCAATTAAGTTCACCCTTCCAGAACAGGGGCTAGCACACAGGTCCCTGGGAAGACCCATTGGTGCAAGTGCCATAGTTCCTGGGGACAACTGGTTGACACAAAGGGACTAGGGCAGTGGGCTAGAGAACACTTGGCAGAGAAGGAAATGGAGCCAATACCACACCAGTTCTAGTCCAGGTCCCGGATTGAAGGGAATTTAGAACATTCTAAGGAAGTATCTTTAAAGTGTAGGGTTTCTGAAGGGGCAGAGGTGGAACAGGGGCCCCTCTTGACCTGTGTAAGGACAGGTACTCATACTAAGAAAACATGTCTTTCAAAAATGCTTGCCCTTTTTATTAGTTGGGTTTTAATAGTATTATTCCTTTCCTTTGAATTTCTGTGAATACTCATTGCCATTAAGTCAATTCTGACTCACAGAGACCCTATAGGACAGAGTAAAACTGTCCCATAGTGTTTCCAAGGCTGTAAATCTTTACCAAAGCAGACTGCTGATCTTTCTTCTGAAAAGCAGCCAATAGGTTCAAACGACTGGACTTTTGGTTAGGAGCTGAGCATTTAACCACTGAGCCAGCAGGGCTCCTTTCTGTGAATATGTGCCTATTAAATTGGAAAACTGAGGACAGTCATATGCTGTATAATGTCCAACATCAGACCACATATATGTCTGTGGTCCCATAAGGTTGTAACACAATTCAGAAATCCTGATCAGAGAATGCAAATACAACATCTTACCACTTACAACATACAGACAGGTATGTCATGTCTCTTGTAGTCAAAGTGACTGCACTGTCAGGTGTATAATGGTTATAGTCCAAATAGAAGCTATAGTCCATATGTTTTCATTGTTGGTGTTTGGTGCTATCAAGTTGGTCCTGACAGATAGCAATTCTGTGTACAGCAGAATGAAACACTGCCCACTCCTGATCCTCACAGCCATTGCTGTGCTTGAGCCCATCGTTGCAGCCACTGTGTTAATCCATCTTACTGAGGGTCTTCCTCTTTTTTGCTGACCCTTTACTTAACCAAGCATGATATCCTTCTCTAGGGATGATCCCTTCTGGCAACACGACCAAAGCACATTACATGAAGTCTGGCCCTTCTTGCTTCTAAGGAGCAGCCCGGCTGTACAAATCAAGACAGATTTGTTTGTTCTTCTGGAAGTCCATAATATTTTCAATATTCTTTGCCAACACCACAATTCAAATGCATTAATTCTTCTGTGGTCTTCCTTATTTGTTGTTCTGCTTTCACATGTGTATGAGGCTATTGAAAATGCCACGATTTTGGTCAAGTGCATCTTAGTTTACAAAGTGACATCTTTGCTCTTTAGCACCCTAAAGAGTCTTTTGTGGTAGATTTGTCCAGTGCAATAAATACATTGTTTGATTTCTTGACTGCTGCTTCCATAGACATTGATTGTGGATCCAAGTAAAATTAAATCCCTAACAACTTCTATCTGGATCATAGCAATTTATAGATAACATTGTGAAAAATGAGAATCCAAAACTCTTAATTGTGCTCATGAGAAACCTGTACATAGACTAAGAGGCAATCATTCAAACAGGACAAGGGAATACTTCATGGTTTAAAACAGGAAAGATGTGTCAGAGTTGTATCATTTCACCATACTTATTCAATCTGTATGCTGAACCTATTATCAAAGAAGCTGGACTATATGAAGAAGAACCTGGCATCTGGATTGGAGGAACACTCATTAACAACCTGTGATATACAGATGACACAACCTTGCTTAAAGTGAAGAAGACTTGAAGCACTTACTGATGGAGATCAAAGACTACAGCCTTCAGTATGGATTATACATCAACATAAAGAAAACAAAAATCCTCACAACTAGTCCAATAAGCAATGTTAAAATAAATGGAGAAAAATTGAAATTTCAAGGATTTAATGTTACTTGGGTTCACACATATAGTCATCATTTATATTGTTTAAAAAGATGTTTGCAATGAATAAGTCATTGGTCTTGCCATAATCTGTTGTGTGGTATCCTGTGTCATTTCTATCACTAACGCCTTATTTTCCAACCATTCATTCCTTCTTCTTTGTTTCCAATTTCTCATTACAATCGCCAGTAATTATTCCATCTGTCAGTTTGTCATACTGTGATGGCTTATGTGTTGCTGTTATGTTGTAATCTATGCCCTTGTATTTCAAATACCAGCAGAGTCTGATGATGGAGAGGTTTCACCTTTTAGACCGAGACATACTATAAAGGAGGACTTGGTGATCTACTTCTGAAAAAATTAGTCGATGAAAACTTTATGAATAGCAGTGGAACACTGTCTGATATAGTGGTGGAAGATAAGATCCCTGGTTGAAAGGCATCCAGAATACAACTGGGGAAGAGCTGCCTCCTCAAAGTAGAGTTGATCTTAATGACATGGATAGAGTAAAGCTTTGGGAACCTTCATTTGCTGATATGGCATGATAAAATAAGAAGAAACAGCTACAAACATCCATTAATAATAAAATGTGGAATGTACAAAGTATGAACCTAGAAAAATTGGAAGTAATAAAAAATGAAATGGAATGCATAAAGGTCAATATCCTAGACTTTACTAAGATGGACTGATGTTAACCATTTTGACTTGGATAATCATATGATTTTTTTATTCCAGGAATGACAAATTGAAGAGGAATGAAAGTTAATCATTGTCAAAAAGAACATGTTGAGATCTTCCCTAAAATAAAATGCTGTCAGTGGTAGGATAATATCCATATGCATACCAGGAAGACCAGTCAATACAACTATTATTCAACTCTATGCACCAAGCACTAATGCCAAAGATGAAGATGTTCTTAGGCCCTAAAAATTTCATTTTTTTTATATGAGAGAAAAATATTTTTTTCTTTGACCTAAAGTTAATTTATCTCTTCTAATTTTAGAAGAAATTAAGACATTTTTGTGGAGCTATAAAATTATTGTGGTGGGGCACTACTTCCATAGTGATACTGCCTTGGAAACCCCAGGAGGGGTCGCTATGAGTCAGATCTGACTCAATGGCACATAACAGCAACTGTATAATAGGTGCTGACACTGTATCTTATACAGTATAAGAGCGGTAGTTTGGTGGTTAAAAGCATCCCTTAGTTTGAATTCTGTGTCTGCCCCTCACTAGCTGTGTGACCTTAGGCAAGTTAATTAATGTGACTCAGTTTCCTTATCTGTAAAATAAGGTTACTACTACTATCCTGGTTGTAAGGTTATAGTTATGGTTAAGTGGAATGATATGTGCTTAGACTATTGACTGACACACAGCAATATATGTATTAGCTATTATCATTTTTTAGTTATTATCAATATTAGGTGATCAATCAATGAATACCTTATCCCGATGCTTTATTCCAGAAATATCAAACCACCTTAAAACCAGGATTTAAAATTTGAACAGAATTACTTCTATTTTTGAGAAAGAGGAAAAGAAAAACTTACTGGGAGATGAGGCAAACCCTTGATAATATATGAATGTCTCTTTTTCTTGACTATTTTTCTACATATTATTAAAAAAAAAAACCCACAAACTGTTCTCAGCTGCAAATGCTTAAGAGGTCATTTAGCATACCTTCCAACCAGTGAAAAGAATCTTTTCTACAACATAGCTCCTTGAACACTTTCAGGAACATGGAGTTAGATCTTTCATCATGCAACTCATTCCGCCATTAATCAAGTTAATACTTAGAATGTTCTTCCATATATACTGACTAAAATTTTGTATCTCTGAGGCTTCCTTCCCTTGATTCTGTTTCTGCCTCTTTGAAGCTACTTAGAGTTTGTTTTCAGACAAACTCCCAAGTATTTTTAGATGGAGCTCTAGTATTCTCTTATCATCTCTTTTCCAAGGTAGTATCAATTTTTCTATCCATGCTGTACTGGCCATCATTAAAAATTCTTTACCATCCTGATCTTTCTCCACAGAGCACAATCGAATGCCACTCTTTTTTTAATTTTTTTTTTTTAATTGTGATTTGGGTGAAGATTTACAGAGCAAATTCACTTTCCATACAGCAGTTCACATATACTTTGTCTCATGTCATTGACCACAGTTTACCACAATGCAACAGCTCCCCTCCCACTTCCTCCCCATAGTTACCTCTTCCCAGTGTCCATCCCTCCATACTCTCCTGCCCCATGAGCTGTCTCCCTGTGCATAAGCAGCCCTTCTTTCTCCCATGATTGTTCTCTCCAAGGTGTGTATCTACTTGAGGTAAATGTTTAACTCACATGCCTGTACTCTGTTTGGCTGTAAACCACAGGTGTGGGTTCAATTCCAGACCTGAAGGGCAGCTAGGGGCCATAGTCTCAGTGGTTCCACCAGGCTCTATTGGACCAGCAAACCTGGTCCCCCCCTTTTTTTTTTTTTTCTTCCAAATGATTTTGAGTTTTGTTCCATATTGTTCTCCCTCTCTATCTAGGATCTCCTGCATAGATCCCCTTCCAAGTGGATGACAGTGGTAGCCAGGCACCATCTAGTTCTTCTGGTCTCATAGTTGTATAGGCTGCAGATCGGATGGTGTACCAGTCTTTAGGACTAATTGTTTCCATGAATTTTGGTTTTCTTCATTCTTCTTTGCTCTTGATGAGGAGAGACCCATCGTTGCATCTAGATGGCAGCTTGCTAGCTTTTAAGATCCCAGTCGCTACTCATCAAAGTAGGAGGTGGAACAATGTTTTGTATAGTATGTTATGCCAATTGAGCTTGATGTCCCCTGCGACTATGGTCCCAAGCCCACAGGTTCAACTACTCAGTCGCTCTGGGTAGCTGGCTGTGACCAAGCAGTGACCACAACCTTGCCCCTTGTCAGCTCTACTATACACCTGGGAATTCTGATCATTCACATAAACTTATAGGACCATTGTCTGCCAACCCTATATATGTTCTTGGATACACTCCCCATTTCATAGACATACCTAATCGTTTAGCCTGTCCACCCATCTATCCATCCATATACCCATGTTTGCCTTCAATGACAATGCAGTACTGTATGTGCAAAAGGGTTCATATTTGTTGTCTGTACCTCCCATGTACCTCTCTATGTCTTTCTCATCCTCAATGCTACCATATTGGTCACTCACATTTGGTACATTGCCCTTCTCTTCACCCAAATCAATACTTATCTCTATCTAACAGCGTTCCCTCCCCTCCCACCCCTGGTAACCAACAAAGAAAATTTCCTTCAATAGATAAACCTTTCCTTAACTTTTACATTAACGGACTAATACAATATTTGTCCTTTTGTGATTGACTTATTTCACTCAGCATAATGTCCTCCAACTTCATCCATGTTATGTGGTGTTTTACACATCTTTCTCCACAGAGCACAATCTAATGCCACTCTTAAAACATGATGTCTAAGCATGAACATGGTATACCAGCTCCTCTCTGACCAGGTAGGCTGTCCTAAGGTTATCACCTTTGTTCTGGGTGCCTTTTTATATTAATGTAGATCAAAATTGTTTTGAGATGTTTGGTGGTAGTTAGTTTATATTAAATTTGTCATCAGCTAAACTCTCTAGGTCCTTTTTATGTCAACAATTATCTAGTTTTTCCATTATTTACTTATGAAATTTATTTTATGAATCTGAATGTAGGCTTTCATCAGTATGTCTGCATCTCATCCTGCTGTTTTTAGCTCAATATCTCCGCCTGTTGAACCTCCTACCAATCTTGATTTTCTTTTAGCAATCACCGTTTGTTTTCCTAACCAGCCTTTTACGATCTGCAAATGTGATGTGCATACTTTCTAATCATCTGAGTCACTGTCATTTATCTTACTCAGGACATGATTAGATCATTTATCTAAGGCATGGCCCTTTAGAGATGTCAGGCTTGACATATTTTGGGGGGTATAGTTGCCAAACCAGTTTTGAATACCCTACTTACCAACATTTAGCTCCAAATTCTTGATGTTAGCTACAACGTTATGAGGAAAGACTTTATGATAGGCCGTTTCAAATGAACATGTGATTTGTCCAGATTACTTATTTGCAAAACTGGATGTCCTTCAGAGTCATCTCTTTATAATAGATATTCCCAGGTCCCACACTAGAGAATCTGTTCAATAGGCTTTACGTGAGTTCTGGGAATCAGTTATTTTTTAAAAACACCCTAAATGATGCAGATATGGGTAGTACTTGGAAACCATGCACTTGATAATCAAAGTGTGGTTTGTAGACCAGCATCTTTCTGCTTTCTAAGGCAGAATCTCGTACCCTACCTCAGATCTACTGAATCAGAATGTACAGTTCAACAAGATCCCCAGTGATCTGTATTATAGTTTGAGGAGCTCTATCTAAGCCATCTTCACAATTTAGGAAGAGAAGTTCTTCCTTCTCCATTTATCACCTCTCTTTACATCAATTCCTTTGTCTATCAATTGGGGATGGTAATCACATCTCCTTCACCAGGTTGTTGTAAAGATTTTAAAAGAATTAACATATGTGAAACACTGACAACAGTACTTGGCCACAGTAAACTTTCAGTGTATCTTAGCAATAATGGTTTACTATCATTACTCTGGTAGCGTAGTGGCTAAGGCACTTGACTGCTAACCAGAAGGCTGGCGGTTCAAACCCACTAGCCACTCCTCGGAAGGAAGGTTGGGCAATCCTACTTCCGT
>NW_006921705.1:6531862-6533250 GCF_000298275.1 Orycteropus afer afer
GTAAATATCTCCAGTTTCTTCAACGTTGGCTTTAGTGGTTGGTGAATAATAGTAACATCAACTGGTCTTCTTTGTAAATGTATAGATATTATCCTATCAGTGATAGCATTGTACTTCGGGATAGAGTTTGAAATCTTTTGATGATGAATGTGATGCTGCTCCTCTTCAATCTGTTGTTCCCGCCATAGTAATCCATATGATTGTCTGATTCGAAATGGCTAATACCATTCCATTTAAGCTCACTAATGCCTGGGATATTGATCTTTATGCATTCCCTTTCATATTTGAGAAATTCCAATTTTCCTAGATTCATATTTCATACATTCCACATTCTGATTATTAATGAATGTTTGCAGCTGTTTCTTCTCATTTTGAGTCATGCCACATCAGCAAATGAAGGTCCAGAAAGCTTTACTCCATCCACGTCATTAAGGTCACCTCTACTCTGAGGAGGCAGCTCTTCCCCAGTCATATTTTGAGTGCCTTCTAACCTGAGGGGATCATCTTCCGGCGCTGTAACAGACACTGCTATTCATATAATTTTCCAGTAATACATCAGACAATGTTTTACTGCTATTCTTAAGGTTTTCAGTGGCCAGTTTTTTTTTCAGAAATGGATGGTCCTATCCTTCTTCCTAGTCTTTCTTAGTCTGGAAGTTCTGCTGAGACCTGTTCACTATGGGTGACCCTGTTGGTTTTTGAAATACTGGTCACATAGCTTCCAGCATCACAGCAACATGCAAGCCACCACAATATGACAAATATGTACTTTTTAAGATGTTCCCTCATGTATTGATTTGGGTGAAGGGAAAGGCAATATACCAAAACCAAGTGACCAATACAATGACACTAAGGAAAGGGAAGACACAGAAGAAGTACAGACAACAAAGATAAACACTTTTATATACACAATACTGCATTCTCAGTAATAACAAACATTAATCTATAGGTGGATACATAGGTAGACAGGCTAAATAATCAAGTATGTCTGGGCAAAGGGAATATACTGATGACCATATATAAGTTTGGCAGATGATATTTCTACATATGTATTTGTATGTGCTATAAGAATGTCCATGTGTATAATAGAGCTAATGGGGCAAAGTAATGATAATTTCTTAGCTACAGCCAAATACCCTGAGGGAATGAATCACTGGCTTACAGGCTTGGAACCATAGTCTCTGGGGATATCAAACTCAGTTGGCATAACCAACTACACAAAAATGTGGAGAGCCGCACCACAGCATTCTATTCATCTTAACAAGGTCACAACACTTCCCTTCTTTGTTTTGGGCCTGTTGGACATCTTCAGACCTAAGTTTGAGTTTCGAGACCTGTCTTGAGCCTTCACTTCTGTATAGAAGTGATTCAGCACTTTTAAATTTACC
>NW_006921705.1:6539611-6543525 GCF_000298275.1 Orycteropus afer afer
GACGGGTAAGGAGGGATTGAAACATATAAGCCCCAACCTAAGACAGGCACGGTTCCCAAAGTGCTGTTTGCCATTGTTAAAATAAAAAAGGGGGATCTGTGGAGAGCCGCACCACGGCATTCTATTCATCTTAACAAGGTCACAACACTTCCCTTCTTCAACCACTTGGAAAGGGATAAAAACAAGAGATCCTAGTTAGAGTGGGAGAAAAATGTGGAACAAAACTCAAAGTCATAAAAAAAGGCTTACTGGTCTGATAGAGACTGGTGACACCTCCAAGACTGTGGTCCCTAGTCACCCTTCAGGCACGGAGTTCAACTCAGTCCTGGGACTTCCAGCCAAACAATAGATAGACACATAAGACATTTACACCAGGTAGGTGCACTCCTTAGAATGATCAACTATGGGAGATAAGAAGGGCAGTATTTGCATAGGGAGACATCTCAGAGGGAAGGAATGCATAGGAAAGAAGGACACAGGAAAAAGGAAACCACAGGGAGGAAGTAGAAAGAAAGCTGTTGCATTGTGGGTATTGCAGTCAGTCTCATGAAACAAAATGTATATGAAATGTTGTATAGCAAATGAATTTGCTTTGTGCACTTTCACCCAAATCACAATAAAAAATAATAAGAATCTTTACAAAATTAAAAAAAAAAAAAAGTTCCCTCATTAGAAAGGTACATAAGTAGTACATTTTTAGGATTTTCCATTCCTGTTGAGCATATTGCTCTGTTTGGAAACTTCTCATCATGGATCCATATGTCTTCTCTATGAAATTTTAAAGTTGTTTTCCTAAGCTGAAGATATATTTGTTCATTCATTCAGTTAATATTTATTGAACATCTACTGTGTAATAGTCACATAGATCACTGAGAAAAGTGATGAGCCAGCTTTTACAAAGATTTAGTCTAGTCAAGGTAAGATTTGTATCTTATTGGGCCACATGTTATTTTTTTAAGATTATGAACTCTTAGATGACATAAAGTAACTGATATGTTCCTGACAAGAAAGAAATGAGATACTGAAATGGGATAATTGAGGACAATCTAGTGAAGGGAACATTTACAAAGTTATGGGCAGGGTTGAGGAAAGCCAACAAAGGATGGGGAAGCAGCCAAGCGTTAACAACTGCCGAAAGCTTTTACTACTCTTATATCTGAAGGTCAAGGAGTGGGAGCAATTACCAGAACCAGAAGAGAACTGTGGAGGAAGGACAGGGCCACCCAAAAAGAATGATAGCCTTGCATAAAAAAAAAATCACAGCCCATAGCACTCACTGACTGGCAGAGAGGGAGCTAGGGCAATAAATATCTGACCTCTCACTCTTCCTGCCCTTTAGTACTGGCCACTGGCCAAATCCAACCAAGCTGAGAGAGAGGGATCTCGTTGATGCTTAAGATCTTTCCCTGGTCCCCACTGTCGATGAAACCAATCTAAGCCCTCAGCCCATGTGGGCCATCTTTTGTGACCTCAGACCTTCCTGTCTCACCAGCCTAACCGGCTGCATCTCCTCCACTTTCTCCATCTGCTTCCACAGTGGTTCCCTGAAGCACTGGCAATTCCCTATACCAAGCAGGATTTTTCACACAACTCTGCCTCTGTACACACTGCTCCATCTGCCTGCACTGCCCTTTGTCCCCCTGACCATTTGCCAAGTCTTTTTTATCCTTCCAAACCCAGCTCACCTGTCATGCCCTCTGTGAAGTCCTTTCTGTTTGCCCTGCCCCCAAATTCCTCTAGCTTTCCTCTCTGTTGCTTCTGTGTGATTCTATGATTACACAGATCTACTGGCTACACAGAATTCAATTATTTATATAGGTTTCTGCCTTCCCCACTGTGTTGTGAGTACCATGAGAGCAGAGGTGGTATGTAATTCTTCTCTATATTCCAGCATTCAGCTCAAAGCCTAAACAAGTGATAACTGAGCATAAGTGACCTATGAAAGATGTCCTTTGGTCCTCTAATTGTGATGTGAATGTGCCACTCATACTGGGACAGTTTCAAATGACACCTCTAGCTTTTTTAAAACCCAGACATTCTGAATGTACCTACATTTCAGCACACTGTACATTTTGAGACAGCGTAGGGAATATACTGGAGATTTATTTATTGGCAAGTATCTGGTGTCAACCTCACTCACACCCACAGTGGGTAAAGAAATACCCTGAGCAGCCTTCCCCAGCTGCTTCTGGCTGAGTGAAGTACATAAAAAGCAATTCAACAGTTGGACAAGGCTCCCTTGGTTCATCTCGTCCTGAGGTCTCAGCTCCAAGCCAAGCTGTTCTAAAGCCCTTTTCAAAACTATTTCATCAGTTGTACACTAGAGTTTCATTTTATAGAGTCCTGTTAGGGGAAGAATTGCACTTGACACACAGGATTTTTGTGCATATTGAGGAGGGTGAGGGGAAAACAGAAACATATTTATTTAGTCCAATTTCCTTGATATAAAGTAAATGTCCAATTTCAAGTCAGTTTCCACAATCTCTCTACTTATACCACAGAATTCCACACTGCCCGAAATGCTGCAAGGTTGTATTTCAAAGTGAAATTCAATGCAAATAACACCCGCCCACCAAGAATCAGCCCCTTTTTGATTGCTTAAGAAAGCTCAGCTCAAGAACAGAATGGCCAATATACCGTAATGAAGGATAATAGTTCAGTTAAATGTAATCCTCCTGCTAGATTAATGAACTCTGTGCCATTTTACATCATTTATATATATATATATATATATATATATATAGCTGAAAAGAGTCTCTGGGCGGTGCAAACAGTTAACATGCTCACTGCTGAAAGTTGGAGGTTCAAGGCCATCCAGTGGTGCTTCAAAAGAAGATTGGCAATCTCCTTCTGAAAATGCAGCCCCTGAAAATCCACGCTCCATGAGTCAAAACCAAGTCAACTGAAAAATACTATTCCACAAACGTGTATTTGGTGATGTGCATGTGCAAGGCACAGAGTTAGTTGATGAGGAGAGGAACCTCAACAAGACGTGATCCTGCCTTCAAGGAGCTCACCATGCACGGAGTCTTCAGTGCCTCACAGTCAAATATAACATAAACCAGGAAAAGAAAAGATATGCTGGGACAATCTGGGAAGCTTTGAGCCTGGAGGAATAGTAGAGTTTCAACAGGTAGAGATGGGAGAGAATTCATTCCAGAAAATGGGAACAATGTGGGCTGAGGCACAGAGTGGGTGGCATGCGGGGTCCCCTCGGTGAACAGTGGCCATGTCTCCATCATTAGATGCATTGGAGACCAGGGAAATGAATGCAAGGCTCAAAATGTGGCTTACAAGTGAGCATCTAAGAAAGTTGAATGCTATGGTGAAGGATTTTGGCTAGGAGGCAGCAGGGAACCCTGGAAAGATTTAGACAAGGGTGTGAATGACCTGATTTATGCTTGGGGCCCGCAACTCTGGGGACAGCCATGCTGACAGACTTGAAGGGGAGATTGAACACAGACAGTACTCTTCATGCTTTTAACTTTTCTTCTTAATGCCTTACTGCTTAGACTTCAAGGCATGTTATACATTAACAGCTTATTGTTGTTAGGTGCCATTGAGTCGATTCTGATTCATAATGATCCTCTTGTGAGAGAACAGAACTGACTCATAGCATTTCTAGGCTGTAATCTTTACAAGAGCAGATCACCTGTTATTTCCCCCTTGTTACTGCTGGGTGGTTTGAACCATAGAACTTTAGATTAGCAGCTGAACATGCTTAACCATTGTGCTACCAAGGCTCCTATAGTACTGGTTACAAATCATGTATCAATGCCCTTCTTCTCTCAGAAGACAGGCTTTCTGGATCAGTAAATTATTTTCCCTTCCTCTTCATTAGTAGGGAGCTCTGGTAGCATAGTGGCTAAGACAGTTGCCTGCTAACCAAACGGCTGGCGGTTCAAACCCACCAG
>NW_006921705.1:6543625-6573118 GCF_000298275.1 Orycteropus afer afer
CACCAGCCACTCCTCGGAAGGAAGGTTGGGCAATCCTACTTCCGTAGTGATACTGCCTTGGAAACCCAAGGAGGGGTCGCTATGAGTCAGGTTTGACTCAACGGCACATAACAACAACAACTTCATTAGTAAGATAACCCCTGCAATTATAATACATGTAATTTCTTGTATGCAGTAGACTTGAATTATTTTGCCCTTCCTGATAAAGTTTAAGTGTGTGCTGTAAAATATTTATCTTTCTAGCCTAAAATTGAAATGTGAGATTTTATCAAGAAATACGTGAGTTCTGATCTATCACTTCCATTGGATAGGAACTTGTCCTAAGGAAGTAGGATGGCCACAAAGAGTTACCTGCAAGAGTAGTCATCTCTGTATTATAAATACTAATAAAACCTGGATGGAGCCTAAAATGACCAACAAGAGGAGATTGGGTAAATAAGTTATTTATGTATTTTCTTAGAATTGTTGTCTAATTTTCCCTATTTTGAACTTTATATATATATATAGAAATATTTGAGGTTTTTTTATGGCATTTTAAACTATTCATCATATTTCTGTGATTAATTCTTACTATTGTGTATAGTTGTAGTTCTTTCATTTCACTGTTGTAATTTTATTGTGTGACTAGACTTATTCTGCTATTGAAAGATATTTGGGTTACTTCTGATTTGGGGCTATAGCAAACAGTCCTACTACAGACATCCTTGCATATGTCTTCAGGTGTATGTTTCTACAATATTTTACAGAATATATACCTATGAGTGAAATTGGTAGGTTATATATGCTATCTTCAACTTTATTAGATTTTACTAAGCATCCATTTATTTATTTACTTTTGCGATTCTGTTGATTCTATGTGTGCATAGATTCTGTTGGCCCTATGTGTGCAGAGCAGAACCGTGCTCTGTCGGGTTTTCAATGGCCGTGACCTTTTGGAAGTACATCACCAGTCCTTTCTTCCAAGTGCCTCTAGGTGGATTTGAACCATCAGCTTCTCAGTTAGTAGCTGAGCACTTAACTGTTTGCACCATGCATGTAGTATGACTGTCCTGTCCAGTCTTTCTGTTCTGAATGCTTTCTATAATTGCCTGTGACTGGACCATTCAGTGGAGTTAATTTTGACTCATAGTGACCCAGTGTGATAGGGTCCATAGGGTTTTCTAGGCTGTAATCATTATGGAAGCAGATCACCAGGTGTTTCTTCCCAAGAGCTGCTGGGTGAGTTTGAACTTCAGACTTTTCAGTTTGCAGCCAAGTGCTTTATCACTGCACCACTAGGGTCCTAGATTTGAAGGTTATATGGGCTTTTTTATTAAAGTAAATCTATTAGACTGATTAGAAGTCCATTTGAAATGGACTTAGAGCTCTCTATTTGAAGGACTTTAAAAGTCAATATTTTGATAATGCATATATATAATCATTGGCTGATTCAAGAGCTTATGAATCTGTTTTGTGTTGTTGATGGAGGTAATGTGTTGTAATACAGTGAAATAAACCAGTGATGAAGAGTCATGTAATAGTACCTTTCCCTGTGATAGGGAAGAAACTGAGGCAGGTTAGAATGTAAGTGATGAGTATGAAATTCTCCAAAGAAGATATTCAGATGGTCAAAAAGTAAGTGAAAAAATGCTCCACGTTATTAGCCATCAGGGAAATGTAAATCAAAACCACAATGCGATACCACCCCACACCCACTAAGAAAAGGGGGGAGGGGTGGATTAACAAGGGTCAGTGAGAATGTAGTGAAATTAGAACACTTTGGCATTACTGGTGGGAATATAAAACAATGCAGCGACTTTGGAAAACCGTCTGGCAGTTCTTCAGTTAAACATAGATTAGCAAACCAAACCCACTGCCATCAAGTGTATTCCATGCCATAGCGACCTCCACTGGGTTTCTGAAGCGATGTATCTTTATGGAAGGCAATTGCCCGGTCTTCCTTCCGTGGAGTGGCTAGTAGAGTGATTGCCTAGGCTGAGTAAATAGGGAAATTATGGGGTGACAGCTGAGACGTGCAGAGTTTTGTGGTTTTTTTTTTTTTAGATAATGAAAATATTGTAAAATTGATTTTGGTGGTGGATGCACAATTCTGTGAATACACTAAAAACTATTGAATTATACACTATAGGTGAACTTTATGGTATATGAATTAAAAAAAAAAAAACCTACTGCCATTGAGTTGATTCTGACTCATAGTGACCCCCACTGGTTTTTCGAGGTGGTCAGTCTTTATAGAAGTAGATCGCCCAGCCTTCCTTCCATGGAATGGCTGGTGGCTTTGGATTGCCAAACTTCTGATTAGCAGTCAAATGCCTTAGGCACTGCACCAGAGTTCCTTGGTGTATGAATTATATCTTAATAAAGCTGTTTTAAAAGAAAGAAAGGAGTGTGCCCTGAACCTTGCTTCTGTCTCAAGGCACAGCCAAGACCACGGTGCAAATCTCCTGACTCAAGAAGGTTACATAAAACTTAAGCTCAGCAAGTTCCCACATCATAACTTGCATCCCTTGTGTGAGCTTGGGAAATGCTCAAGGATGTTAAGTCCCTTTTATGATGAAGAAAAAGTGAAGTGACAGGGTCGCCCACCCTCCCACCACAAGGCAATGGCGAGGCTAAAAGGAATCATGTGTTTGCTGAGCTTTTACAATTTTCCAGCGTTTTTGTTGAATCTATAAGAATGTGTGCACACTAAAAACCCAATAAATTATTATTTAAAAAGAAAGGAAAAAGAATCTATATAAAGAAGTCTTTTTTTTTTTTTTTTCTGGCCAATAAGAGAGTATTTATGATTTTTAAGTAATGCTTAGTCTATTTATTTCTTTGAAGTTAACAAGGAAAGAAGCCTGGCCAAGAAAACGCTCTGGGACATGTTTATTGATGGAAGCAAGCTCTTACCTTTGGACTCATCTGATAGGAAATTTCTGATTATTCAGCCTGGGCAGGGCTCAAGGTATGAGTGCAAAAACACTATCTGCAATAAAACGTTTGCTAAGCAAATCTACATCATCAACAGGCTTTCAAGGACTCATTAAACTTACTCAGAGAACAAGTTTTTTTGTTTGTTTGTTTTGTTTTAAAGTCCACCCAATGAAACTTAAGTGAATGGAGCTAGGAAATGTAAGTGCCCCTTTGCTAACAGGCTCTGTCTGTGGAAACATAATTCAGGAGCTGGAGATTCATTCTTATTGTTGGAGTATTTGAAAGAAATCATAAAACAATTTCTTTTAAAATATTAATATAAAAATAACATTCTCTGAAATATTTATGAACCTATTTTCACTTTTGCAGAATGAATTTTATACCAATAATTTCAAATTAATGAACATTTCATTATTCTCTTTAGTAAGTTTTTTTTTTTTTTTTTTTCCAACTGCATGCACAGGTACATGAGGGGTAGCTTGCATATTAGTTACAGGCATGGGGATCTTAAATCACATTGCCTGGGTTTGAATCTCAGCTCTGCTGTTTACTCAGTTTAACCTCATTGTACCTCATTTTCTCTTCTAAAAACAGAGTAGCAATATCAACCACTATATAAGTTGTTGCAAAGGTTCAATGAGTTAATATATATAAAGCACTTATAATCACATTAATTGCATTAGCTTCATTCATGACTTAGCCAACAAGGCATTGGGCCTAAAACCACAAATTAATTTAACAATTCAATCTCACTTTGTTGTACCACTTTAGGAATTTGTATTTGTAAAAGTGCCCAAGCATTAGACCATGGACAGATTAAGCTGTTACTTTTCAGCAGAATTCTAATATGAAGAAATGTGCCCAAGGCCAAGCAGGTTAAAAAATGGAATGGATAATTAAGACTAAATTTGGGAACTTTTTTTTTTTTTTTTAGGCAAGGAAATGTTTACAGAATCCCAATGGTGATTTTTTCCAAATCTATGTGAAAAGCATACTCTGTATCTCCTTGAGGAACCTCCTATCTCCATCATTTTTTGGACTTTTTGTATCTTGTGTGAATCTACTACCAAGGTCAGTATCGCCTGACTTGCTGTGTGACAAACAAATTAAAATAATTGCTTCCTATTAAAATAGCTTTTTAAGCTTTGGATGTAATGATTCCCTAACTCCTATTAGACACAAGTGTCTTGCTTGTGATACAAGTAAGAACATGTTCAATTTATTAACATTTTATTTCAGTTCCACTAACAATACATTCCCAATGGGGCTGACTCATCTTAGTAGGAACAAGAATCTCACACACCAATATGAAGAGAGGAGTGGGTAGTGAGAATGGACCACCAAAAACGTTTAGTAAATGATTTAGATAGGAGTGTACCAGGATCTCTGTTGGTTAAAGCCCTCTTTGTACGTCATCATGCATTATTTCAGGATGGAATGGATATTGTTGATATCATAACTCCCACAAGGACTCTTACTATACCACCATTTCCTCCGTGAGTTTACTCACAGGGAGTGGGATGGGCCAGTTGTTGATGCTGCAACTTTGCAATCACACAGTTCCCTTCAACTATTTTAGAAAAAAAGGAAATATGCCCTCATGTGAGAGTGGTGTATTTATTCAAGGAAGAAGAAAAGTTCAATGTTGTCAACCTCCCTTTTGAAACAAGCTAACTATTCTTCTGAAAGGACTATACAAATAAAATGGCAAGGAGTGCAGAGGAATACAGAACCGAGATAACACCCTGCCCTAGAGGGAAGAAGAGTATTTAGAGCAATTTCATGGACAAGGCCTTAATCTGCAGTACATGATCTGATGCATTCTAGTGGTTACTAGCTTGTCCTGAAGGGTGGAGGAGGAGGAACATCAGAGCCCTCAAACTTGAAGGGAGATATGTTTTTCCGGTGGATGGAGTGGAGGTGACAACACAGACTGCGTGGAATCCAGACAAACCTCTTGATACAAGGGGCTTGGCAAACTGGGAATGGTTTTTGCACAGCTTTTTGCTTCATCTGGAAAATGGAGAGAATGACACCCCATTTTACTTGCAATAATGTGTATCACATTAATTATCTATTTTTGCATTACACATTTAGTGGCTTCAAACAACCACCATTTATTATCTGTTTTGGTAGTTCAGGAATGCAGGCAGGGCTTAGCCCTGTATTTCTGCATAAAGGTCACTCACAGGGTGTAATCAGGGTGTCAGCCAGGACTTGGTTTCATCTGCAGGCCTGGTTGAGCAAGGAGCCACCTCCAAGCTCACTTTGTGTGGTTGTTGGCAGGCCCCAGGTCCTCTGTGAGTGTTGTCAGTTCCTTGCCATGTGGGCCTCTTAGGCAGTTCGCAACATGGCAGTCCGGTGTCTTCAGACAAAGGGAGAGAGAGAGAGGAGAGTGAGGAAGGTGGAAGTTGGTCTTTTTGTAACCTAATCTTGGCAGTGACATTTTATCACTTTTCCATATTATATTCCTTAGAGGCCAATCACTAGTCCAGCCCACACTCAAGGGGAGGGGATAAGTGTGAAAGCCAGAAGGTGGGGATCATGGGGCCATCTCAAAGGCTGTCTACCACATGTGTAAAGGAGTGCATTTCCTGTCTCCTACCATCAGTCTCAGAGTCCCTGTCCTAGGTTGCTGACTGGAAGGTTGGAGGTTCGAGTCCATCCAGAGGTACCTCAAAAGAAAGGCCTGGCCATCTATTTCTGAAAAATCAGCCACTGAAAACCTGTGGCGCACAGTTCTACATGTGGTATCACCGTGAATTGGAATTGCTTGAGGGCAACTAGTACTAGTATCATCAGTTCCAGGAAGGGACTCAGAGTTGTATGAAGGATTAAATAACTCCCGGCAGCAGTCTTCCCTGCCCAAGGATTAAGAGACAGCTGAATCTAGAAAGTTCCACATTTGAATTATTCCCGTAAAATTGACTCATTGCTATAGTTTCTGCACTATTAGAAGGACAACAACCCTGTAGCCTACTTTGTCCAGTTCACAATTCAAAGCTAGTGGGCACAGGCAATCTTTCAAGCTGCACTGTAAATAAAATGGAGTCCCACGTCACATTCAGCTTTGTGACTCCTCCATATTTGAGGTAGTCTCCTTCATGACAGATGAAAGACTGTCCTAGGTTGTTGGAAAGATCTGCATCTAACCTAAAGCTTACCCACCATCTTGCCCTCCTTTCTCTGTAATCAGGAGTATGGATAAAGTTAAGGGAAGTGTGTATGGTCTTTCACCACTCACAGCAAATTAATTCCAACTCAATATATCTCTTTCTCATTAAAAAAGTGGGCACATGCTTTTTAATCATTCCTTCTTTCTCACTTTTGTCTCTGTGGGTGGTAGAAAGGGTTAAGCATTGGACTACTAACTGAAAGTTTGCTGATTCAAATCCACCTAGAGGTGCCCTGAAAATAAGGCCAGGTGAATTTTACAAGTTTATTCTATTCTGCACGCATGGGGTCACCATGACCCAGAATTGACTCAACAGCGAATAATAACAAAAACCTCTGCTTTCTCTTTCATACCGCAAAACAACAAAATAAAATATGACCTTTACCAAGATTGTTGTAGCAAAGAATAGTGTTAGTGACACACTTATATTAAGTTTTCAATTTGAAATAAATTTGAAGCTACAGAAAAGTTGCAAAAGTACTACAGATGGTTCTCATTTACCCTTTCTCCACCTTCCCTTTATGTTACTTTCTTATATAACCACAGTACAATGATAAAAACTAACAAATTAACATTGGTACAAAACTACTGACTTTATTAAGGCTTCATTAGTTTTCCTACTAATACCCTTTCTGTGTTCTAGAATCCAATCCAGGATCCCATGTTGCATTTAGTTGTCATAGCTCCTGTATTAGTTTCCTGGGCTGTGGAAAAATAACTACAAATGTAGCAGCTTAAAACAACACACATCAATATTTCAGAGTTTATGTAGATCAGGAGTCATGGCTTTGGGTCCTCTGCTTAGGGTCTCACAGGGCTGCCGTCAGCCCTCCACGACTGGGTTCTTATTTACAGGTTCCACAGAGAACAGATCTGCTCCCAGGCTTCCTCAGGCTGTTGGCAGAATTCATTTCCTTGACTGTGGGGTTCATAGAAGCTTCTGTCTATTGAATAGGAGCAAGTCACAGGTCCTGTGCACACTCAAGAGAAGGAGATTGCACAAAGGCAACAACATCAGGAAGAAGGATCATGAGAACATCTTAAAGCCTGTCCAGCACATATGCTTCGTGTCCTCCAATCTGGGATAGTTCCTCAGTTTGTCCTTGTGTTTCATGACTTTGACTCTTTTGAAGAGTAAGGGTCAGTTATTTTGTAGAATGTCCTTAGGTTGATATGGTGGTTACATTTGTGTGTCAACTTAGGTGGGCCTGGTTGAGTGGCTGGGTAGCTGGTGGTAGTTATTCCCCATAATGAGACTGGCAATCAACTCCATGGTGGGATCTACCACAAGCAGCTGAGTAGCTGCTTTGGGTATGTGGTCTGCTTCCCATATATAAGAAGCAGTTTTGGGAATGGTCTCTAGCTTATGGCATGGTTGGATCCTGCATGTAGCCATGTCATTGTTCAGCAGCCTGCCATGCTCTGCCGACCTGGGGACTTGCAGTGGACTTGAATTAATGGCCTGCCATGTGGTTTGGTAACATCAGGACTGTGCCTTTTTACTTGTCAACCTTGAGCTTGGCAGCCTTGGCAGCCAGCAGCAGAGTGAAGAAACGCCTCTAGCTTCAGTGGACCGGGAGCTAGAGCCAGAGCTGAAACCCAAGGTCGAGAGGTTTTCATACAGCCCCTAGAGCCTGGCACTTTGAATTTGGACTTAAAGCCTCTGAACTGTGAGAGAATAAACTCCTGTTTGTTAAGGTCATCCCATTTGTGGTATATTCTTGACAGTGCAGCACTAGGTAACCGGAACAGTTGAGTTAGTTTGGTGTTTTATCATGATTGGATTGGGGTTCTGCATTTTTTTTGGCAAGAATACTGCAGAGTTATTTGTTCAGTGCATCGTATTAGAAGATCCTTTATGGCTCATGTTTTAATACTTGTTATGTTAACCTGGATCACATGCTTAAAGTTGTGTCCAGATTTCTACATTTGAAAGTTACTTTTCTCCTCTTTTAATTAATAAAATCTTGGAGGAGATATTGAAACTATTCAAATATCTTGTTTTCTTCTTGAATTTTTGTCTGCTAATTTTAGCATCTATTGATGGATCTTGTCTGCAAAATTTATTGTTGTGGTGTTCTAATGGTGATTTTTCAATCACCTCATATGCACTGAAAGTTGGACAATGAAAAAGGAAGACTAAAGAAGAACTGATGCCTTTGAATTATAGTGTGGGTGAAGAACTGCTGGAAGGACAAACAAATCTGTCTCAGAAAAGGTACAATCAGAATGCTCCTGAGAAGTGAGAAAGGTGAGACTTCATTCCATGTACTTCAGACGTGTTATCAGGATGGACCAGTCCCTGGAGAAAGTCATCATACTTGATAAAGTAGAGGGTGAGTGAAAAAGAGGAAGACACTCAAGAAGATGGAATGACACAGTGGCTGTAACAATGGGCTCAAACATGGCTGCAATTGTGAGGATGGTGCAGGACCAGGCAGTGTTTCATCCCTTTGTACATAGGGTCACTATGAACCAGAACTGACTTGATGGCACCTAATTACAACAACAATTATGATGTATTTCATTCCTATTACATTTATTAACTAGAGTATCTTTGAAAGAAAGAATTTGTCCCTTCTCTCTATTTTTTTTAATATTTTATTCAATCATTTGTTTATATCATTGTGGACTCATAGATACATATGTTTTCTATGCATTATAATTAAATTCAATACATAACTATCGTTATTTATTTTGTGGCTTATCGGTCCACGTTTGGCAATTGAGAATTCTTAAAAGCTGGCCCTCTTTAGTGCCCACTTTTTTTTTTTTAAGCATTTCCTTACATTCTGGCACCATAATATGCTCCAGGCTCATTTTGGATTCTTCTGGCTCCAACTGGAACCAACCACTTCTCTAAGTAGCACTGGTTCTTTTTATTGGAGAATGATATTTAGAAAATAAGATCTGGGAATTAGGTGTGTTTGTTACTTTGTCATGTCATTGCTTTTAGACCCTCTCAGCAGACAGTGCTAGCGTTGTATACACATATCTACATCTTTTTCTCTATCTCTCTATATGCATGTATATTAAAATACTGAATACTGATTCCTCAGAGTCCAGTCCGCTACCACCAATTGATTCTAGCTTTCCCCATCCTTATTTGTAACTTCTTTCCTTGACAGAGAGAAAGTAGGTTCTCATTTACTTTATTTGTCCAAACCTAGTACATATGTGTGTGTATGTGTGTATATATATATATATATATATATGGAGCCCTGGTAGCACAATGCTTAAGCATTTGGCCGCTAACTGAAAGATTAGCGGTTCCATTCTATGGCTATGTGAGGTTTTGTTTATCCATTCATCAGTTGATGGACATTTGGATTGTTCCCTTTTTTAGAGAAGGGACAAAGTATGAATAATGCTGATATGAGCATTTATGGACACATTTTTGTGTGAACATGTTTTCAGTTCTTTAGGGTACATACCTGGAAGTGGAATTGCTGGGTCATTTGGTAATTCTATGTTTAATTTTTTTGAGGAAATGACAAAATGTCTTCTGAAGTGGCTGCACCATTTTACAATCCCACCAGCAATACACAAAGTTTCAATTTATCCACATCCTTGCTAACACTTATTATTATTTGTCTTTTTGATTATAACCATTTTAATAGGTACAAAGTAATGCTTTCGATTTAAAAAAAAGAAAAGAGAGCCATGAAATTAGAATAAAGAGCTACCACGCTGGAAAACTCTTCAAAATGCATGAAGTCCCTCAGACTGGTTGCAACTCATCAGTTAATCAACCTTCTTTCTCAGGCTCTAGCATTCAAACTAAGAAAAAAAGAGTAAGTTCTGAATGGAAGTTATTTTTTTAAGATATATAAAAATATTTTTTAAAATTGCATACATAGCAAATTACAGGTATTTCATTGATAAAAGAGGTTTTCTCTTAAGAGGTAGTGTTGGAAAAGGTCTATCCTGGGAATCCCACCCCAGTTATGTCCATGTGTCTATACATCATAGTGTCTATGAGAAACCATTCAAAGCTCCTAAAATGGAATAAAAAATAAAATGTAGCACAGAATCCCCTGGTAAGTTGGAAACTTTCTGAAGTTAGTCTGAGAGTAGGAAAGATACCCAATTAGAAGGATGTCTGTGAAAGTGCCAAAGCAGACTCCATGCTTTTGCCTATGGAAACCCAAAAATCCTTAGGTAAAGCCATGCTGTGAGCCTAGAGTCCTCTGTGGCTCTGATTCTGGTGGCAAGGTGGGAGAGCCAGTCCTTGGCCTTCCATGAGGCCTTTATCCTGATTCTTCTAACCACAGAGTTGCCACTGGCAGCTGACAGGAGACATTAAACATACATTTCCAGAGTATATTTTTCCAGAGTCAGTCTCCCATTAACTTTAGAGATTATAGATATGACTTCCCTATTTGCCAGTTAATGCTTTTTTCTAGTCATGATGGCTAAGAACAAAAACCCAAACTCACTGCCATCAAGTAGATTCCAACTCATAGCGACCCCTATTGGGTTTCCAAGATTGTAAACCTTTACGGAAGTAGATTGCCTCTCTTCCTTCCATGGAGCAGCTGGTGGGTTTGAACCATTGACCTTCTGGTTAGCAACCAAATGCCTTATCCACTATGTCACCTCAAAAATTTAAAATGAGAGCAAGTCTATAAAAGACCCACAAGCAGTCTAGTTGACAACCTAATTAATTAATTGGATATAAATTATTATGATGCACAGTGCAGTGAATGACTTAATATGGCCCTTCTAGCCATAGTCCTTCTAGCTCCCACCAAATGACGGGGTGAGACTATGCCGATGACGTGCTTGTGGCTCCCCAAGGGGATTGGATAGCTTACTAATAATGTAAATAAGGTTCATGGTGCTCTTATGAGGGGTAGAACCATGCAAATAAGGTATATGCAACTCTAACAGGGAGATTAGTTGGTTTTGCCATCCCACTAGGCTTAAAAATGGGCCAATCCCCACTGTACCGGGGGACCTGACTACCACCAGTAAGAAGAGATGGAAAGATGGGGTCCCTGCTTGTGAACCTCCTAGACCTTGGAGACAGCTGTCACACTGGAGATTGCAAGAGTTGACAAGAAGCAGTGGCAGAGAAATGGTGGCAGGGGAGGCAGCAGAACCAGGAAACTAGAAGGGGTGGCACAGAGGCTTCTGGTCCACAGAGCGAGAGAGCTGAGTTCCTTCAGGCAGGAGACTTGCTGGCAGAGGGTGGTGCCTCCAGGCACTTGTATGTGGGAGCTAACACTCACCTGAGTAGGGCCAGAGAGAGGCCTGCCTGCAGGCGTAGTTGAGAAGAGGCAGTCCTGATTGAAGAACTATCTCCCAAGTCATTTCTGATCCTGAATTGTAACCTGTTACTTTCCTAATAAACCCCGTAATTGTGAGTATGGTCTGTGAGTTCTGTGTGGTCATTGCAGTGAATTATTGAATCCAGCAGAGAAGTAGAGAGTGCCATGGGAGGGACAAAGGGACAAATGGTGTCACAGTTGGTAAAAAGGTTTGAGAGGGGGGCATGTCTGACCTTCGCCTCACAAGAATCAACCTTGGGCTGTTGATGCTGATACTGACCTCCTCCCCCCTCATGAAGGCACAGAGCTCAGACCCCTCCCCCACCATGCCATTCTTATATGATTTCAGATGGGACATGAGCAGAAGAAGCAGACGTCATCTGTAATAAAACAACGTAATAAAAGAAAATGAGTAGAACCGAAGCAAAATTAGAAGCAGCAGAAACATTTGCAGGCAGAATATCATTAAAACCACACCTCAAAGGAAGCATAGATTTAATAATATTTTATTATTAAATATAAACTATCATTTAATATAAACTACAGTAAATGGTCATTTAATATAAACTACAATAAATAATATAAGCTATAATAACTGGAAACTCTTCAGCTAGCTAAAAGCTGCTTGCATGGTAACCTGAAAATGTCACTTTCCATGTTTTGGAGCATTTTCAAAATTTTTTCAGGATTCAAGACATTTTCATTTGATGCCTTTAGAAAATGTGAAATAAATGTACAGGGCATACTAAACTTTTCCATCAGCCTTAAAACCATGGGTTGTTCTGGGTTATCATGCCGGATTCAGTTTGCCTGCAGTAGATTTATTCACCACCACACTGTGTATTCCACCTGTATCCCTTCATTCAGTCTTCACAGTAGTCCTAAAAGACGGTTATTTTATGAGTTGATTCTGTTTTGGTCCCAAGAGAGGCTAACCAACTAAAATTGAGGAGCTCTGGTAGCCTAGTGCCTAAGGCACTTGACTGCTAACCAGAAGGCTGACGGTTCAAACCCACCAACCACTCCTCAGAAGGAAGGTTGGGCAATCTACTTCCATAGTGATACCGCTTCAGAAACCCAGGGAGGGGTTGCTATGAGTTGGATCAGACTTGACAGCAGAACCAACTCAAATTATCTTAGTCAAAATCAACAGGGCTGGGGAGGGATTTATTGGAAGCTGTTGGGATAACCCATAGTATCACAAGAGTCTTAGCAGCCAGGGAAGTTCTGGGAAACTTGAGGCAGAGATTTAGAATTTGACATCACTTCCTGTCATTCTTTAAGATTTTCCACATGGCAGGACATGCAGCCATTAGCAACTCTGGGTTTATATACAGTACTGACATTTGTTAACGGAGGCGGGGAAGGGCTCTTTTCATCGTTCCAATAGAAAAACCCTGAAAGGATTCAGACTGGCTCTGTGTAGATAAATGCCCATCCCTAGAGCTGCCCTCATGTGCTCAGCCTGGGTCCCGTGCCCACCCTTAAGCATAAGCACCTTCTTCTGCATCTTAAGATACAGGCTGCCCACTCCTGGAAGTAGCTCTACCTCTCCCCACCCCCAAAGACCTTTCAATCTGCTTCCGATTTCATTCTCCAGTCACTTTGGTTCTCCAAGTGTGATCTGAATTACTTTTGTGGAGGGAAAAGGAGTGTCGTTTTACTATTTAAAATAAATAGTTCCTAAAGTTCTATGGAGTAACTGTATATAAGATAAATATCCCCAAATCCATCACATTCCTCTAAACCAGGAATGATAGAAGAGGGGTGGAGGGATATCCCATTTATAATTGCATAGGAATGACTCTAACAAGAAATGTATGAGATCCAAGAAACCAAAAAACCTGAATAAAGAGAGACAGCGTGTGCCAGAGATCTGACCTTTATAGCAATTCTTCCCAAATTAGTGTATAATTTATTTACTAAGCTAACAGTTCTAATCAAAAGCCCTATAAGATTTTATGTGGCTTAATAAAATAATTCCATAATTAGTCTCGAAGGGCAAAAGGGCAGAAAGAGTTCCAAATTAATTTGCGATTGAGTTGCTTCTCACATGGGTTCCATGGTGAGTAGTAGCTGCAGACTTGTTACTCAGCAATAGCTAGGGAGCTGAGGTGGCACAGTGGTCAAGTGATAGGCTGCTAACTGGAAGGTTGGGGGTCAAACCCACCCAGTGGCTCTGTCGGAGAAAAACCTGGCAATCCGCTTCCATGAAGGGGGTGGGGAAAAGGTGGTTGTGTGCCATCAAGCTGAGTTCTACTTTGTCACGTGGACTTGCTCTAAGTGGAAAATCAACTTCCCAGCACCTAACAACAATGACAATGGGTGGCCACAGCCAACTAATGTTATGCATCATTGAGGCAGCATCACAAACCAACAGAATAGATTAATTCTTCAATAAATAATGTTAAAAAAAATGACATGATAGGACAATAATTTTTAAATATGAGCTGACTTTTACACCTAATAATCCACCCCATATCCTTAACTAAGAGCTCTGGTAGCATAGTGCCTAAGGCATTTGACTGCTAACCAGAAGGCTGGCAGTTCAAACCCACCAGTCACTCCTCAGAAGGAAAGTTGGGCAATCTACTTCTGTAGTGATACTGCCTCAGAAACCCAAGGAGGGGTCGCTATGAGTTGGTCCGACTCGATGGCACATAACAACAACAACAACAATCTCATATAGAGATTCCTCACAGAGGAATTCTGAGGGTGGGATTCAGGAATGTGAGTTTTTATAAGCACCGCAGGGGATTTTTGTGCACACTGGAGATATTGGCTGCACATTGGAGTCACCAACATTTAACATGTTTTGTGGCAGGCCCCATCCTAGAGATTAGTAGATGTGTTTCAGGGAGAAAGGAGTCTAGGCAACACACTTTCCTTAGTTTCCCAGGTATTTATGATGATTTATATTTATATAAATATAATTTAATGTATATATATATACACACACACACACACACACACACACATATATATATATACATACATACACTTATATATTAGTATTTATAATGATTAGTCAGAGTTGGGAATGCTTGAAATATTTATTTCTTTTCCCAATAACTCGGTAAGGTGGAGATCTTACCACTGTTGTAGGTGATTTTAAAGAATATATCCAGGCTCTGGTGGTATAGTGCCTAAGGCATTTGACTGCTAACCAGAAGGCTGGTGGTTCAAACCCACCAGCCACTCCTTGGAAGGAAGACTCTACTTTTGTAGAGATACTGCCTCAGAAACCCAAGGGGGGGTCTCTATGAGTTGGTTTCGACTCGACAGCAATGAGTTTTTTTTTTTTAGTTATCCAAGATTGCCTCTCTGACACACATATTTCTTCTCTTTCTGTTTGTTTAAATTTCCTATAAAAACATTAAACAAAATGTGTGGGTGAAATATATATAGAGAGATTTATCAAGATATAGATAGCTAAGGGTCAAATATCTAAGCCTAGGACAAAAGCCTAGAGGCTCCAACTTCCTCATAAAGACACCATAGAAAGGGCACAAGTACTTTGCCTCAGGAGACTATACATAGCCAAAACCACAATGAAGAGTAAGTGGTGGCCAAGTGCAGACAAAAACCAGGTGAGCAGTGACACACCCACAGGATCTGCCCCAGGCAAAGTTCTTGCTCAGCACCAGCAAGCTTGCAGAGGGGCGAGGGAACATCGAATGATGCTCCCAGGGGCTCCCTCCAGATGTTGAAGCTGCTTGCCTGAGCCCTATGCATTTGCAGCCAAGAGTCAGGAGGCGGCTCTGGCGCAGGCTGAGAGACAGAAACCTCTGCCCATCAGTGTCCCGGGCAAGGAGCCCTTGGGCTGAGCACCAAGACCTTGAACCTATTTTGTCTTACCTTCTTCCCAAATAACTGGGGAAATCTCAATGAAATCTTAGGGTTGAGGGTGAGAGAGTGGTTGGGGTAGAGGGTTAGAAGGGTATGAACTAGGACTTGACTTTGTTAAAAACATTCTTGACTGGAGGGTGGGTATCAGGGGAAGGAAGTGGATGAAAGATGAGGGATTCTCAGTCAGCTCTGTAGAAAAATGCCTTGTTTGTTTGGACGTGGCTGGGGACCTGGTGTCAGAGAAGAGAAACTGTCCATCTAAATGCAAACAGCTCCTTGGGTTCTGCAAAGCAAGCTGCGAATCACTGTTAATTGTTCATTAAAAAACAACCAACCAAACAAAAAAACTTCCTGGCCTCTTGAAATAGATTTGCTGTGGGAAGGAGTTGGGGAAAGGGAACTATAATGTGGAAAGCCCAAAAGAGCCCAAATGACTTGTTCAGTATTTGAAATTAATAAAAAAAGAAGAAGAAAGATAGAAAGAAAAAAAAAAAAGAACCACACACACACACACCCAAAAACGAAGGGGCAGGGAGGGTGGGAGGGAAGCAAGAGTTCTTAACCTTTTGGAGTCTAAGAATATCCCTATGGTTGGAGTTGTGTTGTTAGTATTTGATGATGGAAAATATTACTGTATATGAGGATCAATAAATGAATGTGCTAACATTTTCACTGAATATTCATTTTATTCTTCACTGCAGTATTACCTTTTTACATAGTGTTCAGTACTGTTAAAAAGCAAAGCAAAAAGTTAAGTAAATAGGGTTTGTTCAAGCAGTTGTTCTGTATGCATACAGGGAGACCATTTTGTTTCTAAAAAACAAATGGCTCAGAGCAGGGTAATTATAGTGGGGCTTTTGAAGGAGAAGAGGAAGGAGCTCTGGTGGCATGGTGGTGAAAGCGTTGGGCTGCAAACCAAAAGGGTAGACATTTGAATCCACCAGCCACTCTGCAGGACAAAGATGAGGCAATCTATGAGTTGAAATCAACTCGATGTCAGCGAGTTTGGGTTTTTGGTTTAGTCTCAACAGGACTGAAATCATGTCTCCCTTTCTGAGATCTCCTGACAGCTGGTTACTACTAGGTGGTTTCTGTGGTCCTAATTCATTTGAAATTGCCTAGAGTTAAATTCTTTGTACAAGATAAACTTTAAACAACTGCATGGTTATCACAGTTGTCTTATCCCAGAGGGGGTTTGCAATGTTGTGATTACCTGTCTGCACATTATTTTTTTTTCACCTGTTCTTGGATGCATTTAACATTGGTAGTGACCTTTGTGAATATTCCTAAACACTCAGAGGAATCTGTCAGTCCTTGTTCCTCAGTTTCTGACTTTTAACATTATTCATATAAACTATCACAATACTTACAGGAGGCTTGAGGCCCACAACCTAGGGACTATTAAGCATTTTTATATTTTCACTTAAGAGAGACAGGCAGACACAAACACACTGAGAGAGAGAGCTGAATGAGATTGATTTTCATTGCTTACCTTTGCATGATATGACTGGCTGAATTAATAAAATCCTTTAGAAGGGTTAGGAGCCATAGTTCTGGTAGCATAGTGCTTAAGGCTAACCAGAAGGTTGATGGTTCAAACCCACCAGCCACTCTTCAGAAGGAAGATTGGGCAATCTACTTCTGTTAGTGATACTACCTCGAAAACTCAAGGAGGGGTCGCTATGAGTCAGAACCAACTCGATGGCAGTGACTTTGATTTTTTTTTTTGTAATAAATCAAATTATGCAACAAAATACTGTATCTACTTCTTTTTAAATTAGTCATACATTAAAATATCTATTATATTCCCTAATAATTATACTATTAAATTTATTATAACACCACATATCTCAATAATACAGAAAATAGAGCATTTAAACTCTAAGTTGTTTTAAAATGAATATTTTTATCATTCCATAATTAAACACCAAAATCCACTAAATCCATTATATCAAGTTGATTAGGACAGAGTAGAACTTCCCCATAAGGTTTCCAAGGCTGTAAATCTTTACAAAAGCAGACTTATGCTCCCATGGAGCAGCTGGTGGATTTGAACTGTCAATCTTTTGATTAGCAGCCTAGGACTAAATCACTGAGCCACAAGGGCTTCTTAATTAAGATTAAAATTAAAATTTTAATTAAATTAAAATTCTGATTTCTCTGAATGTTTGTTTATGGTGTTTGCTAAATTTTAGTTCAAATATCACAATTTTCAATCCTTTCCTCCTTCTTCATTCCTTTCTTTATTTAAAATATAAGTCTTAAATAAAATCCAGCTAAATTGAGTTGGATATTCCTTTGAATAATTTAAACCTCCAGGTGGCATGGATTAAGTTATCCTGCAGCTTGCTAAATATCTTTTATTTATTTTTTTTATTTTAAAATTTTTATTGTGATTTGGATGAAAGTTTACAGACCAAACTCATTTTCCATGCAGCAGTTCAAACACATTTTGTTTCACAACAGTGGCTGCAATCCTCACAGTGTGACAGCTCTCTCTCCACTCTAGTTACCTCTTCCCTGTGTCCTTTCCCACGCATTCCTGCCCCTGAGCCATCTGCCTGTGCAAATACTGCCTTTCTGTTCTCCCGTGATTGATCATTCTGAGGAGTGTATCTACCTGGTATAAATGTTCACCCTATATGCCTGTCTATCGTTTGGGTGGAAACCATGGGAGGGAGTTCAGTTTCAGGCCTGAAGGGTAAGTAGGGGCCATAGTCTTGGGGGTTTCACAAATCTCTATCAGCCCAGTAAGCCTGTTTTTTGTTTTTTTTATGATTTTGAGTTTTGTTCCACATTGTTCTCTCTCTCTATCCAGGATCTCCTGCATTGATCCCTTTCCAAGTGGTTGACAGTGGTAGCCAGGCACCATCTAGTTCTTCTGGTATCATGGTCTTATAGGCTGCAGTTCACATGGTCCACTAGTCCCTTGGACTAATTGTTTCCATGTGTCTTTGATTTTCTTCATTCTCCTTTGCTCTGGAGAGGAGAGACCCATTGTTGCATCTAGATTGCCTCTTGCAAGCTTTTAAGACCCCAGTCGCTATTCAACGAAGTAAGATGTTGCACAATGTTTCTGTGTATTTTGTTATGCTGATTGAGTTTGATGTCCTCTGCTACCATGGTCCTGAGCCCACAGGTCCAACTTCTCACTCCCCCAGGGTGGTTGGCTGTGGCTAATACGTTATTGTAACTTTGCCCCTTGTTAGCTCTATAATTTTTATGGACATTCTTACAGCACATATGTTTGTAGAAATATTGCCTGCCAACCTTATCAGAAGGGGATGTGGAATGAGAGCTATCATTGCTGATGTCAGATGGATCTTGGCTCAAAGCAAAGAATACCAGAAAGATGTTTACTTGTGTTTTATTGACGATGCAAAAACATTCTACTGTGTGGATCATAATAAATTACTGGTAATATTGAGAAGAATGGGAATTCCAGAACACTTAATTGTGCTCGTGAGAAACCTGTACATAGACCAGGAGGCTGTCATTTGAACAGAACAAGGGGATACTGCATGGTTTAAAATCAGGAAGGGAGTGCATTGGGGTTGAATCCTTTCACCATACTTATTCAATCTGTATGCTGAGCAAGTAATCCGAGAAGCCGGACTATATGAAGAAGAACATGGCATCAGGATTGGAGGAAGACTCATTAACAACCTGTGATATGCAGGCAACATAACCTTGCTTGGTGACAGTGAAGATGACTTGAAGCACTTACTGATAAAGATTAAAGACTGAAGTCTGCAGTATGGATTACACCTCAACATAAAGAAAATGAAAATCCTCACAACTGGACCAATAAGCAGCATCATGATAAATGGAGAAAAGATTGAAGTTATTAAAGATTTCACATTACTTCGTTCCACAGTCAACACCAATGGAAGCAGCAGTCAAGAAATCAGATGTCATAGTGTGCTGAGTGAAATAAGTCAGTCACAGAAGGACAAATACTGTATTAGTTCATTATTGTAAAAAGTCAAGGAAAGGTTTATATATGGAAGGAAACTTTCTTTGTGGCAATCTACTTTCATAGAGATACTGCCTCGAAAATCCAAGGAGGGGTTGCTATGAGTCGGAAACGAGAGCAGTGAGTTTTGTTTTCTTTTGGTTTGGAGGGGTGGGAGGGAAGGAGAGAGAACACTGCAAAAATAAAAAAAGAAAAAGAAAGAAAAAGAAATCAGATGTTGTATTACACTGAGCAAATCTGCTGCAAAAGATCTCTTCCAAGTGCTGAAGAGCAAAGATATCTCTTTAAAGACTAAGGTGGACCTAACCCAAGCCATGGTATTTTCGGTAGCCTCATCTGTATGTGAAAGCTGGACAATGAATAAGGAAGACAGAAGACTTGATGCAATTGAGTTGTGGTGTTGGCGAAGAATACTGCGAGTACCATGGACTGCCAGAAGAACGAACAAATCTGACCTGGAAGAAGTGCAGCCAGAATGCTCCGTGGAAGAGAGAATGGCTAGACTTCTTCTCACCTACTCTGGTCATGTTGTCAGAAGGGATTATTCCCTGCAGAAGGATATCATGCTTGCTATAGTGGAGCGTCAGTGAAAAAGGGGAAGGCCCTCCAGGAGATGGATTGACACAGTGGCTACCATGATGGGCTCAGGTATAGCAAGGTATGTGAGGCTGGCACAGCACTGGGCATGTTCCGTTCTGTTGTACACAGATAGGATTGCTATGAGTCGGAGCTATGTGTTGTTGACTAGACAACACACAACAACAGCAATCAAATGCAACTTGTTTTCACTGTGGTTTGTTTCATTTTGAGTGAATTTGGCTGAATACACTAATTATTTCTGTTTTGTGTAATTTGTGAGCATACTAATAAGTATACTTCCTTTTAAACTAATGCAAAGATTAGATAGGAACTTTGAACTGGATTCCACCTAAGAAATGGCCAAATTATTTGAAAGACTGAAGAGTATGATCTGGAACTATGGATTTTTCCTCTGGCCACCTGAGCTCTCTGGGCAGCCCTTTGGTGATAGGATCAGTGTTATGAGTGTATGTTGAGTTGTCAGTTATGGACAAGGCACAGGAAGTGGCAAGGGAGGAAGAGGATGTTTCATGCAGCTGGTAACATCAGCCCAGGCAGTCTTGGTCATCAGTAGAGTGACAGATCACCCTCCTATCTAACTTCCTTTTATCCTTGAAAGTTCAGAGTAAATATCACCACCCATGGGAGTCTTACAGTCCCGCAGCCATTGCCCACTTCTCTGTGTTTTCCCTATTACTTTGAACATCCCTTTATCCCATCACTTAACACATTCCCTGGGAATTATTTGCGTGCATATCTATTTCCCTTACCAGACTGCACATTTCGGGGCAGTGACTTCTCGTCCTTGGACACTGGAAGTCTCCCGTCACGGCTAGTGAACAAATGGAAGACTAGCACATGGCAGAAGCACTCAGAAGGGCTTGAAGCCAGAAGAGAATGTGCAAAATCCTGTTGCTGCCTGAATGTACGCAGCATGTCCTCTTATTAGAACCTTCTCCCGCTCTGTTACATCTCCTATAATCAACAAGACAGATACTATACTTACAATCATCTGAACATACCATGTTATTTCATGTAGCTCTCTACCTTTACTTAAATTTTCTAATTATACACACACAGATCTTGCTTTGGGGAGGGCAGCTAGCAAAAGCCTACCTTTCTTGTCTCAGTTCAAGTATTGTTTTCCCCAAGAAAATCTGATGCTGCTCTTCATTCTCCCTCCTCTCAAAGTTGAGCTGGGTGTCCCTTCTCTGTGTCCACACAATATCTTCTCTATTAATTGACTGGCCAGTTTAATCCATGCTTTCCATTTCTTCCAAAAAAGATAGCAACTGATGCCCAAAGCATATTGGAGTTCGCAGGCAGTAGGAAGCTCTGGAATGCCCAAACACTTCTGCACCCCCACCCCCAATCCCACCCCCAATCCCACCCCCAAAAGGTATTACTGAGTCCATGTGTTTGATCCAAAACCTATTTATTCCAGTTGTACCTGTTAGTGTAATTAAGTAATTTAATTAGATCTAACTTAAAAGAGAATAGCAGGTGGATGAAAAGAGAGAGAGAGGTGTGTTTTCTATGAAAATAGATGGATGCTAAAAAAAATTGTACTGTTGAATTAGGTGTAGACAAGGCAACGGACCAAGATGAGGAGGGGTAAAAATCTTGATGGAGTACCCACTTACATTGTGTCTTAATTTCCTATAATTTCTAATTCTATTTTGCAGAATCCCAAACTGTAAATTATTGAAGATACATCATGAGAGTGGTTTATGGAACTTCCACCAGCAGACCTATATCAAAATAGAAGCCCTTGGCCCAAAATCAAAATATTTGTGAATTGCGTGTATATTTTATGTCAAAACGAAATGGCTAAGGTGTGTTACTGCTTGTGCTACTTCCAATCATGTATTAGATTGAAATGATCCTGAAGGGAGGTAAGGAAGTAGTCTGTCTCTTTCACTGGATTGTGAATGTCTTAAAGGCAGGGATCATGTCTTGTTCGCCTTGGTAGTACCTGTGCCTGGGAAGAGCATTTGGATCATACAGGACCTTCACTAAACGCTTCTTGACCCAAATTATTTTTTAACAGAAGGGTTCAACAATTAGGTCTCATTAAGCATTTATGCATTAGAACCACTAGGGGGCAATATAGCAGCATTCCCTTTGTAATGGCCATCCAGGGGACATGCTTCCAGTGTTCTACAACCAAGCCAAACCCATAGCCATCAAGTGGATTCCAATTCACAGTGACCCTATACGGCAGTGCAGAAGGGTTTCCAAGCTTGTAAATCATTATGGAAGCAGACTGTCACATGAGTTTCCCACAGAGTGTTGGTGGGTTCCAAGTGCTGGCCATTCAGTTAGGAGCCAAGTGTGTAACCACTGCACAACCAGGCCTCCTACGCTTAAACTGCTCATTGGTGATACCAAACCAAAAACCAAACCCACTGCTATCAAGTCGGTTCTGACTCATAGAGACCCTATAGATCTGCCCCATAAAGTTTCCAAGGTTATATAACTTTGTGGAAGTAGACTGCCTCATGTTTCTCCCACAGAGTGGCGGTGGGTTTAAACTACTGACCTTTTGGTTAGCAGCCCAATGCTTTAATCACAGGACCACCAGAGCTCCTCATCTGTAATACAAGGCTAGGGAAATTGCACGAGTAATCTCAAAACCTCTTCCAGGTGTAAACAATCACATATATATGTATTACCCCCCACCTCGGAGCAGTCCTTAGGGATTAGCTCTTAACTTCCTTCTGTTTTAAGAGCACAGTTTTTTAAAGGCAATTTGAAAAAAAAAAACAAACAAACCACAATTATGCAAACTGCTATCTCTCCATCCACACTTAATTTATCTTCTCTCCCAGGGCAGGATCTAGCAGGGACCGAAGTATGGTTGGAACTGATATAAAAGAATTTTTTCAATGAAATAAGGATGGGTGTTTTGCTGTTCAAACTTTACATAAATTCAGAATGTGCTAGTTTGTTTGCAGAACAGAAACTCAAGCCCAGCATTTGCCCTCTAGCTGCTCACATTTGAAGGGAGTGGTGGCAGCTCACATATTCAAAATGAGTAAGAAAATAAATATCTGGACATACCAAGACTGTACAAACATGCAGGCTGCGTTTTAAGTTTTTGGCTTTTGATTTATTTTTCTTTCTCACCTTCCCGTGGAGAAGAGCAGTCAATGAATAGTCAGATCTTCAGGTATCTGTCTGGAAATCTTTCTTCCATAAATACAGTTAGGTATGAAAGAAAGTTCCCGTCTTCACATCCCCAAAAAGTACAATTAAGTTTGAAAGAAATGCCCCCTTCCTAACCTCCTTGGAGTAACTAGCTCTTTCGTAGAAGGTCAGCCAGGTTTGGAATAAGAAGTGTGATCTTTCTGTATCTTCTTGGTTCCTTTGGTGGTTCTGTCATATTGATCAGTTTGTGGCTTTGTGCAAGGAGTTAACCAACAAGGGAGTGTGTGACCCAGTAACAGCTCTGAAGACACTTGTCACTAAGCATGACTTCTCTCCTTATCTCTGCCTGTCCTGAACATTTGAGGTCTTTCAGACAGTTGTCTTCTTCTATCCTCTGCTAATGCCTTGAGGACCTTATGAGCCCAGGTCATAAGTCTGTCAACCTGCATCTCTTTTTTCTCTGCCTTCACAGGGCCCATCTCAGTTGCTGAATGCACAGAAGTATTATAGGGGTACTTTTTGAGATAACTAAAGCAATCGCCTCTTATGCATGTGACAATGAACAAGGAAGACCAAAGAAGGGCTGATGCCTGTGAATTGTGGTGTTAGAGAACAGTACTGAAAATATCACTGACTTCCAGAAGGGACAAATCTGTCCTAGAAGAAGTGTCGCTGGAAAGTTCCTTAGAAGCAAGAATGTCCAGACTTCTTCTCATCTGCTTTGGCCATGTTGTCAGGGGGGGATCATTCCCTACAGATGGATATCATGCTTGGTAAATGGGAGGTTCAGCGGAAGACAAGGAGATAGATTGGAGCAATGGCTGCAATGATAGGCTCAAGCCACTGTGAGGATGGTGCAGGACCCGACAGTGTTTCTTTCTGTTGTTCATAGAGTCACTGTGAGTTGGAGCTGATTTGACAGCACCTAACAACAAAAGAAAGCCTGGGCTACCATTGGCCATTTCTGGGGGTGGGCCTTGTTCAGTCGAGTTTGTGAGGAGAGGCAGTGTGTTAGCCAGCTCACCTGTAACAAGAGGATGATGTTGCCAGCTTCAAAACCCTTCCATTGATGCCTGGCTCATAGGCCGCAAGCTAGAGATTTTATTACCATCATGTGTGATGACGCTAGTGCAGCACGCTTGGACCATGCAGGCTGACCGCCTGGGTTCAAATCCCACTACTGAGGATATAGCTTCTGGGACGTTTGAAAGCCTCAGTGCCTCAATTGCCTCGTTTGTAAAGTGGGGCCTGCTTCAGAAGGGTTGGGGGTCGTTGGTGCCCTCTGAGGACCATGCCAACAAGCATGGCAGTTTCAAGCATCCTTGCCCTAACCAAAGTCTCACTTTCAACCTTTTAGGTCCCAGAGGCAAGAAGGCTTCCTTGAAGAGGCGCGGGGTGGGCGGGATGGGGGGGCGTTCTGGGACCCGCTGGGGACAGGGGGTGGGGCGAGGGCGAAGGTGATCTTGAACTCAGAGCCGGACGGGCGTGCCAGTCTGCCCCTCAAGGCGCAAGGTCCTTCCTCGGACTCAGGCTGGCGAGCGCGCAGATAGGGGCCTGCTGGGGACTCCGCCCAGGCGGCGGCCGGGTCCCAGGGGCTGGGAGCTGCTGGCGGAGCCGACGGGGCGGAGAGGAGCCGGGCGGGAGGAGGAGTAGAAGGAGGGGCTGGTCAAGGGAAGTGCGACGTGTCTGCGGAGCCTTTTTAGACCTCCTTCCCCCGAGTCCCGTAGCAGCCTCTGCCGCCGCCACCGCCATCCGTGCGTCCTTCTTCCTTGCTCTCAGGACCGGGGCTCCGAGTGCCAGCGCGACGGCACCGTCTCAGTTAGCCGGCCAGCATGTCGGGGGTCAAGAAGCAGAAGACGGTAGGCTTCGAGTCGACTGCTTTCCCCTGCTCCCCAACCGTGCAGCACCCACCCCCAGGGACACTTGGGTCCCACCCCCCGCCCACGCTCGAGGCTCCGGCGGCGCCGGGAGGAGGAAAAAGAAGGCACCGAGGCCGGAGGGCCAGAGGCCGAGACTCGGTCTGGGATTCCCGCGGGCAGCCCTGGCCGCGCGGTCCCTCCAGGCTCAGCGCCTCTGGGAGCCCCAGCTCGTTGGGGTCGTCACGCCCGGCATAGGCAGAGGTCCCGAGCTTGCAAATGGGTCCCGACCGAGAGGAAGGACCAGAGATAGGAAATTTCCCTTCTCCTCCAAGGGCTTTTTGAGACTGCCTGTTCCGTAGGATCTCCGCGCGAGCCGAGCGGGTGGTGGGCTGAGCTGACACAGGTTCTGCCCGGTCTGATCCCTGGGCACACGTCAGGGAGCAGTCATTGAGGTTTTTGTCTATGAAAGTTCCTTGAAGTGGACTCTAATGACAGACTTTCACAGAGGAAACTGCAATTATCTAGGCTTACTGGAGGAAATTGCATTTCTGTCCTCCAGTTTAATCCAGTTCCCTCTTGGCATCGGGTGGCCCCTCGAGCTCAGTAATGGGGGTGGTGTGGGGTGCTCATCTTGGCGGAATGAGGTGAAGAGGCTTAACTTAATTCAGAATGAATCTGGGCGGGCTCCTTATGCGGAAATAGAGGGTGTGTCAAAGAGAAAAGTTCCTTTCCCATGTAACAGCACAGACCCAAACCAAAGCCACCGCCATCTAGTCCATTCCGATTCACAGCGACCCTATAGGGCAGAGTAGTACTGCCCCATAGGGTTTTTAACTGTGTAAATCTTTACGGAAGCAGACTGCCTCATCTTTTTCAACCCGTGGCTTGTGGCTTCGAACCGTTAGACTTTTTGGTTAGCAGCTGAATGCTTTCACCACTACGCCACCAGAGTTCCTTTCAGCAACATCAGCTTCTGAAAATTTTGCATCCTAAAAAATGGAGGCAATAATCATAGACTCAAGAATTGGAAGGAGCCATATGGAGAGCATTTGGGCCACTCTCCAGGTGGTCGGCCTGCCTTGATAGGATCGGAACCAGCAGTCTCCCTGCTCAACACTCACTCTACCACACTGCAAGGCTTAGATGATGGTGGTGGTTATTGAATAATGGAACTCTTTCAAATAGAATTGTGCTTGGCACATAGTCGATGCTCAATAAATACTTATTTCTATAAAAAATAAATAACCAAAACCAAACTCACTGCCGTCAAGTTGGTCCCGACTCACAGCGACCCCTCCTTGGGTTTCTGAGGCAGTATCACTACGGAAGTAGATTGCCCAACCTTCCTCCCAAGGAGTGGCTGGTGGGTTTGAACCGCCAGCCTTCTACTTAGCCGTCAAATGCCTTAGGCAATGCACCTCTGGAGCGCCTATAAAAATAAATTATAACTTATGTAATGCTAGTTACTAAAATACCTTTGAGATACATTTGTGGTGGGCTTGGGGAGGGATGGGGGGAAAGAAAACAAGAAGTGGAGCAGGAGAGTGGAAGGGTCATGCAAGGTTTGGAAGTACTGCTTGAGCAGCAAGGGAAAGAAGAGGGAGCTCTTTGGCTTCAGGGTGCCACACTGGACCAGCTAGAGGGTCTAGGAAGGAGGCAGCATCCGTTTGGGCAGAGAGAATGGTCAGGTCCAGGTGCCTTTTATAGCTGTAATTTGAAAGTGGGGGACTCTTGGTATTATACTATCTTTTAAAATATTTTATTGTTAAGTGAAAATCACTTATGCTTTATTCCTATTTCATTTGATTAACTTCTGCAGTATCCTAAATAGTGTCTTCTAAATGACAAGCTGTTGTGGCAGTGGGTTTTTTTTTAATATCAGTAGAGTTTTAATTTTTATCTCCCTGCTTACATCAAAAGCACTTTCCCAGTTCTGGTGGGGGTTTTGTCAAGCATTAATAAGGAAGGGACAGGTGGTCTTTCCCCCTCATGCCTCTGATCAGTAAGAGTTGGCCAAGTGGAAGGTTTGCAAACAGTGCTTTATAAACCAATGATGGAGACTCTGCTCATTTCATGGCAGTGAGAAATTTGAAGGCTACAGGGTTTGGTCTTTGTTCTTACACATTTTGAAACTATTTTTTTTTTTCCTTTGGTATGTGTAAGTTATGAAGCAGATTCTCAGACCCAGACTATATAATGAAAGGTTCTGTATAGGATTAAATTAACACCTGAAACAACTAACAGGACTTCTGAATTTTTATTTAGCCAGCACAATTATTATACAGCAACAACTCAAGTTCTGCAAGGGGCCTGGCAGGTACAATTGGACAAGGAAAACAAGACTTAAATACATTTGAATTCACAAGCAGGGCATCAGACTGGTTCTTCCTGGTTTAGTCATGGCCAACAAAGTAAAACTGGTATGAACCTGGATTTGTAAAATGGGGGTGTACTGGAATTATAACCAGAACAAGAAAAATTACTGGTCCACACCCTGCTAGAAACTTAATCTCCCTCTTAGAAAACAAGAATGACATGTGCATTGCATAGCAACCAAATCTCTTGATCCACAGAGTCAGAAACAGTGGTGCCAGGCTCAAAGATGGTAGCTAACCATCAATAGTAGATTACTCAATATGCAAAGTTAACAAGGGCTTACTGTGCTTACTTATTAGTCTGTAGTGAACAATTTCACACTTCTTCGCCACATCAAAGATTCTGCTTCTGCGTATGGCTGGCATCTGTCTCTCTCTCAACCCCATAGCACCTTCCCACAGAATCAAAGCCTCTTTTCAAATTTATAGTCCCTGAAAGAAGCAGCTACCCAGTAAGCACTACAGATTAGTAAATAAGCATAAGTAAGCCTGTGCTTACCTTGCTTATTGGGTAATTCGCCCTGCCAAGCATGCAGCTTTGAATGTGTGTCATTCTCCACAAACCAGGCAATAATCCGGTTTCCCGCATCAGGTTCCTGAAAGGGCTCACTACACCTCTTCTGAGTCTTCTGTTCCAAGGCTTTGACCTGTAATCTTTCTGTGCTATGCGTCTGGTGTTGTGGAGCCATGATTGCAACATAACCACGACCTAATAGTAACTTTTGGTAATAAAAGTGCATGACCTGTGACCTGTTATAAAACTTTTCTAAAACAGTTATAAAAATATATTAAATAATGTATGACATCCTTTTAGTGATTGTTTCTATGCTGAGTTCATATCTGCTTAAAATCTGCTTTATAGGTCTTGTTATGAAAAATACTATTTTTTCAATCCACCAAGCATCTCATTCATTCTATTAATACTGTCATTACTTTGTTTTTCTTTTAATTGATGCCTAGTTTATGTTTTTAAATCACTTTCAGGCTGACCGACTTAAACCACCAATGGTGAAGTCCGAGACTTTACCCACAAGTCCCTCTTTCATCTGTACCCTTCCACAATCATTATTTATTTATAAATAATTTTTCCCATTCCAGCTTTTGTTCCTGTACACTCACATTTTACAAATTCAGGTCAGTTCTGACCTGGACATGGCTGCGTTGGCCATGACTGAACTGGTTCATATTGCTTTGAAACCCTGCTCTCAAGTTTTTAAAGGTTGACTCAAAATGTTTTTGAAACCGTGAATATCAAAACACAACACGTCCGCACGTATGAACTCTGAACTAATCAATGAATAGAGAATTGAGTCTTGCTGACCTAGAAAACTAACCTAGGAGTGAGACTGGGCTGGGCCCTCTAGGGGCTGTCAGGAATCATTGTGTTACTTTCTGCATTGTCAGCAGAACATAGTCAAGTCACACAGCAGCCGCTGCAGTAATTTCAAATACTTGTCAACGCCCCTTTGTGTGTTAGGTGGTATACTGGGTGGATACATTTTTCTCAGACTTTTCTTTTTTTTTTGGCTATACCCTCTGGATAAATATAGTCTTTCAATTCAGATCACTCTAAGAAGAGTAAATCGTTTTGGTTTAAATGAACAAGGGTAGGATGATTTTCTTAAAAGCTTGAGGAAAAAAAAATCTTTTGTAAAGAATGTAGTGTATTCCTTCTGTGCTATGCATCTGTTATGGTTTGAATTACACACAAATACACACACACACACGAAGCCCACTGCCATCAAATTGATTCTGACTTACAGTGACCCTACAGGACAGAGTAATACTGTCCCATAAGGATTCCAAGGCTGTAAATCTTTATGAAAGCAGGTGGGCACATCTTTCTGCCATGGGGCCACTGATGGGTTTGAACCTTTTGATTTGTAGCTGAGTGCTTTACCAACTGTGCCACCAGGGCTCCTTGTGGATTGAATTTTGTCCTTCCTCAAAATTTGTGTTCTAAATCCTAACCCCATTATGTCAATTATTATAATCCCGTTTGGGAATAGGATGTCTTTGTTATGTTAATGAGGCAAGATTAGTGGAGGGTATATTTGGAGTCAATCTCTTTTGGGATATAAAAGAGATTAAACAAGCAAGTGTAGGAGAGATGGGGGAAGACACACGCCAAATTCATGAAGATCACCAAGCAGTAGAAGCTCAGAAGAGACAAGGACCCTTCTCCAGAGCCCACAGAGAGAGAAAGCCTTCCCGTAGAGCTGCCATTCTGAACTTGGACTTCCAGCCTCCTAAACCGTGAGGAGCTCTGGTAGCATAGTGGCTAAAGCACCTGACTGCTAACCAGAAGGCTGGCAGTTCAAACCCACCAGCCACTCCT
>NW_006921705.1:6580621-6591249 GCF_000298275.1 Orycteropus afer afer
ATTATCTTCTGTGTCTGTGTTAATTGGTTTCCCTTTTCTTTGTTGAAGAGGGTCTGTGCAATCCTTCTGCCTAGTCCGCCATCTTGCCCCACCTCAGCCGGCTTTGTCTTCTTGCATTGTTTCCTATTAGCATTCTTCAAGGCCCACAAACAACATTATATGGCCCGGAGACACTCAATCTAAAAAACGTCAACTGAGATATTACGTTACTTTCTAAAGGATCTAATGAGTCCATGGTTGGGAAGGAATGAAGAGATACTGAAAACTATAAAGCTCTCTATAAATATAAGCTATTATCAAACTTTTTTATTATTTTAAAAATTCTGCACAGCATTGTTTTCCTGAAAGTATCGACTTTTAGAACTATTTGAAGATACTCCCTAAGGCAAGACATGAGTTTCTAGATGCATAACTGTAATGAGAAGGGAGGTCCAGTGCTTCTGAGAGCACAGGCACTCAGTCATGCTGTATTTCATTTCATGCCGAACAGCTCTCATCCCAGAAAACTGGGCCTTGTCTCTAGGGAAGGAGAAGTGCCAGGAGCAAGGCTGGATTTGAATTCACGTCTGTCCAATACTGAAGCACATGCCTTTGCTCCCTCTACATTTCTCATAAAGGATGTAACCTCCCTGGCCCATTGTTTCCTCCTCTGTAATGAGCGTCATAATAACCTATCTTTTGTAATCATTGTGAGAAGGAAATAAACTAACTCCTAAAAAGTGTCCTGCACAGTGCCAAGTCCAGGGCAATGGTGGGTCAGTGGTAGAGTCCCTGCCTTCCGTGAGGGGGACCCGGGTTTGATTCCTGTCCTGTGTGCTCATGTGCAGTCACCGCCTATCTACACCTCATGTGTAGTCAGTGGGGGGTTCTTGCATGTTGCTATCAAACTGGGTTTCAGTGGTGCTTCAAGACTAAGACTAGGAAGAAAGGCCTAACAATCTACTTCCAAAAATCAACCAAAGGAAATCCTGTGGATCAACAGTCCTGTCCCACTGTGCATGGAGTCACCATGAGTCAGGACCAACTCAATGGCAGCTAACAACAGAATCTATCCAGATGGATTGACACAGTGGCTGTGACGACGGGCTCAGGTGTGGCAAGGACTGGGCAGTGTTTCATTCTGTTGTACATATAGGGTGGCTATGAGTTGGAGCTGACTTGACGGCACCTAACAGCAACAACATTATTATTATATCATACTGCTGTGGTTTGGCAAGTAAAGAAAGAAAGAACAGGTCAAACAGTTCCAAAGACTGAGTAAATGACAACCCCTGGAATATTTGTTGTTGTTGTTGTTTGCCGTCGAGTCGGCCCCGACTCATAGCGACCCCTCCTTGGGTTTCCGAGGCAGTATCACTACGGAAGTAGGATTGCCCAACCTTCCTTCCGAGGAGTGGCTGGTGGATAAGGGCAAATAAATGTAGAAGCATCAGCATGACCATTTGAATCCTTGTTGTGAAAAGCTGGATATAAAACAAAAGTTGTAGACGTACCAGAGTAACCCAGACATCAAGAAGTTTTTGCCAACAATTGTGAAGACCAAGCAAGACAATCTCCATTTAAATAAATATGGACTAACTTCTCTCCAAGTTCCCTGTGCTTTCACCTATTTCCAGGTGTACTATTAAATAAATATCGTCCAATTCATGCTCTCTGTTGTCCCAGGGTCATCATTTATCAGATCATCAGCTTGGACTTTTACAGTTAAAGATAAATTCAGGGCTTTGCCTTTCTTTTCTCTATTTTTGTCTTTCATCCCTTTTCTGTTAATGCACGTGGCTCTGTGGTTTGCTTAGGGGATAATTAGGCTTAGCTCGAACACAGAACCTTTAGGGAATGAGAGTCTGTGAAAAGAAGCAATGATGTCAGCCTCCTGTTTATTTCAGAATCCATCACTAAATAATCAGTGAGCACTCATTAATCATTGTGTTTGGAAGTCTCAGAAGAACTAAGAAGCTAAAAGTAAATAAACATAAATACAGTGGTAGCTCAGATGACGCATCAGGCTCTGGGTGATTTGTGCATATGACAGCCGAAACATTCATGTGACAATTGAAATGGCATGCTTGTCTAGCAACTGGAGTAGGTACTCCATAAATGCTGGTTGAACAAACGAGTGAATAAATGGCTATAAAATTAATTAGAGGATGAATTGGCTCTCAGTAACTTTATTTTTCTTTGCTCTCATCCACTCTCTTATCTGTTTGTTCTTGTGTGTTTAGTTATTTTTGACTCAGTATTTGTCATTCTCGGAAGGAAGGTTGGCCAATTTACTTTTGTAGTGATACCGCCTCGGAAACCCAAGGAGGGGTCGCCATGAGTTAGATCTGACTCGACAGCAGTGAGTTTTGTTTTTTGGTTTTTTAATTGTCATTACTGCTAAAAAAAAATTACTTGCAGGGGTAAAAAATTACTCTGTGGCCTAGGATGAATGGCCTTTTTGCTGAGATTTGCTTTTGTTTCTGCTGGCTTCCTTTTGGCACTACCAGTCTGGGACTACTTTAATCTAAATTCACAACTTAAGGTTTTTCAGACCACCCGGGTGATGTGAATTTGTGTTGCTGTTTTGTACACAAGGGCCAGCTTGTCAGTATAATTTCTCAGTAGCTCCACCCCCTTAAGTACACTTTCCATGCCAGAGTTATTTTCCATTCCAAGGTTAATGTGCTTGTAATCTCTCCAGGGAAGGGTGGGTTTTATTCTGTTTCACCCTTATTTCTAAGGTGTGGACTTTTGGAGCCCCAGCTTAATGCAAGGAAGGCCTTTGTATTGTACCCACTTGAGTTGTGATTTTGGTTCTTCCTCTGGCAGTGAGGTTGTCAAAGTCAATTCAGAGTTAGCCCTCTCAGGCAGAAGTGGCACCCTGCTTCCTTCCTGCTCCCCCCTAGATTTTGGCCTGGCAGTTTCTTACTATATTGTCCGTTATTTCATGTTTTTAATTAGATAATTTTTATATTATAACCAGTGTTTTTAGCTATTTTCACTGGAAAGTTCAGTCTAAATAAAGTAAACCATTATTGCTGGAAATACAAATCTGTCTTCTCAATTCCTATGTATCATTGACGTTTTATATCACACCCACACCACCTCCCCCATGTCATTCTTATAAAAGGTGTACTTTATGAACAAATGAACAAGTCAGATTGCTAGACAGAAATATTTAATTTAATCCTCCACCATCACGCCCCCCACCCCCGCAAAAAAAAGTGTTAAGTAGCCTGGGGTGGAGGATGCTCACCTTGTCTTGATGGCCTCTGCCTCTGCCAGCACCCTGTGCATTGATTGTCTTGTCTGGTTTTCTGTCTTGGTCCAGTTCAAGTGTGTTACTGTCTGAAAGGCCCCTTCATTGTGAGCAACTTTCCCTGCTTCACCCAACCCTGAGATCACTGTGCTGTTCCAGGATAACTCTGGGGCTCTTGGGGAAACTTACTGGGGCTCTGAGGAGTGTGAGAACCGGGCTGCTACTCTGGTGTGACCATGCTGGGATTGTGAGGAGGTCTGGGGGCTGCTGAAGTCCATCCATGCCTCTTCCCCTCTGGAATCTGACTGGCATGAGAAGCACAACCGAGTGTCCTCTGCTTTCAGATCCCCCCGAAGCTATTTGGCTTCTCTCTCCCCCAAGGCAGCACCAGGAGTAAGACATACTGTCTCAGACTCACACTGGCATCTAAGCTGCCTTTTCGTCTCTTCTAAGAAAGATTAACCAGTAAACAGTTGCCATGAAGTCTGTTCTGACTCCTGGCGACCCCATGTGTGTCAGAGTAAATCTGTGCTCCATAGGGTTTTCACTGGCTGATTTTTCAGAAGTAGGCGGGCAGGCCTTTCTTCCAAGGTGCCTATAGCTGTACTTGACTCCCCAGCGTTTTAGTTAGAAGCCCGGCATGCTAACCATTGCACCACCCAGGGACTCCTCATAAAGATCAAATAACACTTTTTTGAGAAGGGTTAGTTGATTATAAGCATTAAATGTGTTACAAATTTGGTCTTTTTGTTCCTCTTTCCTGCCTTTTTGATTCCTATATGTTTTTTTTTTAATTTAAGATAAATTAATGCACAAGACACAAATATTTTTTCTCTCTGCAAAAGAGCCACTGTATTAAACATGAGCTATAACTTGCTTCTGATGCCACATGGTGTGTAAAATGACTTTCCATCAGTAGCTGGTGTGACTTCCTTAACTATCTTATCAGCAACGCTTTCTGCATTTCAAAATTATTCCTGAAGTTGATGTTGCTGTAACTGGTGTTGTGGAGCCATGATTGCAATATAGCCATGACCTAATAGTAACTTTTGGTAATAAAAATGCATGGATAAAACTTTTCTAAAGCAGTTACAGAAATATATTAAATCATGTATGACATCCTTAAAGGTGATTGTTTCTATGCTGAGTTCATATCTGTTTAAAATCTGCTTTATAGGTCTCGTTATGAAAAATACTATTTTTTCAATCCACTAGGCATCTACATTCATTCTATTAATACTGCCATTACTTTGTTTTTCTTTTAATTTATGCCTAGTGTATGTTTTTAAAATCACTTTCAGACTTACCAACTTAAACCACCGACAGTGAAGTCCGAGACTTTACCCACAAGTTCCTCTTTCATCTGTACCTTTCCACAATCATTATTTATTTGTAAATAATTCCTTCCTTCTGAGTTCCCAGCACAATTGGCAACACAAGACTTATTAATGTCTTGTATTTTTACCTTCATATTTTAGTATTCAAAATCTTAATCATCTTTTTAGTCCTCCCCTAAATTGTCTTATTGTATATTATTTTGTTTACCTTAATGTCTCTAAAATCCATTCCCTTTTTAGTTCCTGACAAAATCCTCACCTATTTGTTCATTGTATTTACTCAACAAATATTTATGGAATGACCAAATCAAGAACTGTACTTGTCATAATTTATTGTAGCTATTAAATAAAGCTTTAGATTCTTTAACTACAGTTATGGAGCTATTCAAATTTAGTCTTTAGGTTTATTCTAAAAGCAGCACTTATTTTTTCTAATGGAAACACCCACTGTTGTTGTTGTTATGTGCTCCTCCTTGGGTTTCTGAGGCAGTATCACTACGGAAGTAGATTGCCTAACCTTCCTTGCAAGGAGTGGCTGGTGGGTTTGAACCACCAGCCTTCTGGTAAGCAGTCAAGTGCCTTAGGCACTACGCTACCAGAACTACAACTTTATATTCTATCTGCCTTTTACCCCATAAGTTTTGCAGTGGCTCAGGGTCTAACTCAGTAATGTTCCCAACAGATTTAATTATTTTTCAATCTTATTTTCTACTAAGTTAAATTTTAAAATGATTGACTTTTCATTCAGGCTATCCCTATTTTTATAAAGGGGGAAAAAGTCCTTTTGTTAAGTATCTTAGCATTTTACTTCTGGAAGAAAAATTAAGAGATCATCCTCTTCAAGCCCTTCTTTTTGCAGTTGATGCTGATCATTGAAGAGCTTTGCTCCAGGCTGGTGGCCATCTTCCCAGCTGGTTGGTGATACCACCAGTAAGGGGAAACTCTGATGTCCTAACTGTGTCCCTAGCACTTTTCTCTATCACATGCCCTTTGAAAGTGGCCCTCCTCACTTTGTGCAGCTCTGTTTCTTTTATTTACTAAGAAATATTTTCATAAATAAAACAAACATTCCCTCCCAGTTGGTTATCGGTGAGTCATGATTACAGTTAGCTTTAGCACCTTGTTTGATACTCTGGAGATAGAAAACACAGACCAAAGATAAGTTTTGAAAGATTTAACTTTACTCTTTTGAAATACTTTTGATTAGACAACCTGCTTCTCTTCAGAAAATTCAAGTCATTCCCCCGCACCCCAACCTCACTTGCTCTTCCTTCCCCAGTGGTTTAATCATTCTATCAAAAAGAGAGATGCCAGTGGTGACATAGTGTGTAGCAGAGATAAAACTGTGTTAGGCCAAAATTAGACCAAGTTCAGTTGACACACTGAAGCCTCAGTTCTTGTTGTATGTCTCAGAATTTCCAGTTCTTTCTAAATCCATCCGTTTTCATTGTTTCTGTGGTACTTATAAAGTACTATGAATTCCATTACTGTGGTTGGGTGGTTCTGTCCAGTAAATCTACCTAAATTGCTGAGTCTCAGTAAAGAATCTTTTCTTAAATTATATAAGGAATTACAACTCTTGTTGTAGGTCACTAATATGACCGTATTTTTAGTCATCTTAAAAAAAGAGTTTTTTGCATTTATCAATTGTGTTTAAAAGGAGCACTGATGACACAAATGGTTAAATGCAAGTGGTTAAATGCTATTAACCAAAAGGTCAGGAGCTCTGGTGGCATAGTGTCTAAGGCATTTGACTGCTAACCAGAAGGTTGGCTGTTCAAACCCACCAGCCACTCCTCAGAAGGAAGGTTGGGCAATCTGCTTCCGTAGTGATACTGCCTCAGAAACCCAAGTAGGGGTCGCTATGAGTCAGGTCCGACCTGACGGCACATAACAACAACAATAACAACCAAAAGCTTTGCAGTTCAGACCCACCCACTGGCTCTGTGGGAGGAAGGACTGACATTCTGATTCTGTAAAGATTACAGCTGAGAAAACGCTGGGAGCTCTGGTGGTGTAGCATTTGACTGCTAACCAGAGGAGTGGAGGTTCAAACCCACCAGCCACTCCTTGGAAGGAAGATTGGGCAATCCACTTTCATAGAGATAATGCCTCCGAAACCCAAAGAGGGGTCGTGTTTCTGCTCTGTCACATGGGTCTCTATGAGTCAAAATCCACTCTATGGCACCTAAAAACAATGACAGCACAGTGTTTCTAAATTAGCCATATAAGGAAGAAGAAGTCAAATAAAATCTACAAATTCAAATTATCTGTAATTTGCATATTCATCAGGAATTTCACTTTTTAGAGCACATTTTGTTAAAATTTTTCTTAACTCTATTGTGATCTACTTATCACCAGCATTTACTGAGCACTTATTATAGTGCCTTCCAATAAGGCACTGTTCTAGGTGTAGGAGCTCTGATGACACAGTCGTTAAGGCATTGGCTGCTAACCAAAGGGTCAGTGGTTCAAGTCCACCAGCAACTCCACAGGAGAAAGATGACACAGTTTATTTATGTAAAGATTTACAGCCTTTGAAACCCTGCGGGGCAGTTATAGTCTGTCCTATAGGGTCGTTATGAGATGAAATCGACTCAATGGTAGTCAGTGGGTTGGGTTCCAGGTGTTACTGCACATTAACTCATTTATTCCTCACCATCTCATGAAGCAAGTTGGTAAGCAAATAGTCAGAAGGGAATTCATTTAACAGAAATAAGTATGTAGAGAGTTACCCAAAGGAGAAGCTAAACTCATACTAACTCCTCTGTGGTTAATAAATTGTTGACTTTACAGAAGGAATGAGACAATGCCAAGTCGCAAACACAGCTGGCTTAGAGAGCTAGTAATATATTACTGTTTCATTTATAAAATATTTTGGCAGCTACCTTCAGCTAATATCTCAAGATAATAATAATGAATTCTATTTAGAGAAATTCCCTAGCACTTTTTACAAAATAATAAATGGCATAAACTAGCAAATGCCTGTTACCCTCACTATCACACACAGTTTTTCCCTTATAGTGACATAACTTGAAAAACTGAAAAATAAATTCTCTTTGTTGTCAGATTCAATAGGTATGGGTGTGACACAAATGTGAACAGAATGATTTGTTTCCACTAAAGCTGCTAATACTTGAACCCATTATAACTATGATTTAGAGATACTAAAAGGAATCCAGGCCACCAAAGCATTTTTTACACCCTAAAAATTCCACCCAGCTGGAGGTCAAAACTTTCAGGGATGTTGGCAATCAGGTAATGCTTCTGTTTCAATGGGATGCTTGAAGAGTGCCTAGAAATTGTGGCATTGTAAATGGAGGCAACTTCCGTGATGTTGGGAAGAAGGATTTTGGGAAGTCGTCTCATTCTACCATAGGTCATGGAAGCCCAAGTTTTCAGCAATCCTAGGCCAGAGCTTCAGTGGTGGAGTACTAGGAAGGACTGGACAGAGCACGGTGACATGGTTCGGTATAACTGCAAGTGGTAAAATTGAAGTCCTTTACCAGAGCAGGGTTACACTGTTTAAATGAAGAGAGTAATGGTAACTGCATAGAAATCGAGTCACAAAATTCATGTCTTCACAGTATGAGACACGTTAGATTCAAAATTCTGTAAAAAGGACGTATTGTGTCTACATAGTCACATTTAGCCAGTGGAAAAATCTGCATTATGGTAAATATCCTGGTTTCTTTCATTTCTTCTTGGTGTTGAGGCTGTGATTTTAAAAGCCTTTTAAACAACACACTATGCTTATAATTCTTGTTGACATTATAGTCCCACTTGGGCCTCAGGAAGATATTTGTAGATCGATTGATTCCCCCAAATAGAGAAAGGAACCAACATTATAAAACATATGCTAGAGGTCAGGTCTCTGCTAGGGACTCTTCACCCAGTATCTCATCTCGTCCTCATAATAACCTGTGAAGTTGTTGGTATGATTATCCCCATTTTACAGTTGAGAAGTCTGAAGTTTAATGGGCTGACCTAACTTGCCGTAGGATGCACAATTGTAAGTGGCAGTGCTGGAACTGGCTACCTCCTAACAATAAATGCCCTGTTTTCAGTCCTTCTTTTTTTTTTTCAGTTAATGTAATAGATGGAATGGATACTAAGCCTGTGAGAATAAAGACTATTCTGATTATTTAAATTCACACTTTAATTTAATTTTTATGGATACAGATTAGTGCAGTGAAGAAACTAAAATGTAATGTGGTCTCTTTGAAAGTGATTTTCCTCATGGGCTTTTTGGAATGCTGTATAATCCTTAGAAAATGTGGATTTTAGCAAATGCCGTTAAAAGGCAATAAATGTTAGTTTTGATGAGGCTCTGCAGCCAGTTTTAGGAACAGTACCTAGTCTTTGGAATCAAACCCAACATTTCACCTTAATAATACAAAGCTACAGTGTTCTAGTGAGTGAATGCATACACTCAAGAATAAGTGTCCTTAGAAATAATTGCAGTGACTTACATGTAACTCTAGACCTTGCCTTGTTCATTATGCGAGTGCTGCATAGTTGAGCATTCATAAGTTACAAGTTCCCAAAGCCCCACAAGCTACTGGCCTGTTTCTGGATGTACTAGAGGTTTCACTGGCATTTCCACAGCTCAGTGCAGAATTTTAATCTTTCATGGTTCAAGGAGTCTGTGTCATATACACATCCTCATTACGAGAACCAGTTGCCAAAGAATCAAGAAAATACACAGGGGTAACAAAACACAGCCTACAGTGGAACATTCATGGAGCTAGGATGGAGATAGGGGGAGAGTAAGACCTGTGTTGAAAACACTGTGTGGTTTTGAGCATCTTCTGAATACAGTTATACATCTTAGAGTTGATTTGATGCGTGTTGTGTTTCCATGGGGGTAATTAACTGCCTCCCTGTGTTATAGAGAGTTCCTCTGGGTATGCAGTAATCCTTCCTTTCCTCATGCTTATCACGGCTTATTCATCAATTCTTATTAAACATCAGGAGATAGCTCTCCTGAAAACCTAAATGTTGTTGTTGGTTGCTGTCAAGTCGATTTCGACTCATAGTGACCCCATTCACGCAGAGTGGAACTGCTCTGTGGGGTTTTTAAGGCCATGACCCGTCAGGAGCAGATCGCCAAACCTGTGCTCTGAGGCACCTCTGGGGAGGGTTTGAATTGCCAGTCTTCCAGCTAGTACAGGCATCCAGGGTGTGGACCATTGCAATAAACGGAGTATCACAGAAAGCAAGTCATATGAATTTTTGGTTTTCCAGTGCATATAGAAGTTATGTTTACAGTATACTATAGTATATTAAAGGAGCTGTGGTGATGTAGTGCCTAAGGCACTTGACTGCTAACCAGAAGGTTGGTGGTTCAAACCCACCAGCCACTCCACGGAAGGAAGATGGGGCAATCTACTTCCGTGGTGATACTGCTTCAGAAACCCAAGGAGGGGTCGCTATGAGTAGGGTCTGACTTGACAGCACATAACAACAATAACAGCAGAAGATAATATTTTTTTTCTTTGTTAAATGGTTGAGAAAAAAAAATCAAAGGAAGAATTATATTTTGTGACATGCAAAAATTACATGAAATTCAAATCTCAGTGTCTGTAAGTAAAGTTTTTTGAAACATAGCCATGCCTATTTCATTACATATTGTCATAGCAGAGATGAGTATTTGCAAAAGACTGCATGGCCTACAAAACTTAAAATATTTGTTATCTGACCATTAAAGAAACGTTTGCCACCACTTGCTGTAGACAGTAGAGGCCAGTTCTGACTTCTTCAGACCAGTGTCCTATCAGCTTGTCATTAGATGCATCTGAATTCAAAGGTGGGTATTAGCTTTATTTAAGAGCCCCCATTGAATTAATTACCCCCATTGCATGAGTTGCCATTGTTTTTTGTTTGATTTTTTAATTTGATTTTTTTTTTAAATTTTATTTTGATTTGGGTGAAGATTTACAGAGTAAATTCACTTTTCATGCAGCAGTTCACATATACTTTGTCTCATGTCATTGACCAAAATTTACAATGCAACAGCTCCCCTCCCACTTCCTCCCCATAGTTACCTC
>NW_006921705.1:6596690-6599401 GCF_000298275.1 Orycteropus afer afer
GGCTCAGGGGTCCACGATGATCTTCCGTGTCTGTGTTAATTGGTTTCCCTTTTCTTTGTTGAAGAGGGTCTGTGCAATCCTTCTGCCTAGTCCGCCATCTTGCCGGAACTCCCTAATTTCATTTTTTTAAAAGTTCTATGAAATTTGTTGTGTCTCTGGTAGCATAGTGCCTAAGGCACTTGACTGCTAACCAGAAGGCTGGCAGTTCAAACCCACTAGCCACTCCTCGGAAGGAAAGTTGGGCAATCTACTTCCTTAGTGTTACTGCCTTAGAAACCCAAGGTGGGCTCGCTATGAGTCGGGGCTGACTTGATGGCATATAACAACAACAACAACAACAGCTAGAAGGATATTATTGAAGTTATTGTTTGTTACAACATGTAGTACTCTCTTTATAAAGATCCCTGAGATAAATTTCTGTCTGTTCTTAGTAACAGAAAGTGTTATTTTCTGAGCATTAAATTTTTCTTTTCTTTTTTTTTTTTTTATAATCCTTTGGAAGCTGTGAATTCTGTGGCTGTCTAGGTATTCCCCTTCAAGATGTCTGCCAAACTTGTGGCTCACTTTCGTTTTTGGCATCAGCTTCATTCTTGGTGCCATTGTATTTTATGGCCCTACCTTGTTTTCTCTTTGCTTTTATTTTCTCATTCACTTCTGATTCTTCATCTTTCGTTATATTTTATATATCCTGTAAGTCCCAGTACATTTTTTAAATTAATAAATACAAGAATTATTTGAATTTCAGTTCCAGAACTTCCCAAAGCTGTTCATGTTGGCCCACCTCAGAGAACCCTTCACCTCTGTCTGCAGGACCTTACCAAAAACAATCCATAGAAAGTTTTTCAAGGGCTTCCTGGTCTGTTTTACTCTTCCTGCAGGTTTCTAAACAAACCCCTCAAAGACAATAATGCCCTACATCAGTTCTTTGTCTGCTCCCCAGAGAATGCAGGGGGGCTGTGAACTTAGATGAGGAAAATGTTTTTTTATAATCTATAATAGAAACTTAGGAGCTCTGGTAGCATAGTGCCTAAGGCACTTGACTGTTAACCAGAAGGCTGGAGGTTCAAACCCACCAGCCACTCCTCGGAAAGAAGGTTGGGCATTCCTACTTCCGTAGTGATACTGCCTCGGAAACCCAAGGAGGGGTCACTATGAGTTGGGGCCGAGTCGATGGCAAATAACAACAACAACAACATAATAGAAACTTAGCACATTCTTCAGTCATTAATATAGGCAACATACCACAGTAGTATTAGCAGTATTTATGTCATCAATTGAAGTCACAGATACTTTCTTATTACATTACATTGTTCAGATATCTCAAAACATCTGCTTTCTTCAGTACTTCAAGAGTAAGGTAGTTAGAGTCATAGCTAGATCTTGTTATTTAACAGGTTAATAAGGAAGCATATTTATTTTTATACTATACTTAAAAACATTTTGTTAACTATCATTCTTTTTTTTTATTCTTTATAGTGTTTTGTTTTATTTTATGCATTTTAAAACATTTTTCTCAAAGGAGTCCATAGGCTACCAAAGACGTTCTCAACTCAAAAAAGAATAAGAAACCCTTGTTATAGATCTTTTCCCAGAAAACTGTGTGTAGAAGTGTGCATGCACACACATGTGCAATTTTTAGCCATAGTTTCAAGGAATTCGCAGACTTCTCCTCCAAGTTTTAATTGGTCTGTTCTAGGATCCGTGTCAGTCGTTAAATACTTGCCAAGAGGTTCTTCAGTGCAGCTGAGCTTGAGAACCATGAAAATACAGCCCTGTGCCACTTAACATCCATTTGGGCAGTGCTTGATGGTGTGTATGTTTGCAGTCCTATGGTTATTATAGAGTTCAGAAATCCCAACTGGAGAACAGGACATAGCGAAAGCAATGGCTTCCCGTACACAACACATGTATCTCATGTCTCTTGTATACAAAGTGATTGCACTGCCAGGCATATAATGATATAGTAAAGATACATACTGTAATACACATGTCTTGATAGTCATAATAAATATCTATATTACTGTCTTATGTATATACTGTACTGTAGTTTTCTATCCAAAAAGTTTACTGAATAGCAGTGTATGCTTCAACACAGACAGCAGCATCTGATCTTTTCTATCATGTGTCTCTTGAGTGTTGTAGTAGTCTATTTAATGCTCTTCCAAATATATTGCCATGAAGTGCATCATGGCTCCCAAATGCAGCTAAACCAATGCTAGTGATAGCAGCAGCAAGAGTCAAAGGAGAAATATTGATTTGGAAATGAAACAAAAAGTTATTAAACAACCCAAAGGTGGAAAATCAGTGAATGCTATTGCCCTCGATTTAAACATGTCTTACTCGACAATCATGATAATCTTCAAAAACAAAGAAAAAATTATCCAAGTTATTAGGGGATTGGTTCCATTGAAACTTACAAGGCTAACAGAAAAATACAAGAGGGACCTATATAAGATGTGGAGAAACTACTAATGATGTGGAGTGAGAACCAAACACGAAAGTGAATTCCTTTCAGCGCGTTGACAGTCACTTCTGAGGCACAAAGCGTATTTGAAATGCTTAAAGAAAAAGCAGCACCAGACTATACTATGTTGTTCACATGACGTCCAAATGGCACAATGTTCTATTTCACAGGCTGTATCACAGATATTAAGCAATACTTTATATCTATCTATATATGTATATATATAGGTGTGTATGTGTGTTTATAT